>NW_020948774.1:4292319-4580663 GCF_900497805.2 Vombatus ursinus
ATCTATCTATCTATCTATCTATCTATCTATCTATCTATCTATCTATCTATCTATCTATCTATGTATACATACATATAATTTTTTCCCTCCAACTACCCTAATACTGACAAAGGTCTCATGAGTTACAAATATCATCTTTCCATGCAGGAATGTAAACAGTTCAACCTTAATAAATCTCTTATGATTTCTCTTTCCTGTTTACCTCTTCATTTTCCACTTGAGTCTTGTATTGGAAAGTCAGATTTTCTATTCAGCTCTAGTCTTTTCATCAAGAATGCTTGGAAGTCCTCTATTTCACTGAATGACCATTTCTTCTCCTGAAGAATTATACTCAGTTTTGCTGGGTAGGTGATTCTTGGTTGTAATCTTACCTCCTTTGCCCTCTGGAATATTATATTCCATGCCCTGCAGTCCCTTAATGTAGAAGCTGCTAAATCTTGTGTTATCCTGATTGGGTTTCCATAATACTTGAATTGTTTCTTTCTGACTGCTTATAATATTTTCTCCTTGACCTGGGAACTCTGGAATTTGGCTACAATATTCCTAGGAGTTTTCCTTTGGGGATCTCTTTCAGGAGGAGATTGGTGGATTCTTTCAGTTTCTACTTTGCCCTCTGGTTCTAAAATATCAGGGCAGTTTTCCTTGGTAATTTCTTGAAAGATGATGTCTAGGCTCTTTTTTTGATCATGGCTTTCAGATAGTCCAATAATTTTTAAATTCTCTCTCCTGTATCTATTTTCCAGGTCAGTTGTTTTTCCAATGAGATATTTCACATTGTTTTCTATTTTTTCATTCTTTTGGATTAGTTTTACAGTGCCTTGATTTCTCAAATAGTCACTAGCTTCCAATTGCTCCATTCTAATTTTTAAGGAAGTATTTTCTTCAGTAATCTTTTGGACTTTCTTTTTCATTTGTCCAATTTTGTTCTTTAGGGCATTCTTTTCTTCATTGGCTTTTTGGACCTCTTTTGCCATTTGGGTTAGGCTATTTTTTAAGGTGTTATTTTCTTCAGTATTTTTTTGTGTCTCCTTTAGCAAGCTGTTGACTTGCTTTTCATGATTTTCTTGCATCACTCTCATTTCTCTTCCCAGTTTTTCCTCTACTTCTCTTACTTGCTTCTCAAAATCCCTTTTGAGCTCTTCCAAGGCCTGAGATTGATTCGTATTTTTCTTGGAAGTTTTGGATGTAGGAGCTTCGACTTTGTTTTCTTCTTCTGGTTGTATGTTTTGATCTTCTTTGTCACCAAAGTAAGATAATATAGTCTGACTCTTTTTGCGATGCTTTCTCATGATCCCAACCAATTACTTGAGTTTTAAACTCTTTGTTAAGGTAAGAGTCTGTTTCCAATGTGGAGAATGTACTGTCCCAAGCTTCGGGGGTTTGTGCAGCTGTTTTAAGAGATACTTCTAGGGACCTGAAAAGTGTCACTTCTTCCAAGGTGCTATGATAAGGGGCGAGGTGTTTCCTCTCCACAGCCGCAACAAGCTCCAACACGCTGGAAATTTGTTTTACTCTGTCTTTTTGTGGGTTCTGCTGCTTTAGAATTTGTTTAGAGCCATTTTTTGTAGGTATTTGGAGGGATTTGGGGGAGAGCTCTAGCCAGTCACTGCTTTCCCTCTGCCATCTTGGCTCTGCCCCTGAATTGTTCTCTTTGTTCTGTTCACTTTACTTTGCATAAGTTCCTATAAAGTCTTCTCAGGTTTTTCTGAAATCACCCCTTTCATTTCTTATTTGGAGATTACAGTAATATATCATGAAGATCATTACTGTATCTATCTCTTATTTGGTTGTAAACACTTTCTTTCTTTATTGATTTGACAGGTAATTTCTACTATATCTCTCTAATTTGCCCAGGATGTCTTCCTTTATATCTAAATCATGTGCCTATTTGAAGCTTTTCTTGTTATAAGGCACGAGATGTTAGTCTACACCTAGTTTCTGCCAGATCATTTTCTAGTTTTCTCAACAATTTTTGTTTAGTAGTGAGTTCTTGCTCCAATAGCTAAGATCTTTGGATTTGTTAAACATTTGGTTACTTTGCCCATTTGTGACTATGTGTTGTGTACCTAATCTATTCCACTGATCAGCCTCTCTTTTTCTTATTCAGTACTAAATTGTTTTGACTATTATAGCTTTGTAGTATAGTTTGAGATTAGGTACTGCTAAGCCTCTTTTCTTCTCACTTTTTTTTTTCATTAATGCCCCTGATATTCTTGTTCCTCAGATGAATTTTCTTATTATTTTTTCTGGTTCTATGAAGTAGGCCTTTGTTAGTTTGATTGATATGGCATTAAGTAAACTAATTTAGATTGCATTATCATTTTTATTTTGTTGGCTTGGGCTATCAATGAGCATTAGTATTCTTCCAGTTATTTAGATTTTGCTTTCATTTGTATGAAGACTTTTATAGTTGTGTTCATAAAATTCTTATATATGCCTTGGCAGATAGAATTCCAAGTATTTTATATTGTCTATAACTTTTCTGAATTGGATTTCTCTCTCTATCTCTTTCTGCTGGATTTTGTTGTTAATATATAGAAATATGAATGAATTATGTGTTTTTCTTGATATCCTGCAACTTTGCTGAAGTTGTTAATTATTTCAATTAGTTTTTTAGTTGGCTTTCTAGGGTTCTCTAAGCAAACCACCATATCATCTGCAAAAAATGATAGTTTTGTTTTCTATTCGCCTATGCTTATTCCTTTAATTTCCTTTTATTGCCTTATTGCTATAAAGATTTACTTATTTATTTAACATTTACTTATTGCTACTAGAGGTTCTAGTACAATGTTGGATAGTAATGGTGTTAATGTATTTATTTTTATTTTGTTGCTGTTGAGGCAGTTGGGCTTAAGTGACTTGCCCAGGGTTACACAGTTACTAAGTGTTAAGTATCTAGGATTTGAACTCAGGTCCTTCTGACTCCAGGGCCAGTGCTCCATTCAGTGGGCCACTTAGCTGTCCCTATGTTAATGCATGTATTTGCTTCTGATCTTCTGATATACTGATCTTATTGGAAAGGCTTCTAGGCTATCTCTGTTACAGATAATGATGGCTCTTAGTTTTAGATAGATACCACTTATCATTTTAAGGAAATCTCCATTTATACTATGCTTTCTAGTGTTTTAAAATAGAAACAGGTGTATCTTATCAAAAGCTTTTAAAAATATCTTTTGAAATAATCATATGATTTTTGTTGTTTTTACTATTTATGTGGTCAACTTTGCTCATAGTTTTCCTAAAATTGAACCAGCCCTGCATTCCTGGCATAAATCTGGCCTTATTACAGTGATGATCTTCGTGATATATTACTGTAATCTCCTTGCTAGTGTTTTATTTTAAATTTTTGCACCAATATTCATTAAGGAAATTGGTCTATGATTTTCTTTGTTTTGACTCTCTTTAGTTTAGGTAATCAAGACCATATTTGTGCCATCAAAGGAATTCGGCAGGATACCTTTATCTATTTTTTCCCCCAAATAGTTTATGTAGAATTAGAATTGATTGTTCTTTAAATGTTTGGTAGAATTTGCTTCTAAATCCATTTGGCCCTGAGGTGCCTTTATCTTTTTGGAGGTCATTTATGGCTTGTTCAGTTTATTTTTCTAAGTTGGGTTATTTATGTATTCTATTTCCTTTCCGTTTAATCTGGGCAATTTATGTTTTTGCAAATATTTATTTATTTCGTTTAGATTATCAGTTTTATTGGCATGTAGTCAGGCAAAGTAGCTCCTAATAATTACTTTTATTTCATCATTGATTGTGAATTTATGTATTTTCATTTCTGATACTGGTAATTAGCTAGTGGCTTATCTGTTATATTGTTTTTTTTTAATTAGTTCAGTGGGTTTTTTACTTTATTTTTTGTTAACCTTGCCTTTAATTTTCAGTATTTCTATTTTGGTATTTAATTGGGAGTTTTAAATAGATTGATTTTCTAGTTTTTTTTTAGTTGCATGCCTAATTTATTGATTTACTCTTTCTTTTATTGATATAAATGTTTAGAATTATAATGTTTCTCCTATGTACCTCTTTGGCTATATCCCACAAATTGTGGTATGCTCTTTCATTGTTGTCATTAACTTTGGGGAAGACAATGTCTTAGTTTCCAATTTTTGACTAACATGAAAAGAGCTGGTATTAAATATTTTTGCAGGTATAGTTTGTCTTCCTCTTTCTTTGATTTCTTTAGGGATATAGACCTGGTAGTGGCATAATTGGGTAGGGTATTCACAGTTTGGTAAATTTTGTCATAGTTCCAAATTGCCTTCCATAATGGCTGGTCTGATTCACAGTTCCACCAGTGGTCCACGGTGTACCTGACCTGGATCCTTTTTGCCCTTCACATCTTTTTGTCTCTTCAGAGAATAGAACAGAATAGCAAATGGGTGAGGATGGGGAGGAGGAGTGCCTTCCATCTTGTAAGAAAATACTACACAGGCAATTATTGGAACAAAAGCACATTGGTATTAAATGTGCCCTTGTCTAGTTGGCTACCTATGCTCTAGAATACAGCATTCTAGACAGAAAAAAGAGAATTCTTGGGCAGCATCACCTTGAAGTTCATAAGTCATTATGGCTTACTGTGTATCATATGTTTTCTGAATTTTCTGTGGGGAGGATTAAAGGCTGTCCTTTACCTAATATGTATTGTTACTTTGTTTGTATGGAATCTGGAGGATACCATTATCTCTGAAGACTTGGATATAAGCTATATTAGAGCTATATTCAGAGATTTCCCAGTGCCAACTGTTGGTGGAGATAAAATGAGCTAGATTTATGCTTTTGGTTGTTGTGCCAAGAACCCAGAGTTCAGAGCTTGGAATTTGAGGCTGTGATATGAAGTTTAAAAAGCACTCTATGTAATTAACCCCACAGTAACACTATGCGTTATACTTATTCTTCCCATTTTATAGATAAGAAAACAGAGGTACAAAGAAGCGAAGCTTATTAATATACAGTTAGTAGTAAATAGTAGAGTCAAGACATGAACTCAGAGCCTTCAAGTCTAAATCTAATGCTTTGTTTTCATTTTTTCAGTTACACAGCAGGGAAATATGCCACAAATGAAAAGATTCGCTTCAGTTTAAGCAGTTGGAAAGACTTCTAGTCTGAAGGGCCATGTCCTTAGAATGGATGGATCTGAATCCTTTCTCTTTCCACCTTCAAAAGAACAGAGGGATACTGCCAAAGTCATTTACCACGTCCATATCTTTTCCCTTATAATTCCATTCCCTACAGTCCTTAAATGACTCCATATCATTCTTTGTGTAACCAGGGGCTCACCAATGTTTGCCTATCTGGAAAGTCATGGGACTCAGACTGGAAGCTCAGTCCCTTTTTTCGCTAAGAGAAGGGAAAGAGCAAGAGGTGTCTGTCCATAGGAAGAGATGACATTGTAGAAAGAGAGAAAGGCAAAAGGGCTGGAAGGGTAGTGAGGAGCCCTAGTAAGTGAGGTGACCTTTGCAAGGATAGAGATTTTAGCTGTGGAGAGTGGAGGCAAAAGAGGCTGCTGCCAGCACTTCTCTCCCCCAGACTCCATGCCCAACAGCCTTAACTAGGGGGGGAGGAAAAAGGACGGAAAGACAATAGACTAAGAATGAGAGAGGAGGGGGAGAAATAGGAGCTTAGATCATGTGGAGAGAAACATTAATTTACAGAGATAGATGGGTCAGGTATTTAATTGAATTCATAACAAATTAAGAGTTTCAGAAAACAAGTGAGAGAATAAGTAAGAATAAGCTCTGTGTAGGGACAATAAGTGTTTAAGAGTTAAGAAAAATGACACTGGTGAGGTAGAAGGGGTAGGGGAGAGGACTCAGGGAAAGGGAAGATGAGTGTTTGAGGTGACCGTGTGGGTTAGGGGTAGAGTGGGCTGCAGCACATACAACACAGTGTTCTGGAAACTTTTTTTCCTGTCAAAGACCCAAAGAATTAATTTGGCTCCACATTTTGGGTATACAACCCTATCCTCCACCCCTCTTCTTCCTTTTCTTTGCAGTTTAGACCTACTCTCCTCTTGCAACTCCCCTCCCACTCTCATGTCTACGTACTGGATAATTGGAGGGGCTTGGTGGTCCCTTCTCCCACATCCTTTCCATTCAACTCTTTGCTTTACTTACCTATTGCCAACCCTTTTCTCTTCTCATTCTTCTTTCCAGTGTTATTGTGTATCAGGCAAAAATATTTTAAGGCTGAAATCATCATAAGCGTGAACTGTAAGTGTGTATCACATCATAGACTGTATATATGATTGAATACATACACACACAATCTCCGGGTATGTGTGTGCATATGTGTAGAAGTACTAAGTCTTTTGGGGTGCTCTGTATGTGTATGTATGTGTGTGTGTGTGTGTGTGTGTGTATGTGATGATCAGGGAGAACCAGCGCTTACGGTGTGAGAACTTGCTGAGCCCTTTTCAGGACTGTTCATCCACTTCTGGGGTCCACCTGTCACCCAACTCTCACCTGTGACTTCAAGAAGCTGTGGCATACACAGCAGCCACATCCTGGTAAAACCGTCTTGGCAGATGGGCTAAACCAGGTTTGAGGGTAACTGACTGGCCTCAAACCCATCAGTGAGGTAGGGGGATGTCTACCCCACTTATGTGAAGACTTCCCCTGGTGGAATGGGCAGATGAGAACAATTTTTTCCAGAAGCCATCAAGGTGGCTGAAACACTGTGGAATGCTTAGAGGTTGGTTAGACATCAGAGATGGCAAGATGCCACTGCTTCCTGGGCCATAGCCAGTCTTCTTGATTTCTGTCTTGCCACAGGACTTCAATGACTCTGGAAGAAAGAGTGAGACTGTTGGCTTTGTGAAACTTTGCCTCACTTAAATACAATTCATGAGCAAGTCAAGACATCACCCCGTGATGTCATTGATTCTCTTCAAAAATGAAGGATGAACAATAACTATATATTATGTATATGTTACATATTACATCTATATGTATGCATATGAATATAAATTTTAAAAAGTTAGTAGCTTAGCATATAGTGCTTTGCAGAGTACTATATACATATGATTGAATTTGATCCTTCTAATAACCCTGTGAGATAGGTGACATTATTATCCCTATTTTATAGATGAGGAACCTGAAACTGAAAAAGGTTAAGTGACTTGACCAGGGTCACACAGCCAGTAAGTGGCTGAGGGAAGATTTGAACCCAGGTCTTCCTCATACTCTATTCCTACACCATACTACCTCCGTGTTAACTAATACTGTACATAATACCTGTGTGGCATATCATTTTATCTATGCTAGAGAAAAAACAGAAACATCTGCAAACATTAATTTTAATACTAATTGTGATCACAGGTATCTCAGAAAGATTGAAGACTTCTTGCTTCATACCCCACAGTGGATAAAGCATTGGCCTAACAGACATTTTACCCTGGGGAGGACGAAGACAGGGGGCACAGTTTCAGGTATATTTATATATGTATATGTATATACACATGTATATGTACATACATATACATTTATAGCAACACTTTTTGTAGTAGCAAGAACTGGAAGAAAAATGATTGGAAAATAGATGAACAAATTACAGTACATGAATACAGTGGAATATTATAGTGCATAAGAAGTGATGAATATGAGTAACTTAGAGAGACTAGGTAAACTGATGCCAAATGGAACCAGAAAAAATTTATATGAAGAAATAACACAGTAAAGGAACCAACATTGAAAAACTTCTGAATTTTATTAAGTAAAGTGATTGATCATAATTTCAGAGTATTGATGATGATGTATAACTTGTTTCTATGGGAGACATTGTGGACTTTAGGACAGGAAAGAGGAATACATTGTTAGACAGGGCCATCCTGTTCATTTGTTTAGATTGTTTTTAAGCATGGCTCTCCTCTGTATATTCTTGGTCTAATTCAGCTGCTCTTATCTTTTTCTTTAATGCTACATATTTATGTTTCTTCATGCAGAACATGAAAGACAATCCTATTAGAGTTCAAATGTGATGATTCCACTGTCATTGAGAAAAGAATTTGTAATATATTGTTTTCACATCTTTTCTATTTTATTGCTTGCTTGTTGTCCTTTTTATAGTTTCATCCTTAAATTCCTTTGGGATGATCTGACTTAGATTGGTCCATAGTTACCATGAGGTTGAAACCTTACGTTATACAAGGAAAGGTTAATCAGTTTTACTTTCTGTAAGCTTTCTCCTTTGCCACTTCTGTGTTTTATTGGGACATATTGTTCATAATTTTCTACTGTTTTCCTCCTTAAGATTTTTAAAATATGTATTAAGGCATTGCAGAGCTGCTTTGCTTGCTACCAGCCTATTCATATGTGGTGGCACATCATTGAAGAATTTGAGCACCCTTATTGGCCACTGAGCAGGAATTGCTGATAACTCAGAGGACCTTAAAAAAGGGCTGTCTCTTCCTTCAACCCTTCACATGACATCATGTAATTTTGAGATTTAGAGTGAAGGATGAGTAAAGGGTGTCCCTTCACCACCCCAGCAGCATGGTGACTGCTCCCACGTAGAAGCTAGAGGTAGAGCTCTGCTAGGCAAGCTGGAGTCTTTGTGCTGGCTATTTCTTCTGTTCTGTGTTTCGTTGCCTGATTGTGGATTACTCAGTATTGATCTTGAGATGAACTTGTCCAGATTTGGAGGTGACTTTATGAGTTTAAGAGGTCCAAAGATCATGGGCTTTCATTCAGTGCCAGCTTCCTTTAGGAAGGGGTCCCCAGCCACTATTCTAGCACTTGCTTATAGATTAACATAGGTTAAACATCCTGAAAAAATGGTGATAGTCTATGTTGTTTGCTGACATTTGTTATTTTTCCCATTTCCTATTTTAGGTTTGTTATCATCAATCAAGTTTGAGTTGCCTTTATTAAATTCTTTATCATCTCATTTTTATTCTTCCATTGAATTTAGTTTTGATTTTAATTGTTGTTCTAGCAAGTTAGTACTGACTTTACATAAGGGATTAGTTTGGAAATAACTCTCTTATCAGTAAGTGGTTATTCCTATCTTTTAACATATAATCAATTTCATTTTTGGAGGGGAGGTTGATATTATTCAATGCTTTCTTCTCAGTGTTTTCTAGCTTATCATTTCTAAAAGGTGGCACCCAGAACTGAACAAAAGACTTCAGATATGATCTGACCAAGGAAGAAGATAGTGTGAATTTCACATCCTTTTTTCCTGGAAGCTTAGGTTTTTCTTAAACTGGGACAGGTGGTATGATCCCATATTCATAGAACCTCTCACATCTGTTTCCTTCTCTCAACTGACAGGATCATTTTTAACCCCCCCCCCCCACACCCCAAGCTTAGGCCCTTCTTCCCTCTCACTTGGACAGTTGCAATAGTTGATATCATAGGAACAACATCTATATCTACTTAGATCCCTTCCATATATTCTAGGCTAGTTTTCCTTAAAAGGTGTTGAAATAGTACTTGAGCCTTGATTGGTCCAGAGGTTAAGTTTGAGCCTAGTTTCCTGGTCACCTAAGTAAAAAAAGTCCAGCACTTGTGAGCTCCTTAGACTTGACATAGGCCTCTGACTAAACATGCCACCATGGTCAAAGTATGGAGGCAATGGAACTGTGCCTAGATGAGTCAGTGCTGTAGCCTTGCTGAATATCATTTCCATACTAATTAAGTAAATCTACTTTTGTTAAACATTAGATGGTCTGTGAGCATCCCATTTCATTCTAATGATCTTGAATAAGGCCTTAGTCAAACCTGGTGAAGAATTGTCTCTAGTCTGTCCCTTTTCCAATTCATCTTCTACAGAGCTACCAAACTGATATTCTTAAAGTAAAGGTCTGACCATGTCACTCCCCTGCTCAAGGAGCTTCAGTGGCTCTCCATTGATTCTAAGATAAAATCTAAGTTCCTTTGTGTCATGGAGGTTGGACTGATGTACATCCAATAGAATAGGTACAGAGCTCTCTGGTAACTTCTGAGGACATGTGGTTTAACTTTGAAGAGACTGGTGTTTGGGGATGATACAGAAAATCCTGGTTGATTCCTTGATACTCCCTCTGCCCTGTGATAGCAGCAGGGTGGTGAGATGCTATGCCAGCTAAAAAGGGGAGATAGGTTTTGCTCTTTCTTTCTCTCTCTCTTTTTTTTGACTCTCTGGAAAATGTGATTAGTAGCTCTTTTCCCCTGGACTTCCTATAAGTGGTGTGTGACAGGCTGCCCTTTCCCCAACCCAGCAACATGGCAGCTAAGAGCATAGGGCAGTTAAAGTACATTTTGTTTTAGGCAGGGCTGAGCCTGGGCTTGGGCCTCTGGATGCCTCTTCTCTCTTATTTTCCTTCTCTGAGCATAGGTGACCAAAGTGCAATCCCAGGATGGTTGTAGCCAGCTTTGGTGGAAACCTTGTGAGTTCAAAAACTTCTAGATCTTTAAGGCGGAAATGGTTGGCATGAAAATGAGTATTTTCCACAACCATACTCTTCCTGAAGATGTCCATTGATAGGACTAGCCCTACCCCTGGATTGTCATGCCAGAAAACATGAGCCTTGAAGTATATGCAGCAGAGAGCTAAGTCAAAAGTGAAGTTCTTGTTCACCAATCCTGCAAACTACTTCATGTTTTGATGTTTTAAGTATCAGCCTCCCAGGAGAGATTAAGAATAGTTAAATATTATTAGTACTACTTGCTTAAATCTTTGTTAATGTGCACTTCTGTTAATGTGAGTCTCTTGTGTTAAGCATTTGTTTTGTGTAGAGGAAATATATAGCTGTCCTATATCTGATTTAAATTGTACAGAAAGCTTCATTCATTCTCCTTTTGGGGAGACCCTAGACATGAGTTAAACTGAAACTTTCTACAAGTGATTGTCTCTAAAGTTCCAAGGTTGGGGTATACATTTTAGCCATCATAACACACTGATGATTCATATTGAGCTTGCAGCATATGAAGACCTATAGATTTTTTTTCAGATAAACTATCTGGCCAAATCCTCCCAGTCAGTATTACTTTTGTCAAGTTCTAGCTCATACCTCTCCATCTTGTCTATAAGAATAATATGGAAGAATTTGTCAAACACTTTTCAATATCTATGGCATTCTTCTGATCTTTTATTCCAGTCACCCTGTTGAAAAGGAAATGAGATTTATCTGGCATGACCTTTTAAAAATGAATTTAATAAATATCAATAAACATGAACATTTCCACGATCAAAGAAGAACTGAGAAAGAAGATTGTGTACTGAACCATGAATCTCTGTTACATAGTTTGCTTTTTGAAAATGCATATTAATGTAAGACAAAGGGATGCTATTCCACCATTCCATGTAAACACAGTTGATATAGTTTACACATGATGAAGTTTTAGTGTTCTTTTTGATTGGGTCAGGAAGAGAATTGCTGCTTTTCTGCACAAACAAGTTAAATATGCCTCTGGGAGCTTTAAATATTCCAAATAAATTTCAGTAGTTTGCCAGTTTAGTGGTAGAAGTTGCATGCTCAGGAGCACTTTGTGGAAGCAAACCTTTTTGCTTATACTTGGGTGCAGCAAGGGGTTGGGGAGTGAGCCAGAGGGTTTGTTACACTCCTTCTGTCTCCTCCCTCCTCCCACTGATCATATCACTAGAGGAAATGGATGAATAAAAGACCATATATCCAGCTGGGAATAGATAGACACACTAATATCACACAGATACGAATGTGAGAGAAAGTCATCTGATGGAAATGCTATCCCTCTATGACACTTGCCAACTCCTTAGGTAAGCATATGAGGTAAGCAGAAGCTTAGGTGAGCACCCATTTTAAACTTTTTTAAAACAATATTTTATTTTTCCCAATTACATGTAAAGACAATTTTAAACATTCATTTTTAAAAATTTGAGTTCCAAATTCTCTCTCTCACTCCAGCAATTTGATATAGGCTATACATGTGCAATCATGCAGAACATATTTCCAAATGAGTCATGTTGTGAAAGAAGAACAGTTAAAAAAAACCCATGAAAAAAGAAAGTGAAAAGTAATATGCTTTGATCTGCATTCAGACTCTATCAGTTCTTTCTCTGGAGGTGAATAGCATTTTTCATCATGAGTCCTTTGGAATTGTCTTAGATCTGTATATTGCTGAGAAGAGCTAAGTCATTTACAGTTGACCATTGTACAGTATTGCTCTTACTGTGTATAATGCTCCTCTGGTTCTGCTCACTTCACTTTGCATCAGTTTGTGTAAGTCTTTCCAGATTTTTCTGAAATTATCCTGCTCATCATTTTTTCATAGCACAATAGTATTCCATTATATTCATGTACCATAACTTGTTCAGCCATCTCCCAATTGATGGGCATCCTTTCAATTTCCAATTCTTTGCCACCACAAAAAGAGTTGCTATATTTTTGTACAAATAGGTCTTCCTCTGCCTCTCCCTCCTTTTTTGTATCTCTTTGGGATATAGACCTAGTAGTGGTTTTGCTGGACCATCTTAAACTTTTATTGATGTTTATACCTTGTGACTCATTGAACAGTATTATCATTGCGGTCACATCTTTCATAGAATCTTGAATGATTTTTAACATATATATATAGGAGACCATTCTGGAAATCCAACTTTGATGCTTCAAAGGCCATACCAATGAAGCTCAAGTTCTGGTAGGTTCTACTATGTTGGAAAGACTTTCAGTACTATCTGGGCAACAGATTGTGTGTCCTTTCTGAAGTCCATCCTAGCTAAATGTTGAGAGACTCACCGCCAGTTCCTGGCACACTTGGTGATAAATTCTTGGGCTAAAGCAACCCGTGAAACAAAGAAAAATACAAAATGGTCCAAGTTCTGTGTGGTACCATCTTTCTGCAGTGTCAGAACAGCAGGAAAGAGTATAAAAGGTAGTAAGAAATACAGTTTGTAGATTGTCTGTAAGTAATAACTTAAATGTGGTACCATAAATGGGAGATCCTTGTTCAATGGCTAACAAATGGACATACTAGTCAGTCATTCAGTTAGTAAACATCTAGTAAGTGCCTGCAGTGTGCCAGGCACTGTGCCAAATGTTGGGGATACAAAAAGAGGCACAAGACTGTCCTTAAGGAGTTCACTATCTAATGGAAGAGGAAACAAACAAATAAATATGTACAGACAAGCTATGTATAGGATAAATAGGATATATTTAAAAGAGAGAAGGCATTAGAATTAAGAGGGGTTGGGGAAGACTTCCTGTAGGAGAAGGGATATTAGTTGAGACTTAAAGGAAGCCAGGGAAGCTAACAGGCAGAGATGCAAAGGGAGAGCATTCCAGAAATGAGAGGCATCCACAGAAAATGTTCAGAGCTAAAGTATCTTGTTTGAGGAAAAGCAAGGAGAGGCCATTGTCACTAGCTCAAAGAGTACGTGTCAGGGAGTAAGGTATAAGAAGATTGTAAATGTAGGAGAGAGTTAGATTGTGAAGGGCTTTGAACAACAGATAGAGGATTTTGTATTTGATCCTGGAGGTAATAGGGAATCATCAGAAGTTATGGAGTCGGGGTTGGGGGGGGTGACATGGGCCCACCTGCTTTAGGAAAATCACTTTGGTGACTGAATGGAGAATGGATTGGAGTGGGGACAGACTTGTGTTAGGGAGACCAATCGGCTTACTACTTCAGTAGTTTAGGTATGACATGATGAGGGTCTGTACCAGGGTGGTAGCAATGTCAGAAGAGAGAAGGGGATTTTCTTTTTTTTTTTCTTTTTTTTGAGGCCTAGCTTTGCCTCTTTTTTTTTTTGAGTTCTATTTTCTTTTCTTTTTTTTATTTTTAACATGTGTTTTTAAAATTTTGGGTTACAAATTTTCTCCCTTCCTCCCTCCCCACCCACCCTCATTGAAAAGGCAAGCATTTCGATACAGGTCATAGATGTGTAGTCATGCATAACACTTCTATAGTAGTCCTGTTGTGAAAAACTAAGTGTATTTCCCTTCATTTATCCAACCCTCCATTTATTCTATTCTCTCTTTTGACCCTGTCCCTCCTCAGAAGTGTTTGCTTTTGATTATCCCCTCCCCCAATCTGCCCTCCCCTCTATCAACCCCCTGCCCTCTTGTCCCCTTCCCCCCTTATTTTCCTGTAAGGTAAGATAGATTTCCATACCCCATTGTGTATGTTATTCCCTCCTTAAGCCAAATCCTATGAGAATGAGATTCACTCATTCCCTCTCACTTTCCCCCATTTCCCCTCCACTATAAAAGCCTTTTCTTGTCTGTTTCATGTGAGATATTTTACCTCATTCTATTTCTTCCTTTCTCCTTCTCCCAGTATAATCCTCTCTCACCCCTTAATTTTATTTTCCAGATATCACCCCTTCATCTTCAATTCACCCTGTACCCTCTATCTATCTATACATACATATAATTTTTTTCTCTCCCACTACCCTAATACTGACAAAGGACTCATGAGTTACAAATATCATCTTTCCCTGCAGGAATGTAAACAGTTCAACCTTAATAAGTCTCTTATGGTTTCTCTTTCCTGTTTAACTCTTCCATGTTTCACTTGAGTCTTGTATTTGAAGGTCAAATTTTCTATTCAGCTCTGGTCTTTTCCACAGGAATGCTTGAAAGTCCTCTGTTTCATTGAATGACCATTTTTTACCCTGAAGGATTATACTCAGTTTTGCTGGGTAGGTGATTCTAGGTTGTAGTCCTATCTCCTTTGCCCTCTGGAATATCATACTCCATGCCCTCCGGACCCTTAATGTAGAAGCAGCTCAGTCTTGTGTTATCCTGATTGTGTTTCCACAATACTTGAATTGTTTCCTTCTGGCTGCTTGCAATATCTTCTCCCGGACCTGGGAATTCTGGAATTTGGCTACAGCATTCCTAAGAGTTTTCCTTTGGGGATCTCTTTCAGGAGGTGATTGGTAGATTCTTTCAATTTCTATTTTGCCCTCTGGTTCTAAAATATCAGGGCAGTTTTCCTTGATAATTTCTTGAAAGATGATGTCTGGGCTCTTTTTTTGGTCATGGCTTTCAGAGAGTCCAGTAATTTTTAAATTCTCTCTCCTGGATCTATTTTCCAGGTCAGTTGTTTTTTCAATGAGATATTTCATATTCTCTTCTATTTTTTCATTCCTTTGGATTAGTGTTACAGTGCCTTGATTTCTCAAATTGTCCCTAGTTTCCAATTTCTCCATTCTAATTTTTAAGGAAGTATTTTCTTCAGTAATGTTCTGGACTTCCTTTTCCATTTGTCCAATTTTGCTTTTTAGGGCATTCTTCTCCTCATTGGCTTTTTGGACCTCTTTTGCCATTTGGGTTAGGCTATTTTTTAAGGTGTTATTTTCTTCAGTATGTTTTTTGAGTCTCCTTTAGCATCACTCTCAGTTTTTCTTCTATTTCTCTTACTTGCTTCTCAAAATCCTTTTTGAGCTCTTCCAAGGCCTGGGACCAATTCATATTTTTCTTGGAGGCTTTGGATGTAGGAGCTTTGGCTTCATTGTCTTCTTCTGGTTGTATGTTTTGATCTTCTTTGTCATCAAAGTAAGATAATATAGTCTGACTCCTTTTGCTCTGCTTGCTCATGATCTTGGCCAATTACTTGAGTTATAAACTCTTTGTTAAGGTAGGAATCTGTTTCCAGTACGGAGAATGTACTGTCCCAAGCTTCAGGGGTTTTGTGCAGTTGTTTTCAGAGATACTTCTTAGGGACCTGTAAATTTTCAGTTCTTCCAAGGGGCTATGATCAAGGGCAAGGTGTTTACTCCTTTCTTGGCCTGTTCTCTGGTCTATGAGCACTCTTTTCTGTCTTGGAACTGTAAGGAGGGTTTCTTCTCCACAGCCACTACAAGCTCCACCACGCCAGTGTTCCTCCTTGCTCCGGACCGCCACCCAGAACTGTGACCCAGATCCAAGCACAGGCAAAGCAAGAGAATCCTGCACCAGCAGAGAGATCCCTGCAATCCCCCTCTGATCAGTCACTTGATTCCCCCTCAGTCTGTGGACTAGAAGCTCAGGAGGCAGCCACCGCCCAAGGCCAAGCTGTGGAATTGGAGCTGAGACTACCACGCTTCTCTCTCTCCCTGCAGACACAGACTTTTCCCACTGACCTTCTAAGCTGTCTTTGGTGTTCGTGGTTTGAAAAGTCTGGAAACTGCCACAGCTGCCCGCGATTCAGTTCTCTTAGGCCTGCTCCAGGCTGAGCTGTGCTCCTCTCCCAGCCCAGCACAATATACCTTTCCAATCAACCATCCAGGCTGTCTTGGACTGGAAATTTGTTTCACTTAGTCTTTTTGTGGGTTCTACTGCTTTAGAATTTGTTTAGAGCCATTTTTAATATGTATTTATAGGGGTTTGGGGGAGAGCTCAAGCAAGTCACTGCTTTTACTCTGCCATCTTGGCTCTGCCCCCCACCCCCTCAGAAGGGGATTTTCAAGAGACATTGTAAGGGTGAAATTGACAATTCTTGGCAACAGATTGATTATGGGGGAGGGGTGAGAGACAGTGAAGAGTCAAGAATAATACTTAGATTTCGAGTCCGAGGGATTGGGAGAATGGTGCTGCCTTCTACGATAATAGAAAAGTTAGCAGAGGAGAAGAGTTTAGAGGGGAAAGATAATGAGTTCATTTTTGGGCATGTTGAGTTTAAGATGTCTACTGGACATCTAGTTTGAGAGGCAGGAAAGAAAGTTGGAGATGTGAGATTGGAGGTCAACAGAGTGGTTAGGGCAGGGTAGATAGATTTGAGAATTCTCAGCCTAGAGATGATAATGAAATCCATGGGAGCTGATGAGATCACCCAGTGAATTAGTATAGAGGGGGGAAGATGAGGGCTGAACTCTGCAGGACATCTACATTTAGAGGGATTTGGATGAAGAGCGAGCAAAAGTGACTGAGAAGGAGCAGTCTGATAGGTGGGAGGAAAACCAGGAGAGAATGATGTCCTGAAAACGTAGAGAGAAAAGAATATAGAGGAGACATTGTGTGATGACTGACTTTGATAGGCTTGGCTCTTTTAGGCAACGCAAGGATCTAAGACAACCCCAAAAGACTCATGATGGAAAATGCTATTCACATCCAGAGAAAGAACTATGGAGTCTAAATGCACATGGAAGCATACTATTTGCTCTCCTTTTCTTTTGTTGTTTTGTTTTACTGCTTCATTCTCATGGTTTTTTCCACCAATTCTAATTCTTCTTTACATCATGACTAATGGGAAAATATGCTTAATATGAATGTGTAAGTAGAGCCTATATCATATTGCATGTGTCTTGGGGAGGGAGGAGGAGAGGGAGGGGGGAAAATTTGAAACTCAAAATCTTATGGAAGTGAATGTTGAAAACTAAAAATAAATAAATTATTTTTTTAAAAACAGAATGTAGAGGAGGAGAGGGTGATCAACAATGTCAAAGCCTGCAGAGAAGTCAAGAATGAGGATTGAGAAAAGGCCTTTGGATTTAGCAATTAAGAGATCACTGATAACTCTGGAGGGAGCAGTTTCAGTTGAGTGATGAGATCAGAGGCCAGATTGTAAGGGTTTATAAGAAGAGAATGAGAAGAGATAAAATGGAGGTATCTATTACGGACAGCTTTTTCAAGGAATTTATCCACAAAAGACAGAAGAGATATAGGACCATAGTTAGCAGGGATGGAAGGGTCAAGTGGAGGGACTTTTGTGGATGGTGTAGAAATGGGCATGTTTGTAGGCAGAAGAGGAGGATCCAATAGACAGGGAAAAATTGGAAATATGTTAGAATGCGGATTACGGTGCAATCTCTTGGAGGAGATGAGATGGAATAGGGTTCCTTGAGCACTGGAGGAATTGAATTGTATCAATCTTTACATTCTTAATATAAGTAGAATCAAGAGACAAGCAATAGTCGCCTTTAAAGGAAGGGTGGCTCACAGGTTCGTCTTGTATGTCCTTGGACATACAGATAAGGAATAGGCAGAATTGGTTTTACGTGACCAAGGGAAATATGAAAGATGATTTCACAGGACATTTGGTCATCTTGTATTATTACCATGTTTGTGACAAGTGTTTGCAAAAAGACCACTATAAAAATTAATTTTAGCTTATGTGCCAAAATCAGTTGGAGAACTTGAAGAGGTAGTGAAATTATATCAAGAACTTAGTAACCTTGCAAATGAAAACATATGCTTTGATAATTAGTTATTTTAATACCAAGTTAGGCCTGAATGAGAGTGGTGCAGAATGTGTTGGAAAATGTTTTTCAAGAATAAGGAGTGAGAAGGGCAGCTAGGTGGCGTAGTGGATAGAGCACTGGCCCTGGAGTCAGGAGGACCTGAATTCAAATCTGAACTCAGACACAACTAGCTGTGTGACTCTGGGCAAATCACTTAACCCCAATTGCCTCACCAAAAATAAATAAAATTTAAAAAAAATAAAAAGAATAAGGAGTGAGAGATAGCAAAGACTTGTAGACTACACAGAAGGTTCATATCTACAATAAGATGCTTCCTTGGAGAAAAGAATTGGGAGGTTTTGGAACATGGTGAGCATCAAAGAAAATGACAAAAATGAAGCTGATTATATCTTAATAGAAAGGAAATGACTCCTTACAGAAGGGAGTTGTTTGTGTGTCAGCTGTGGTGTATATAGTAAGATCAATGATTTGTTAGATAAAACTAAGTTCAAGCCTTCCTTGAAGAAGGAAGAATAAAAATAAGAAAACAATAGAATGTACAATTAAAACAGCACCAACCTGACCTTTTTAAATGAATTATTCAAACCAAAAAAAGGAAAATGCAAGAATGAAAGGACATTGACATAAATTATAACATTTTCATACAGTTTGTGAGACATTCCCCCTTCCAGAAAAAACTCGTAAGAAACCACAGTAGTAAACACTTGACTTTTGAGTTGAATCTAAAAAGATTAAATATATGGCAGCCAAGGATAACACTGGTTTAGAATATGAATTTGTTTATAAAATCTTGTCAAGAAAGATGGTGAAATATTGTGAACAGTGTTTCTCATAAAATAGCAAGAAACAATGAAAGTAAAAACAAGTTTAAAGAAATCTTGGCTAGAGATCCAGTTAAGCAAAGTCATCCTGAAGGCATTTCAGGATGAAACTGGAAAGAGAACAACAAACACATAAAATGTGGAAAAGATCTGTAAAGATTTTTTTATAACAAACTCTTTTCATCCTCAGGGACTATGGAGTCACTACATTTAAAAGTTGTATCACAGTATCTGATGTTCTTTTAATGCTCAAATTTCTTCCAGAAACAAGGGCCTGCCTTTTTAGCATAAATCTTTTCCCATTAATATTGTATTACTATGAGAGTTATGAAACACTCAAGTCCCAGAAGAACTGGTACACGCTTGGAATTAGCAGTCTGGAACACATTATAAATAAGGAATGATACGGCAGATGCAGGGTAAAGGATATCATTAGAGAAGTGTATGATAGAAAAATAAGATGGATTGTTTATTTGGGGAGAAGTGCTTTATTCGTACTTTTGTGATATTAAGTTAAGGAAAGCCCTTACCATGCTGGGTTGACTTATGATCACATAACATATGGTTTACTTATGTCAACCTAAGTGACTTATGGTTACTTTATGGTGAACTTATGGGGGTACTTGGACAAGAGTTGCCCAGGAAGGGCAGATGTGAATGGGTTGCAATCCATATCATTGGAGGGAAGGCCCAAATTGAACTACTTGGGTACGGTAGTAGGAGATACTTTGTTTCAGAAGAATCTTTAGGGCTACATTTTGTTCTTTTGAATCAGATGTTCTTCTGAAATCAACAAGTAAGGTAATTTATTATAATTATTAATAAACTGGGTTGTACTGACTAGTATCTTGGCTCTGCTAGTACCTAACACTGTGACCTTGGGCATAGTTGCTTCACTTGCTTGTGTCTTGGTTTCTTCCTCTGTAAGACTGGGAGGGGGATTAGATAATTTCTAGGGTCCCTTCTAGTTCCACAGATTCTGTAGATTTTCAAATTACGTATAAATAACCCACCAGTGCAAGAAAATAGTGCAATTTCCTCCTTTCAGTAAAAAGGTGGGGGACATTCAGAATGTTGCATATACAATTGGAGATGACTGCTTTGTTGGTTAGTTATGTACAGCTGTTTTTCTTTATTACAAGGGAGGTTTCTATGTGGTTTGGAAATTGGGGATGGCTGTGTGTATATGTGAGCAAATAATCATGGCTTAAAGAGGAAAAGACATTAATGAAACTAAAAAATCCTGTGTTTCTATCTGGACAAAGGCGGGATGACATACAAAATAGAGAGTTAAATAGGCATTGAGCTACATGTTGATGCCTCCAGGAAAGTCCATAGTGGGGAATAAAATCAAGTGATCTCTTGATAAATAGCTATCACAAATTTCCTTCCTATGTCTGATAGAAGTAGGGATTGGGCTGATGTAATAGTCTGAGAAAGGGGATGGAATGCCAGATTGGAAATAAAATTTTTAGGGTAATGGCGGATTGGTTAATGAGGGGACAGTCCTTAGAGCATGTACAGATTTGTTTTTCCTGGTGCATTATACAAAGTGTATTTAATATCCCTCCTTGGTCAAGTCAGTAAGCATTTAAGTGCCTTTCATATACTAGGCATTATGCTAAGCACTGGGGATATAAAGAAACGCAAACAAAACCAGACAAAACAGGCCTTACTTTCTAGGAGCTCACTTTCTAGTGGGGAAGACAAATGAGTAAATTAGAGATAATCTCAGCAGGAATGAACTGGGAAAGGCTTCTTGTAAAAGGCGAGACTTTAGCTGAACTTCAAGGAAACAGGAATGTCAGAGATTGAGGAGGGAGAGAGAATTCCAGATGTGGGAGACAGCCAAAGAAAATTCCTGGAGTCAGAAGATGTAGTGTCTTGTACAAGAAATAGCAGGAGAGGCCAGTGCCACTGGATTGTAGAATATGTGGTGGGCTGGGATGAGAGAAAAAGGTAAAAGCAGAATGTAAAGGTAGGAAGGGGCTAGGTTATGAATATCCCTATTATGGACTTAGAGTCATGTTATAAATGTCCATATTAGGGGCTTTGAAAGCCAAACACAGGATTTTATATATGACTCTGGAGGCAACATGGTTCTAATTGGTGTCAGTATCATATGTGGAGGATTGATGAGTCTCCTTCCATTCATGAGTGACGAAGATGTAGGACAATGGTGATGAAGTTTTCTAATTGAGGAGTGAGAACAGAGAATAATTACAGAAGAATTAAACAGACTTCTTTCTCCCTCTTCCCTGGTGGTTTTTGAGTGAGGATTGCTGTGAATGGTTGGGTGGAAAAGGGGGAAATTGCGCTTTCTTTCATCTGTCCCTGAGTACGTGGCGCCTGTTTCTTTCTTTTGGCTGGGCAGTGGGGTTAAGTGACTTGCCCAGGGTCACACAGCTAGTAAGTGTTATGTGTCTGAGGCTGGATTTGAACTCAGGTCTTCTTGAATCCAGGGCCGGTGCTCTATCCACTGCGCCAGCTAGCTGCCCCTTATGGTGACTGTTTCTTTTGTGCTTATTCTTTCTTGTTGTTTGTTTTGTTGTTGCTCAGTCATTTCAGTCATGTCTGACTTTTCATGACCACATTTGGGATTGTCTTGGCAAAGATACTGGCGTGGTTTGCCATTTCCTTCTCTGGATCGTTTTTGTTTTTTTACAGATGAGGAAACTGAGGCAAGCAGGGTTAAGTGACTTGCCCAGGGTCACACAACTTTTAAGTAACTGAGGCTGAATTTGAACTCAGGTCCTCCTGACTCCATGCCTACTAATCTATCCACTGTGCCACCTAGTACCCCACTTAGGTGAAGGAGTATACAGAGACAAAATGGTCCAGATTTTGACCTTGATGAGCTTCAAAAGGTCAAAAGACTCATCAGAGGTCCCTTCAGCAACCAAAGTTGGTGACAAAGATCACCAGAGCCTGAAGTAGAAGTCTTTGAGTCCAGCAAAAAGTTATTTCTGCAGGGCAACTTGGTTGACCCAGGCCAGCAGTGGACTGGCCCATCAGAAAAGATATTGCATCCTGCAAGGACCTAGCCCAGTTGGGTAAAGGAACTCTTACAATGGCAAGCTTCAAAGTGAACTTGGTAGGGACTCAGTGAAGGACAAAAGGAATCCAAGGGCCAAGAGTCATGAGGGTACTCCCTGACTCCACATGATATATATATGTATATGTGTGTGTGTGTATGTGTGTATATACATACACACACACACACACACATATATATATGTTTGACTACCTTTATACATTAATTTTTAACTTACTCACTCTCCCCAGCATTTGAGTATATGAGAGTGTGAGCAGTAGTATTAGAATATCCTACTCCTTCAGGGTTACCCTTAGAGTCCCAGGAGATTAAGAATAATAGTTGCCCACAGGAGACCCACCCTGCCTGTTTAAGAGTGGAGAGAGTAAGTGAGCCCAGAAGTTAAAGGCTTGTTTGCAGAATTCCTCCCTCTCTTTCCCTTTATCTCTGTCCCTAATCCCTAATCCTTTCCTTCAGTCTCTCTTGATCTCTGAGGTGCCAGAGACCAGATTCTGAAAAACAAAAGGAGCCACCTCATCTCTAGATCTAGGGACATGAAAGCTGAATCTATGTGGTGAAAGACTGGTACAATGCAAAGAATATGAGATTTGAAGTCAGAAGACCTGAGTTCAAATCCTGACTGTACCGTTCACTATCTGGGTGACCTTGAGCAAGTCACTTCATCTCCCTGGGCCCCAATATCCTGAAGCAGATAACTCTGAAGGTCTCTCCAAGCTGACATATGTGGAGTGAGAGAGAGTTGTGTGACCCTGGGCAAGTCACTTAACCCTGTTTGCCTCAGTTTTCTCATCTGTAAAGCTGAAGGGACCTCTGATGACTCTTTTGACCTTTTGAAGCTCATCATGGTCAAATATGATCCTATGTTTGACCAGTGTCTGTAACCCTGGTCTCAGAGTCATGTCGGGTTAGAGAGAAGGTGGAGATTGAGTTGATTTCTTACTCTGACTGTGACCAGGCATTTATATGTTCTTCTAGTCTATTCTGGCTTTTCTATCTTGATTTTAAAAAGGCTACTGGAAAAATCTATCAGTGGCAATGAAAAAAAAGGTTTTCTTTCTTTATCTTCCAAAGCAGTATGGGGGAGAACATTAGAATGAAAGAATGCCTGGATTCACTTATTGGATGCTCTATTAACTGCTTATATAACAGTCCAAATCACTCCCTCTCCTGATCCTCAGTTCTCTCTCTCTCTCTCTCTCTCTCTCTCTTTTTTGGCTGAGGCAGTCAGGGTTAAGTGACTTGCCCAGAGTCACACAGCTAGTGAGTGTCTGAGGTCAGATTTGACCCCAGGTCCTCCGCTCTATTCACTGCACCACCTAGCTGCCCCTCAGTTCTTTTTCTTTAATGTGGACATTCTCATCGTTTCCTTTTTGCGGAAATGAACTTGTCAGAGGACAGTTGTGAATGTTCCTAGAAGCCTGCGTAGGGGAGTGTACTATTTGTACTTTTCGAGGGAGGGACCAGTAGTCCTTTAAATTATGTTGAAGTACATGTGTGCATATGCACAGTGGATTGACCTCTTAGGCACGTCCCTGGCCTTCCCAGGTGGGTGGATGGGGGTGCTATTCCATTCTGTTCCCCTGACCTCTCCAAGTAAGTGTAAGTTTTATTGAGATGTTTTGGAAGTGATCAGAGTTCCTTAGAAAGAGAGAATGGTATTTTAATTTGTGTCTGTATCATTTTATAGAAAAAGCTCGGGGTAGGGAGATAGAGGGTTATAAGTATGTATATATAGAATATCTCAAAAACCATCGAACCACTTTATATTATTAGCTAATAGCTTAAAATGGTACTAAAGCTTTGGGGAAGGGCAGCTAAGTGGCGCAGTAGATAGAGCACTGGGCCTCGAGTCAGGAAGACTGGAGTTCAAATCTGGACTCAGACAATAGCTGTGTGACTCTGAGCAGGTCACTCTGCTTGCCTCAGTTTCCTCATCTGTAAAATAAGCTGGAGAAGGAAATGGCAAACCATTTCAGTATTTCTGCAAAGAAAACCCCAAATGGGGTCACTAAGAGTTGGACACTACTGAAATGACTGAACAACAACAAAGACTTTGGGAACATCTATGTTATGCATAGTTATAATCAAACTAGGCCCGGGAGTTGTCACGATTTGAATATGTCATTAAATCTCAGTAGCCTTTATCTGTTGTGAGGATGAGAAAGGGCTGTAGTATTGAGGTCAGTGTTGAGATCGTTCTTGGTTGAAATTGGGAAGCTGTCTGACAGACAAGGATCCCTGTTGAGCATTTGTTTCTGCCACCAGCTTGGCCTCAGAAAAATTGATTTATGTGGTTTTTTGCTCATCCCTAAGTGTAGGTCCTTGGATGCTGAGAGATCTCTAAGAAACAATTTTTCTAAGAAAGGAACTTGGAAGTGGAACATTGGGAGCCTGTCACTCCTCAGCTTTATAGTGGCTCTTCTAGCAGTGTGGCATGGCACCTGGGATTATGTAAATCTCTTTATACAGCCCTATGCATAAAACTAAAAGGGTGTGTTACATATGAATGTGTCTAAATAGATGCATGTTTCATAGCTATGTGGTGGTAGGAATGCATGCATGCATGTGTACTGAAATGTCTGTATACATGCATGTGTCTGTTTTTGTCTCACAACATGTCTGTGCATATGTGTCGACCTGATTGCGCTTTAGGAGTGAGCTTTGCTTAGCCAACTAGGACTGTTTCTGTTGCCAGTGGAGGAAACCCATCCGGTGTGAGCCACAGGCCCAGGTAACTATGGCAACAGATGCTTATCAAGCCCTGGAGAGGATGTGTGAGGCTGGGGCATATACAGGGTGAGCTTGGTGCATCTTAGTGTGGGGGGAGGTGCACACAAGGTGGAAAGATACAGTTTAAAGAGTAGATGATGCTTAGAAAGAGTCACAGTACATAGAAAAAAAAAGATCTTGAGCTTATGTGGACTCTTGGCATATTAGGGTAAAAAAAAGCAAAAAACCTTAGCCTGGCAAGTCAGGAGACTATATACCTCTAGCTCTTATTAATTTGCAGTGTGTGGCTTAGGGCAACCCTGATAAACCTTCCTGAGCCAAAGCTTACTCATCTATAAAATGCGAATATGAATTCTGCCCCTTCCTTCTTTCACAGGATTGTTGTGAAACTGAAATGAAATAATAGTTGTTGTTACTTGAAAATTCATCTAAGGAAAAGTAATCTACTTCTGTGATGGTGTTTCCTAGAGGTGAATCCCTCTGTTTTACAGATGGGGAAAGATGAAGGCATTTAGAAAGTCCCAAGACTAAGTTTCTTACACAGTGTCACACTTTCCAGTAAACCAGCAGGTGCTCCTGTTCTGTCCCAGGAGTAAATTAAAAGATTGAGAACAGACCAGAGGAAGTGGTGGTGGTGGTGGTGGTGGGGATTTTGACATGAGACCATTAATCAGTGGGGCACCCAGCTGGAGGGAAAAACTGGAGCCAGGGGCTCAGCCAGCTTCTGAAAGGGAATAATTTATTGGCATCAACAAATAGTACTTCAATAGAAGAAAAGCTGGCTGGAATCAAACTTCAAGAATTTACCAATCTTGCAGCCTCTGGGCAGAATCCGGAGGATGTTCCCACAAGTGAAGTCTGGGGGATAATCTAAACTACAGAAGCAATGAGGCTGTTCACCCCCGGCCCCCCCCTCCCACACACCAGGAAAGGGCCCTGATGTTTCTTGCTCTTTTCTGACAGTTGGTTTTGATAGTTTCTAAAATAACCTCCCTTTTCCTGATTCTTTTCTTACCTGTTCACAAGAGAACGAAATCTAAATTCTCAAGGACTCTTAGATCCTAGACACTTTTTTCTTCCACATCCCCCCTCCCACCTCTGGAGTGGGGTGAGGGGGGACTGCCCTAGAGATAAAAGTCTCTCCACTTAGCGAATTATTCAGACTCACCAGCCACCTAGAGATGTTGAAGATCTCATGCGCTCCCCCTTCTGGTTTCAATGTGAATGACTGCTTCTAGCATCAGGGAGAGATGGGGCATCTTGAAAAGTAGATTCACACTATGTGGACCTCAAGCCCAACCATTCTGTCATAAAAATCATAGAGTTTTACAGCTGGAGTGAGCTTTAAAGCTCAGTCATTTGGAATCATTAAGCCACATGATCTCAGCTGGAAGGAACTTTAAGGGACCATCAAGTCCAATCTTCTGAATTTTGGAGGCAATTTGATACCACCCCATCTGAATCATTCCTTTGGCAAGATGTTTCAGTCAAGTGAAGTCATCACTTGATTTACTAGTTCAGGAATCATTTCTTCTAGTTTTAGGATGCGTTATAGAAGGGGAAGAGTAGGAAGAATACTGGGCTTTAGAGTCAGGGGATGGGGTTCAATCTCTGCTCTGCCACTTGCTAACTCTATCACCTCATCTCTCTTGGCCTCAGTTTTGTCAAATGATGGGATTAGGCTAGTTAACCTCTGAGGTTCCTTCTAACTCTTTTAAAAATTTAATGTTTTATTTTTTCCCCAATTACTTGTAAAAACAATTTTTAACATTTATTTAAAAGTTTTTTTGAGTTCCAAATTCTATTCCTCCCTTCTCTTTCCCCCTCATTAAGAAGGCAAGCAATTTGATATAGGTTATAAATGTGCAGTCATGCAAAACGTATTTCCCTGTTAGTCTTGTTGTGAAAGAAAACAGACCCCCCCAATAAAGAAAGTAAAGAAAAGGTGTGCTTCTATCTGCATTCGGTCTCCATCTGCTCTTTCTCTGGGGATGGATAGCATTTTTAATCATAAGTCCTTCAGAATTGTCTTGGATCATTATATTGCTGAGAATAGCTAAGTCATTCACAGCTGATCATCTTACAATATTGCTGTTACTGTATACAATGTTCTACTGGTTTCGTTCATTTCACTTTGCATCAGTTCATGTAAGTCTTTCCAGGTTTTCCTGAGAGCATCCTGTCTTATCACACAATAATATTCCATCACAATCATACACAACAACCTGTTTGGCCATTCCCCAATTGATGGGCATCCCCTCAATTTCTAATTCTTTGCCACCACAAAGAGCTGCTATCAATATTGTTGTACTTTTCTAACTCTAAATTTATGACTCTATGGATTATCACTTCTGTTTTCTTTTCCTCACATGGTTTACTCATCTCAGGCTTTGTTTTCTTTAGGGCCATGTGCAAGAAAATTGGGTACACAGAGCATTCTTTGGAAGTCAGGAGATTAGGATTTGTATATTGGCTTTGCCATTAATTGTGTGACCTTGGGATAATTTGCCTCACCTCAGTTTCTACCTCTATAAAGCGAAAGGATTGTACTAGATGATGTCTGTGTCTCTTTCAGCTTTAACAGTTTAGGATTCTCTAGGTTTTTATCCCTTGAACTTACAGCAGTTGATGACACTGGAATGGGAAGGGCATCGGGAAGAATATACTTCTGCTGTAAATAATCTACAAAATGAGTACTCCACATGAGGATAATTGTAAATTTTAGATCAACTGTAATGGTGAAAACAGGAGAATGGACCAAAAAAAATCCAGCAAACTCAGCACACACTTAATAAGTACCTGCTTCAAAAAATACTTATTTGTATAATGCTTTCCTCACAATAAGCCTATGAGGAAGATAGTATGAGTCCCAATATCCCCATATTACAGATGAAGAAACTGAGGCTCTGAGAGGTTGTGACTTGTCTAAGGTTTTATATAACTATCTGAGTAAGGATTCAAACCCAGGTCTCCACTATTCTATGTGGTCCCTGTTATGGGCAAAAGACTTCCATACCTACCCCAAGGTGGGTAGCAGGAGGGATAAAGAGAAGGAAAGGGCCTGGATATCTCCATAGGTTAGAAAACTCAACAAACATGTAGCTCAGGCTCTGGTCTCACTCTCCCAGTCCCATTCAATCTAGCAGGATGGGTCACCAGAGCTCATTTACTTCTCCCCTTAGGGTTTTAGGATTGACCTTGAGGGACTGGTTGTATCTTTCTGGTACTAATGCTTATGAGCCTCCATGCAGTGTATTTTCCCCCAAGGTTAATCAATAACTCCCCAATATCAATTGTGAAGTGATCTCTCCTCATTATCAATCAGTTCACATCAATTTGCCTTTACAGAGGGATATTTACTGAGAAGATATAGTATAAACAGAAATACTACAACCTCCCAAATGGAGAGCACACTCGCCTTTACTACCACCATCTCTGGGGAAAGTGGGCTCGAGTTTAAAGTCATTGCCTACCACCAAGTGGGACCCAGCTGATGGAGAAGTGGCTCCTTTGCTTGCAGGACTTGATGCCTTGGCTTCCAGGTTGATTAACTATTGACTTGGTACTTCTTTCTTCTTTTTTAAATTTTTTCCCCCCTTTTTAAGCAGTTGGGGTTAAGTGACTTGCCCAGGGTCACACAGCTAGTATGTGTCAAGTGTTTGGTCTGAGGTCAGATTTGAACCCAGGTCCTCCTGACTTCAGGGCCAGTGCTCTATCCACTGCACCACCTAGCTGCCCCTTGGGTGCTTCTTTCAAGACTAGCTACTCACTGGGATTGGTTGCTGTGGTTACTGGCATACTCTGCAGTAGACTCCAGCTGTCGCATCACTGGTGGCTCCTAGGACCTTTTGAACATATCATTCTTTGATATTCATTCACATGATATCACGAAAGAATAGATATACCAGTGACAGGAGAGAAAAAGCACTATAGCATCATGATGTTCTGGGTCAGAGAAGAGGCAGCTGTGACAGTTCCTGCCGCTGCCTGCTACCTCCCTCCCAGGAGTAGGGAGAGCATTTCTTCCCCTCAGTCAAAAGCTAACAGGAATAGAATGTTTTCTGTCCCTACAAGCCTTTTTTAAAAATGCACATTCCATTCTGGGTCAGCAGCCAATTAAAAGGCTTTTGTTTTTTATCACAGTAAGCCAACAGGAAACAGAAAATACTTATATGTGCTCTTAGGTAGACAGGAAAGGGACCCCTCCATCACACATTTCTAGAAGCAGGCTCATCAAGCCTCCACATGGATTTGTAGCAGACAGAGAATATTGAGCTTGCTTTAAAGACTGGGCCCTTATTGACCAATTCCCTCATTATGTTTAAATTGCTGAACATGGATTGAATTTGTATTTATTCTACCTCAAAACACCTAGCCAATTCATTAAAACAGTCACCTGGATTTTTTTTGGGGGGGAGGCCAAATGATGACCAACATCTGGATAGAATGATAATTTAAATGTTAACTAATCATCATTATCTCTTTGTTCTTTTTTAATTTAACTTTTATTCAGAATCTAAGACATTAAAAATGAATATTTCCTTATACAAAGTAATACACATCAATTGGATATGAAACACTGTTCCATACCATCTGCTTAGAAGAAGTATTAAAACATAGTACTTTGAAAACTTTCCTGTTTGTGCCTTCTTCTAAATTTCCTTCTATTCCCCTGTATAGTTTTTTAAATGTTTTAATGGCTCTCCTCCTTTGTCTTTCTTCTTCTTCTTCTTTCCCTCCACCATTATTACCTCCATCTCTTGCTGCTCTGTTTCCCCCTTAAAAATAGAAATAAACTCCCAACACTTATAACAAATTAACATAGTCAAGCAAGACAAATCCACATAGTGGCCATGTTCAAAAATGTATATCTCCTGTACCTTAAATCCATCCCATCTGTCAGGAGGGGTGCCCCTGGAGTGGTCATTGGTTTGATCAGAATTCTGAAGTCTTTCAAAGTTGTTATTTTCTTTCTACAATGTATAATTTTTTTTGTCACTGTATAAATTGTTCTCCAGGTTATATTTACTTAGCTGTGTACAATAAATATCTACTTCCCTGGATTCTCTGAAATAATCTTTCTTCACAATGTCTTATTAGCACAATAATGTTCTATTACATTTATGTACTGCAATTTGTTCAGCCATTCCACAGGTGATGGATACCCCCTTAGTTTACAGTTTTTTTTTTTTAATCAACCCTTTAGGATTAGGAAATTTGATTTCCTTCTGACCATTCCTTCCCCTGCATGACCATTCCTTCTTAACACTTTCTCTTCCTGTCCCCATCTGTTTCCCTATGTGGTTTGATTTATTTCTACAGCAAACATATTCTCTCTCTCTCTCTCTCTCTCTCTCTCTCTCTCTCTCTCTCTCTCTTTCTGTTCAACCTTCCTCTGTGCAGTTCCCATAAGAGTGAAGTTCATCTGATGGCCACTTCCCTCAACCTTTCCTCCATGTTTTTATACTCTTCTTTTCATGCACCCATATTATGAAAAATAGTAAATTATACCTCCTCCTTCTTCTTTGGCACACTAGTGTCTTCCTTTTACCCTCCCTTTTCCCTCTTCACTTAAGACTCTCAGAAATGAACAAATTCACTCCCAGGTTCTCTATTTTTATTAACTTCCTCAATACTCCTTGATACCATTATCGTTCTGAGAGGAAATTTCTTTCTCCTCCATTAGAATGTTCACACTACAACATCATACAGCCCATTCCAATTGCTCAAATGTTGCTTTCTATATTTCTCTTGAAACATAACTCTGGTCTTTTCATTGGGAATTCTTAAAAGTCCATTAAAGGCTCATTTTTTCACCCTGTTAAATTATTTTCATCTTTTAGGATGTTATTCTTCGTTCTAAGTCTATACATTTTGCCTTTTGGAATATTACATTCTAAGATCTCTTGTTTATAGTAGAAGTTGTCAGGTATTGTGTAATCCTGACAGTGGCTTCCTGGATGGTTGTAACATTTTTTTCTTTGATGTGGGAACTCTGAATTTTGACTATGATATTTCTGAGACTTTTCCTTTTGAGGTTATTTTTAGGACATGCATGATCAGTGGATTCTTTCTATTTTTACTTCACCTTATAATTCTAATAGATTTTTTGCAGTTTTCATTTATGATTTCTTGAAATACAGTCTCTCACCTTTTAAAAAAAATAATGTTTCTAGGGAGTAGGAGGGTTCTTGTATTATCTTCTTGTTTTCCTGTTTTCTACATCAGTTGTGTGTGATAGCATATAGCTTACATTTTCTTCTATTTTTTGATCTTTTGATATTTTTTTTCTCATGGAATCATTGATTTGTTCATTCTCAAGGAGTCTGTTTTTTCAAGAAGTCTGTTATTTGTGTAAAGTTTACCACTTTCTGTTCTATTCTATTTATTCTTTTTTTTTTGGTGAGGCAATCAGGGTTAAGTGACTTGCCCAGGGTCATAGAGCTAGTAAGTGTCATATGTCCAAGGTCAGATTTGAACTCAGGTCCTCCTGACTCCAAGGCCAGAGCTCTATCCACTGTGCCACCTAGCTGCCCCTTATGCTATTTATTCTTAAAATTCTTGTCTATACCTTTTATTTCATTGTTTATCTCTTGATTTATTTTTTCTAGGTATCCATGTAGTATTGGTGAAAAATCTTTTTTTCTCCTCTTTGAGTCACTGCTTATAGTTATTGTGGAATTAACTCTTTCCTTCTAGGCTGGCTTTTTGAGCATCTCTTGATATACAGTAGTCAGTGTTTTCTTCAGCTTTAGTTTTTGAGTTAGGACTTTGTGCCAGGGTCAGGCTCCTTTCTTTGATATGTTTTTGGGTGGGGTGGTCAACCCTGCTCAGTCCAGTCTTGGGTCACCCAGATTCTTCTGCTGATTTCTACCTGCCAGGATTAGCACCCTCCCACCCCCCAGGATCTTTGAAGTTCAGAGTGCTGAACCATAGGTTTTCAGGATCTTCTATGATGTCTTAGGACAGAGTGCTAGTGATTTCAGAGCCATTGGGCCTGATGTGTTCTGGTCTGAGTGCTTCCATACTCAGACTGATTGTTGCTGATCCCCGAAGCTGTCCACCCGGGGATGTCTAAGGGAGTTCTTGACCTTTGCTACCTTGACATACAGATCCTTATAGGCTATGCCTGTCTCTGGCACATGTCTAATCATCTTGGGAGGCTACCACTTCTTTATCTGTGCTGGTATAGTTATTGGCTTTACTAATGGGACCCCTTACCTGTTGTTTGGGATCTGTGGATGAAGTTCTGCTGTGGCTGAAGTCACTTACTATAGTTTCTCATTGGATTTCTTGATCATTATTTGACCTGGGATTATTTTGGGGTTTTTGCTAGAGTAGATATAGAGGAACTGAGCTCCCTTATCAGACAACCAACTTGGATAGAAGTTTTATCTTTTTATTTTCTTCTTTTTAAAGAGCACAGGTAGAGATGATCCTGGGATAGGTCTGTTATTGTTCTTTGAAATTTAATGTTCTGTGAATGATTCAAAGGTGTATAAAGAAACTTTTTTTAAGTAGAATAAAAGTATTAGCATATCTTCTATAGGCTCCCTGAAAGCATCCTCCATACAACTCCAGTAACAAACAGGATAACAGAGATGATATATACTTTCTCTCATTTCTACATTATTTTAATTTTCTTTAATAGGATTCTATATTCTGAAAGTTTTTTGTTCCACCACAGCTTACAGAGTATGAGTATTTGGTATGGTAACACATATTAAAATGTTATTGTTAAGTTTTTTTATGGCTCAGTATTATGTCTTAGCATTTATAGGATGTATTTCTGTTTGTGATGATGATCTGGTTCCAGTATAATTTATTGGTTGAATTCTCCAGAATATTTTGAAGTATACATTTGTAGTATGGGGATTTGATATCTCCCAGTTCATAAAAGATAGTCAGATTCTGGCATATAATTCTAGCTGCCAGGTCATGCCTTCATACCTTCATTAAGTTCTAACATTTTCTAGCCTGCTGTGATGTGTTTATTTGTTGAATTTTCAAGGATATATTGAGGTTTGTATTTGTAGTATGGGGATTTGTTCCAGTTCTAAATCTTTGATGGAATAAGAAAACAAATGTGGGGGTTGTAGTACCTCAGAGTAAGAGGAAATTTTCATCTTGATGACTTTGGGGGTTCAGAATGTATACCAGAATCCTCTTTTAACATTGCTAATTATTATGAGGATTTGGATATGTCATACCAAAACGTATTAATGATTCATGTAATGCTTTAAATTATGTGAAGAACTTTACATGGATTTTCTCATTTGAGCTTCACAACAACTCCCTGAGTCAGGTGTAACACAAATCACCCTCTCCCCTCACTGCCGAAGGCCAGGGTTGTTCCATTTCACCTCTCCCCTCCCAGGGTTTTTGTTACCCATAAGGGGATTGATTAAGTGTCTAGACTATCTGTAGATGGCTTCAGCCCTTCCTCATTTGTGGTGGGGGGGCTCCCCTATGTCCCAGCTCTTTTAGTAATTAATAGTTGGCATAGCTTTTACATAGAAATATTTACTTCAGAAAATATTCAGAAAAAATATTCAGAAAAGGGGCAGCTGGTGGCACAGTGAATAGAGTACCAGACCTAGAATCAGGAAGATTCATCTTCTTGAGCTTATATCTGGCTTCAGACTAGTTGTGTGTCCCTGGGCAAGTCACTTAATCCTGTTTGCCTCAGTTTTTTTATCTGTAAAACAAGCTGGAGAACGAAATGGCAAACCAGTCCAGTGTCTTTGCTAAGAAAACCCCAAATGAAGTCATGATGAGTTGGATGTGACCAATCAACAAAATAACAAAAATTGGGGCAGCTAAGTGGCACAGTGGATAGAGCACTAGCCCTGGAGTCAGGAGGATCTGAGTTCAAATCTGGTCTTAGGCATGTAACACTTACTAGCTGTGTGATTCGGGGCAAGTCACTTAACCCAATTGCTTCACAAAAAAAAAATTACTTCAGAAGGTATAATCACAAATATACAAACTTACTTCCCCAATACATGGAAGGCATAATCCTCCATCTCCCCTGCACCTCCTCTGGAGAGGGGAAGGGCATTAGGTTGATATCTTAGCTTGTTTCCTATAGATTACAATACCAGTTCCAAGTCCAAATTTCCCCTTGGGCTCTTGTCCCAGGGATCCTGGCTTCTCTGGGTTTCCATCCCAGGACTGGTGATGTGACATATTCAAGATAACATCCCGATAACATACTGGCACTAGGGTATGAGTCACCTATTTGTACTTGCATTGCACCTGAAAAGCCTTGCTCCAGGATTGCCATGACTTGAATTCCAGGATTCCATGAGGATCACCTCCTACTGGAGAATAAATACTCCTGAAACTGAGAATAAATACTCCTAGGTCTATTTCTCTGAGCCAATGTAAAAGAGAGGGAGCAGAGAAAGAAAATCCTTCCTACTTACTGGTTTGGTTCATGGCATCCTGGCTGTGAGTGAACTGGGATCTTCACCTTCTAGAAGGAGTAGGTAAGAGTAGCCCGAAAGAGCACAAAAGGAAAAAAGGATCAATATGTTCAATCTTGCCAGTTTTAACTTTGGTTTGCTGTTTGTCCTTTGTTCTAAAAGAGGACCATGACATCAGGGAGGTGATGCCATGACATGCAAGTGAATTGGATTTAAGTGAGGGAGGACTGTGTGAAGTCACCAGCCTCACTTTCTTCTCTAGAGCCATCTGGGTCCAGTGGCCAGATACACATCAGGACAACTGGAGATGGCCCAGGATGCATTGGGGTGACCTTGGCCTTTTCAAGCTAAGGTCTTTAACAGGTTTCATTTTGACTGAGGCAGTTCCCATTCAGTGATTAAGGCTTAATAAAATGAGGCAAAGAATGGCCTCTTTAAAAAAATAGATCTGGGAGGGGAAGACCCTCCAGTTTTCTGGCCAAAACAGAAGCAATTGTTGTTTACATTCATTATGAGCCTATCAGGGCCCAAACAGTGACCAAGTAGGGCTTGGTCTGGGACCAGAGTGATTTGGGGTTAAAGCTGGTCCTCAAGAGGAAAAACCAAAACAAAAAAAAAGTTTCAGAGATCAAAATTTACATTCCCTTTGGGCAGAGCGCTGGCAGGTAAGGGTGAGATATCCTATGGGGAGAGAGAAGAAAGAAAGAGAAGAGAGAAGAAAAGAAAGAAAGAAAGAAAGAAACTTTGGCAGACAGCCAGTCAAAGAAGGCTCCCTCCACCCATGTAATAGGTAACAAAGGCCTCCATGTTAGGTACTCTCTATATGCCCCAAAGGTCTCTCAAGGGCACCTCCAACTTAGGCAAACTGGGCATTTCCAGGAAACCCAGATTACATAGGTTTTGTGGTTTGTCCACTGTTACACAACTAGTAAGAACCAGAAGCAGTATTTGAACTCAGGTCTACCTGATTTTAAGTCCAGTATTCTACTGTATCAATTATGCCAAACTAACGTGTTAACAGCAGGACCCATTGAAGACATGCTGTGATAGCCACAATGTGGTTTTATCTCAGATTTCCTCTTTAAAAACAAAGTATGAAGACGGCAGAGTAGAGAAGGCACTCAGCTGAGCTCTCCCAATATTCCCTGCCAAACAACTTGAAGATAATACCTCAAATAGAATTCTGGAGTGGCAGAACCAACAAAAGGTCAGAGTGAGACATTCTTTCAGCCTAATACAATTTAGGAGGTTGGAAAGAGAGATCTAAGAAGAGTTGAAAAAGTGATTTTCAAAATCAAATGAGAGTGGTGGAGGAAGAATTAGGCAAAGAAATGAAAGCAAAGGAAGAAAATTATGAAAAGACAATTAAGAGCTTAGCAAAAGAGGCACAGAATACTGATGAAAATAACACTTTAAAAAACATAATTGGCCAAATGGAAAAAGAGGTACAAAAATTCACTGTTGAAAATAACTTCTTAAAAAGCAGAATTGGCCAATTGAAAAAAGAGCTACAAAAGTTCATTGAAGAAAATAATTCCTTAAAAATTAGAATTCTGCAAATGGAGACTCCATGAGACATGAAGAAACAATCAAACAAAGTCAAAAGAATGAAAAAATACAAGAAAATGTGAAATATCTCATCCAAAAACCCCCACAAAACAAAACCCAACATCTTGGAAAATAGATTGAGAAGAGATAATTTAAGAATTATTGTACTACCTAAAAACCATGATCAGAGAAAGAACCTAGACATTATATTTCAAGAAGTCATCAAGGAAAACTACACTGATCCCAAAATGAAAACTCCTAGGAATATTATAGCGAAATTTCAGAACTCCCAGATCAAAGAGGAAATTTTTCAAGCAGCAAGAAAGAAACCATTCAAATGCAATAGAGCCACAGTCAGGATCACACAAGGTCTAGCAGCTTCCATATTAAAGGAATGGAGGATTTAGAATATAATATTCTGGATGGCAAAAGAGCTGGGATTACAACCATGAATAACCTCCCCAACAAAACTTAGTATAGTTCTTCAAGGGGAAAAAATGGATATTTAATGGAATAGAGGACTTTCAAGCATTCCTAGTGAAAAGACCAGAGCTAAATAGAAAATTTGACTTTCGGATATAAGACTTGAGAGAAGCATAAAATGGTAAACATGAAAGAGAAATCATAAGGGACTCAATAAGATTAAAATGTTTACCTTTCTATATGAGAAGATGATACATGTAACTTATAAAAACTTTATTATGATTAAGACATTTAGAAGGAGTCTACATAGAAAGAGGGTGTTGACATGAGTCCATTTTATTGGGATGATGTAAAAAAAAGATAGGTGAGAAAGAAGGATGCCCTGGGGGAAGGGGGAAAGAAGAATGGAGAAAATTATCTCACATAAAAGAGGTGCAGAAGGAAGATAGGGAAAATGTTAGAGAGGTGGGCAATAGTTGAACCTCCCTCACATCTAAATTGGTTCAAAGAGAGTGTACACACACACACATATATACATGTACATATACATATAAGCACATATATATACACATACATACATACATACTTAATTGGTAATAGAACTGTATCTTACCCAAAGGGGAAGTAAGAAGGGAAGGTGATATAGGAAAGGGAAGTCAGATAAAAGAAGATATTGGTCAGAAGTAAAACAGACTTTAGAGGAAGGACAGGATAAAAAGAGAGCAGGATAAACAGAAGAAAACAGGATGGCAGGTTAGTAATCATAATTGTGAGTGTGAATGGAGTGAACTCATCCATAAAACAGAAGCAGAGAGCAAAATGGATTAGAAACCTGAATCCAACAATATGTTGTGTACATGAAACACATTTGAAACAGACATAGAGTTAAAATAAGGTGCTAGAGCAGAATCCATTATGCTTTGGCTGAAGTAAAAAAGGCATGGGTAGCAATCATGATCTCAGACAAAGCAAAAGCAAAAATAGACCTCATTAAAAGGGATAAATAAGCAGGGAAACTACATTGATAAAAGGAACCATAGACAATGAAGTAATATCAATACTAAACATACATGCACTAAATAGTATAGCATCCAAATCCTTAAAGGAAAAGTCAAATTAATTACAGGAGGAAATAGTAAAACTATACTAGTGGGAGACCTCAATTTTCCCCTCTCAGAGCTAGATAAATCTAAATATAAAATAAATAAGACAGAAGTCAAGAATATGAAGTAGAATCTTATAAAAATTTGATATGATAGACCTCAGGAGAAAACTAAATGAGAATAGAAAGGAACATACCTTTTTCTCAGCTATTAATAGTAACTTCACAAAAATTAAACATGTACTACTGCATAAAAACCTCACAATCAAATGCAGAAAAGCAGATATATTAAACATACCCCTTTCAGACCATAATGCAATAAAATTATGTTTAATAAAGGGCCATGGAAATATAGATCAAAAATTAATTGGAAACTAAGTAATCTAATCCTAAAGAATGAATTGGTCAAAGAACAAATCATAAAAACAATCAGTAATTTCATTAAAGAGAATGACAACAATGAAACAACACAGTAAAATTTGTGGGATGCACCCAAAGCAGTACTTATAAGAAAATTTATATCACTAAATGTATACATCAGTAAAGGAGAGAAAGAACACATCAATGAATTGGGCATGCAACTAAAGCAACTAAAAAAAGAACAAATTAAAAAAACCTCAATTAAAAACCAAAATAAAAATCCTGAAAATCAAAGGAGATTAATAAACTTGAAAGTTAAAAAACCCTTTGAACTAATAAATAAACAGGAGCTAGTTTTATCACAAAGCTGACAAAATAGATAAACCACTGGTTAATTTGATTAAAAAAGGAAAAAAGAAAACCAAATTGTCAGTGTCAAAAATGAAAGGGTGAATGTACCACTAAAAAAGATGAAATTAAAGCAATTATTGGAAGTTATTTTGCCCAGTTATATGCCAATAAAACTGATAATCTAAGTGAAATTGGTGAATATTTGCAAAAATATAAATGGCCTAGATTAACAGAAGAAGAAATAGAATAATTAAATAATCCTATCTTAGACAAAGAAGTTGAAATGCTAGCCACATCAAGAGAAAGAACTATAGAGTCTGAATGCAGATCGAAGTATACTATTTTCTTTTTTTTTTTCTTTTTTATTTCTTCTTTCTCATGGTTTTTCCTTTTGGTTCTAATTCTTTTTTACAACATGACTAAAGTGGAAATATGTTTAATATGATTGTACATGGATAGCCTTTATCAGATTACATTCCATCTTAGGGAGGGGGAAGTAAAGGGAAGGGGAGAAAATTTAGAACTCAAAATCTTATAGAAGTGAATGTTGGATACTAAAAATAAATAAATAAAATAAAAAATAAAACCTCTCTGATTCAAAAAAGAAAAAGAAATTGAACAAGACATAAATGAGCTCCCTAAGGAAAAAACAACAACAACAACAACAACAACCCAGGACAGATGGATTTAGCAGTGAATTCTAGGAAACATTTGAGGAACAATTAATCCCAATTACTATATAAATTATTTGAAAAAATAGGCAAAGAATGAATACTACTAAGTTCTTTTTTATGACACAAATATAGTTTTGATACCCAAATCAGGGAGAGCAAAAACAGAGAAAGAAACTATAGACCAATTTTCTTAATCAATATCAATGCAAAAAGTTTTAATAAAATACTAACAAGGAGATTACAGCAATACATCACAAATACATTATGACCAGGTGGGATTTATCCTAGGAATGCATGACTGATTCAGTATTAGGAAAACTATCAGTGTAAATGACCATATCAATAACAAAACAACAGAAATCATATAATTATATCAATAGATGCAGAAAAAGCCTGTGACAAAATACAATACCCATTCCTGTTAAAAACACTAGGAAACATAAGAATCAATAGAACCTTTCTTAAAATAATAAGTAGTATCTAAAACCAAGCACAAACATTATTTGTAAAAGGGATAAGCTAGAAGCCTGTCTAGTAAAATCGGGGGTGAAGCAAGGATGCCCCTTATCAACACTGTTATTCAGTATTGTACTAAAAATGCTAGCTACAACAATAAGACAAAAAGAAATTGAAGAAGTAAAAATAGGCAATGAGGAAACAAAACTATTGCTCTTTTCAGATGATATAATAATATACTTAGAGAATCCTAGAAAATAAGCTTAAAAACTAGTTGAAGTAATTAACTTCAACAATATAAACCCCTCCCCCACACATAAATCATTAGCATTTTTATATACTACCCCTAAAGTTCAGCAACAGGAGACAGAAAGAGAAATTCTATCTTAAATAACTGCAGACAATATGAAATACTTGAGAGTCTGCCTGCCAAGACAAACCCCAGGGATTATTAAACACAACTACACAACATTTTTCACACAAATAAAGACAGATCTAAATGATTGGAGAAATATTAATTGCTCATGGGTAGGCTGAGTCAATATAATAAAAATGACAATTCTACCTAAGTCAGTTTATTTATTCAGTGCCATACCAATCAAATTATCAAATAATTATTTTATAGAGCTAGAAAAAATAATAAAATTCATCTGGAAGAACAAAAGGTCAAGAATATCAAGGGAATCAATGAAAAAAATGTGAAGGAAGGTAGCCTAGCAGTTTCAGATTTTAAACTATATTGCCAAGTGGTAATCATCGAACAATCTGTAACTGGCTAAGCAATACAGAAATGGATCAGTGGAATAGATTAGGCACATAATACACAGTGGTAAATGACTATAGTAATCTAGTATTTGATAAACCCAAAGATCCAAGCTTTTGGGGTAAGAACTCACCGTATGACAAAAATTGCTGGGGAAACTAGAAAGCAGTTTGGCAGAAACTAAGCATAGACCAACATCTCACACTATATACCAAGTTAAGAGCAAAATAGATAAATAATTTTGACATAAAGGGTAATATCATAAATAAATTGGGGAACATAGAAAAATGTAATTGTTAGATCTATGGATAAGGAAAGATAGAGAGGATAACAGGAAGTAAAATAGATAAGTTTGATTTCATGAAATTAAAAAGCTTTTGCACAAACAAAACTAATGTGGCCAAAATTAGAAGGAAAAGAGGAAACTGAGAAAAATTTTTATAGCAAATTTCTCTGATAAAAGACCTCATTTCTCAAATATATATGGTACTGAGCCAAATTTATAAAAGTAAGAATTATTCCTCAGTTGATAAATGGTTGAAAGATATGAACAGGCAGTTTTAGAAGAAGAAACCCAAGTTATCAATAGTTACATGAAAAGATACTCTAAGTCACTATTGATTAGAGAAATGCTAATTCTAAAAAACTCTGAGATATCACCTCACCCCTATCAGATTGGCTAACTTGCCAGAAAAGGAAAATGACAAATGCTAGAGGGGATGTGGAAAAATAGTACATCAGTGTATTGTTGGTGTGAAGTAGTCTAACCATTCTGGAGAGCAATTTGGAACTGTTCTCAAAGGGCTATAAAACTCTGCATATCCTTTGACCCAGCAATACCACTACTAGGTCTGTATCCCAAAGAGATCAAAGAAAAGGGAAAAGGACCTATCTGTACAAAAACATTTATAGCACCTTTTTTTTTTTTGTGGTGGCAAAGAATTGGAAATTGAGGGGATGCTCATCAATTTGGGAATGGCTGAACAAGTTGTGGTATATGTTTGTGATGGAATACTATTGTACTATAAGAAATGACAAGCAGGATGGTTTCAGAAAAACCTGGGAAGTCTTTTATGAACTGATCCAAAGTGTAGTGAGCAGAACCAGGAGGACACTGAATACAGTAACAGCAATATTGTGAGGATGATCAGCTGTGAAAGACAATTGTGATCAAGAAAATGTTCCAAGACAATTCCAGAGGTCCTAGGATAAAAAAAAATAGTATCTACTTCCAGAAAGAGAACTGATGAACTCTGAATGCAGAATTTGTGTTTTATTTTGTAACATGGCTAATGTGAAAATGTGTTTTTTATGACTTCATATATATAACCAATATTAAATTGCTTACCTTCTCAAGCAGGGGATGGGGTGGGAAGGAGGGAGAGAGTTTGGACCTCAAAATTTAAAAAAATATTATTAAAAGGTTTTTAACATAACTGGGAAATAGTTAATGAAATAAATAAAACATTAAAAATTTCTAAAAAGCAAGGTTCTATTGGTCTTTTATTATTAATGTAGAGAGGGTATTTATGCTAATAAAGCAAACATACTATATCTAATTTAAAGTAGAACATGCTACACAGGCTAAGAAATTTGGCTTTTCTTTTGAAATAATGACCTGCATCACCATTTACAAGTAAAAAAGTCAATAGCATTGTACATCAGCTCTCTTCTAGCTCAATAAAAATGTTAATTAAAAAAGCTCGCTCTGACAGCACTAACCTATAGTTTTGCAAATCTTTGCTCTAGCTAATGATAATAGTAACTTGAATTTATAGAAGACTTCAAGGTCTATTAAGCACTTTTTAAGCAGGGCTGCATGTTTTAAAGGCTGAGGAGACATACCCTAGTGTCATATATCATTATATTTTATGTATCTGTCATGTCACCCAATATATTTTTTTAAAAACCTCAGCAATGGCTGGTTATAATGCATTTGTATAGAATAACGATAACAAGCACACGTTACTGAATTTTTAGCTGCTTCAAATTATACTGATAATCTAAATAATTTCCTACCCACGTTAGCATCTGTCTTCACTGTACTTCCTGCTCATTTTTTCCTTATGTTCTTTGAGCTAGAGGGTTAGTATACTCATGTAATGGGACTTTACAGATGGGGAAACTGAGTACCTGAGAGGAGTCCTTTCCTTGTCCAGGAGGGCTCAGTGAATTCAGGGAAATACTAGCTTCTCCCCCTCCCTCTTGCCGTTTTAAGTTTCCCCAGATACCACCAGCAGCTAGGAATGAACAAAGAACAGAGTTGAACAGAGAATCAGCTCAGGGTGGGTGATTCCATTCACATTTCCTGCTGAATCGTTTGTACTGAATTCATCCTCCATGGCTTGTCAGGCCAGAATAAATGACCCTCCAATCCTAAAACTGCACTCCATTACAGTTTCCACTTCTCTGGAGCAGCTCAGAATCGGGGCTTTGTGCAGTGAAAAGGAATGCCGAGAGCTCGCTGGTACCCCCTTGTGGCTGCAACCGGCAGGACTTTATACAACACTTGGAGAGATTTTTTTTCTTCCCCTTTGGAGAGGTTGTGAGCGCCGTTAGGACTAATTCCATGGTGGTAGTGATATTGAGGAACAGAGGGCTTGCAGGGACTGTGGACTGAGAAGAGATGAGCAGGAAGAATCACATTAAGCTGCGTTCTGAAGGCACAAGTCTAGAACCACTTGCCTCATACAGTAAACATTTATTCCACATTCCAACTATTCAACATTTATCAAATTGCCAACTATGGCTCAGAGGCTACAAAGATGACTAAGATATAGTCTCTACCCTCAAAGATCTAGTAGACCCACAATATTTGTTGCATATTATGTGCCTAACACTGTACTAAACCTTGTGGGAAGATACAAAGAATGATAAAACTTGATTGGTGTCTTCAGGGAGCTCAAAATCTAGTTGTGAAAACAAAATGAACAGGATAAGAAGATAAGAGAACAAGGTAAGGCAGAGTATAATTGAGAATCTGGCATAGGACTTTGAATTCACTAGACAATTAATAAATGCTTATTTAATTGAACTGAAGAGTTAATGGTTGTGTGATAGGAGGTCAGAGAAGGGAGAGATGATCGTATACTGTGGTGCTTGGGGAAGAGTTTCTAGAGAGGTGGGGATTGAATTGGATTTTGAAGAGTTATTAGTATTTGGGTGAGAATCATTAACCCCCCACCCCACAAATACCATTTTAGGATTTCCAAAATTTGAACTTTTTGATGCTTGTGTTATAGCCTTTAATAGATAAGGAAATTGAGGCAGCTAGGTGGCACTGGCCTTGGAATCAGGAGGACCTGAGTTCAAATTTGGTTTAGCTCCTTTTAGATAAGTGCTGTCAGGTGTTTATTTGCCTGGGGCCCCTTGCAGTGCTGCCTCCCTTATTTCTGTTGAGGCACTGGGAGACTTCTTTGCTGCATAATGCCAAGGCACCTGGTGGTTTTCTGAGCTGGTTTCCACCGGTTACCCCACCTTCACTGAGGCACTCAGAAGTACAGCTGTTGGTGTTTGCCTGCTCGACCACCTGGGCTTCGGGATCTCCTCCTGGTTGGCAGTTGGAGGCTGTAGGGTTCTGACAGCTGATCTGGTGTTGGGCTGGAATCAACAAGGCAGGAACTTTTTGGCACCTCTAGGTTGCTTTCTTCAGCTCCTTTCAGACGAATGCTGCAGGGTGCTTATCTGCCTGGGGCCCTTTGTAGTGCTGCTTCCCTTATTTTTGATGAGGCACTGGGAAACCCAGTTGCTGTAGAATGCTGAGGCACCAGAATCTCCTCCTGGTGTGCTAAAGTGGGTCTTTCCACTAGCTGGCTGGGCGACTCCTGTTCCGTACTGCTCCCCTTACCCCAAGCTGAGAGGGGCCTTTCCCGTTAATCCCTCTAGCTACCTGGGCTACTGCACTGCTGTACCCCGTCTTTCTTCTGGTTCAGCTGTTCCAGAGTTTTTCCTGGGGTGATATTTTCTGGGTTTTCAGAGGTTGATAGGGGAGGGTGAGAGTAACTACCTTTTTACTCTGCCATCTTGGCTCCCGGAAGCGGAAGTCTCCTGAGTTCAAATTTGGCCTCAGACACTTAGTATCTGTGTGATCCTGGGCAAATCACTTAATCCTGTTTGTCTCCAAAAACAAAACAAAACAAAACAAAAAAACTCAGATAAGGAAATTGAACATGGAAAAGACTTGCCCAAGTTCACACAGCTAGTGTAGGTGAAGATGAAATTAGAACTAGGTTATAGGGATCCCAGAGAGATCATGTCAGGTTAAAATCCCATCTCAGATATTCACTAGCTGAGAGCTGGGCCATTTACTTAACTGCTGTCAGTCTCACAGTTTCTTCCTCTATGAAATGATAAGAGCACCTAAGCACTAACCTTATGGGTTGTTGTGACAATCATATTAAATAATGTATATAAATAGCTTTGTAAACCTAAAAGCATCATATAAATGTCAACTGTTATTGTTGTTATTGTGGTGATGACTCTGGCCTTACTCTTTCAAAGTGTGAGGATGGCTACATTTCCCTATCAGTGTTCTAGGGCAGTCCTGAAAGGGCACAGTGATCTTTCTCTAATGCTGTCAGCTCCAAACCCCACGCCCCCTTCTGATGTGTTTTCCTCACAGTGATTAGCTGCCAGTGATCAGTGCTGGAGATCCATTTAATCAGTTAATATCAATTAAATTTTTTTAGACATTCATCTTTAAATTTTGAGTTCCCAATTCTCTCCTTCCCTCCAGCCCCTCCCCCATCCCTTGAGATGGCAAGCAATACAATACCCATTATACATGTGAAGTCATAAAAAACATATTTCCACATTAGACATGTTGCAAAAAAAGCAAGAAAAATGTAGAAAGTGAAAAAAATTTGCTTCATCACTTGCATGTCTATGGAGATGGATAGCATTTTTCATCTGAGTTCTTTGAAATTTTTGAATCATTGTATTGATCAGAGTAGCTAAGTCTTTTGCAGTTGATCATTGTTACAATATTGCTGTTACTATATACAATGTTCTCCTGATTCTGCTCACTTTACTTTCCATGAATTCATATAAATCTTCCCAGGTTTTTCTAAACCTACCCCCTCATAGCATAATGGCATTCCATCACAATCATATACCACTAGTTCAGCCATTCCCCAATTGATAGGCATCTCTTCAGTTCTTAATTGTTTTCCACCACAGAAAGAGCTGCTGTAAATATTTTTTGTACACATAAGTCCTTTCCCTTTTTCTTTGATCTCTTTGTGATTCAGACCTAGTAGTGGTATTGCTGGGTCAAAGGGTATGCATAGTATAGCCCTTTGGGAATAGCTCTAAATTGTTCTCCAGAATGCTTGGACCAATTCACAACTTTATCAACAGTGCATTAATGTATCCATTTTTCCACATCCCCTCCAGCATTTGTCATTTTTTTTTTTCTGTCATTTTAGCCAATCTGATAGATGTAAGGTGGTGCCTCAGAGTTCTTTTAATTTGTATTTCTCTAGTTATTAGTGATTTAGAGCATTTTTTCATATGACTATTGATAGGTTTGATTTCTTCTGAAAACTGCTTGTTCATATCTTTTGACCATTTATCAATTGGAGGATGGATCTTATTTTTATAAATTTGGTTCAGTTCGCTATATATTTGACAAATGAGGCCTTTATCAGAGAAACTTGCTGTAAATTCCCCCCTCCCAGTTTCCTGCTTTTCTGCTAATTTTGACTGCATTGTTATTTTTACTTTTGGTGCAAAAATTTGATTTAATCAAAATTATCCATTTTACCTCCTGTGATCCTCTCTGTTTCTTGTTTGGTCACAAAATCTTTCCTTATTCATAGATCTGGCAGTTAATTTTCCATGCTCCCCTAATTTACTTATATCACCCTTTAAGTCTAAATCATGTACTCTTTTTGAACTTATATTGCTATATATGGTATGAGATGTTGGTTTATGCTTAATTTCTGCCAAATTGCTTTCCAGTTTTCCTGGAAGTTTTTATTGAATAGTGATTTCTTGCCCCAAAAGCTTGGATCTTTGGGTTTATCAAATACTAGATTAGTGTGATTATTTATTTCTATATATTGTGTACCTAATCTGTTCTACTGATCAACTACTCTATTTCTTATCCAGTACCAGATTGCTTTGATAACTATCACTTTGTAATATAATTTAAAATTTGGTGATGAATTAACTTTTACAAAGGGATATTTATTTCCAAGTTATAGCAAGAACAGAAGTACAAAAGAAATCCTTCTAGCACTTGCGGACACATTCTTCCTTTTGTTCCTGAGAAGAGTGGGCTCAATCTTAATTCAGTTTTTTTTGGGGGGGGGCAAGACAATTGGGGCTAAGTGACTTGCCCAGGGTCACACAGCTAATAAGATCAAATGTCTAAGGCTGGATTTGAACTTAGGTCCTCCTGACTCCAGAGTTGGTGCTCTATCACCTATTAATTCAGTTTTTATATGACATTTACGTCACCAGGTTACTTCCAAATTCAGCTTGGCTAGGTCCATCAAGTTGGTCTGCCATTTGATCTTTACCATCTGGCTTCTAGCAAATCCTGGCATGGACTCCAGCTAACTGACCCTCGTGGCTTGCTCTTTTGACCAGGACTTCTCCTTTGACTGAACGGGAAGTTCCCAAAATCATAGCTATTTCCAGTCTTCTTTCCCTAATATAGGAAAGAACAGACGCTAAGAGGCAAAGAACAGATTCCTTTTATGAGGGGCGCTTGAGGCCCCTTACATCTTTGTCTCTGTCACTTAAATAGCAGCTAGGCAGGAAGGAACCAGAGCAAAGTGAGGTACACACTTCTGTTGATAAGTACCTTTGGAATGCTCCTCAGTTTTGGCTCTGAAGCCAACCAGTGCTTTGCTTCTCCATCATGTGGTTGGTAGCCTAGATGTCTGTTCATTCTCCAGCCTGAGGAGCAGGACGCTTCCATTACACAGCTTTATGCCTTTCTGGAAGCAAGCTCCCCAGTTTCTTCATGTGTGGATTGTCTTTGACCATATTATTGTTGTTGAGAGCTGAGAGAACTCAGAAGTCATCTAGTACAACCTCTTCGTTTTACGGTTGAAGAAACTACTGAAGCCCAAAAGGTTAAGTGACCTCTAGGTGATAATAATTGACATTTATATAGTGCTTTAAAATTTACAAAGTCCTTTACAAATGATCTAATTTCATCTCACAATAATATTTTAAGATAGGTATTTTAGGTATTATTATGCCTATCGGTAGATCTCCTATCCCTGATTATGCCCATTGTACAACTGAGTTAACTAAGGCTTAGAGTCTTGTCTCTGGTCACATAACTAGTGTCACAGGTGGGATCTGAATGTGTCTTTCTGCTCCCACAGTCTTGGATGGACACATCCCTTCCAAAAGGAATCAATGCTTTTCGCACAAAGATGTTTTATGCATGAAATACTTCTCCTTGTTCTGCCTTTATTGTGATTTTTGGAACCAGATATTAGCATTTACAATCGAGTAAACAGATTTTGTCCTACAGTCATCCAGTTTATTTGCTTTTGAAACATTAGCCTGCTGTAACAATTTACATAGAATAAAAGGTATCAAAGAATAAAAGGTATCAAAATTAACAAATTTGATACTACAATTTGTGGTACAGGATTACTGATTGTGATTTAGGCGTGTATTTTTGCTACAGCTGCCACTAGTAAGAGCAGAGGTTCTTAAACTGGTCTCTGTGCACACATGACTTTTAAAACATCTTGATATCTGTATTTTAATATAATTGGTTTATATTGTAATCCCATATATTTAATTTTACACATTTAAAAATTCTGAAAAGTGATCCGTAAGTTTCACTAGAATTCCAGAGGAGTCCATGGCAAAAAAAAAATGGTTAAGAATCCTCTAGAGGATGTGAATTTGTAGGGCCTTTTTCTCTGAATCTCTTGCCTCTCAGGTGGCGTAGCATGGCTGTAGTGAGACCATGGAAGGAAGGAGGGCAGGAACATGGTGCTTTCTACACTTATAGGATGGGCGGGGCTAATCCAGAAGCATGAAGGGCCTCATCTTAGGAGTATATCTGGTAGGTATAAATTTTCTGTGCCTTGGAACATGGAAGACAGAAGACTGGCCACGACTGATGGAAAGTGGAATGGGTATCTCCTGTTGTGTCAGGTTCCCACAAGGCAAGGGGAATTAAGAGGAGATCAAAGATCCAAGGCTGGATCTGAGCCTGGCTCCAGATTTCACTGCCACAGTGGTAGACTTGCCCCCAGGATACCATGAAGCAGCCGTATCCTATAACAAGGACTACTTCACTTGATCACCATGGAAGGAATACCTTAAAAATGAGTCACATCTAGGCCTGTCATCTGGATGAGATGAAGACATTTGTGTCTTAAAAATATTTTTTATTAATCTTTTTCATGTCACTTTAATTTTTTTATCAATTAACAAAATTTTATTTTTTTCCCTCCCACCTCCTCCCCTTCCCATTGGAAAAAAATAAAGCCCTTGTAACATATACATGGTAAAGCAAGAGAAAATCTCGTACTGACCATGTCCAAAAATAAATGTCTCATTCTGAATCTTGAGGACATTTCTTTAACAGTAGGTGGGTAACATGGTTTATCACTGATACTCTGGAATTGTGGGTTGATCATTATAATTTTTAGAATTCTTAAGTCTTTCAAAGTTGTTTGTAATTGTTATACATTTTTCTCCTTTTTCTGCTCATTTCCTTCTGCAAGTTAATACAAATCTTCCCAGTTTTCCCTAAAACCATATCTTTTATCATTTCTTATGGCACAGAAGTATTCCATTTTATTAAGAAACCTAATTTGTTCAGCCATTCATCAACTAATGAGTACCCCGAGTTTTTAGTTTTTCATTACTATTGAAAAAGCATTATATAAATATTTTTGAACATATAAGTCCTTTCCCTTTTATTTTGTTCTCTGTGGTCAGTAGGCGTAATAATAGTAGCAGTGGGTCAAAGGGGATGCATGTAGTACATTGACTTTTTGGACATACTGTAGTTCCAAATTGCTTTTCAGTTATGGCTAGATCATTTCACAGCTCTTCCAATAATGTTTTCCCATAGCCCCTCTAACATTTGTTACTTTTCTTCTTTTCTATCTGCCAGTTTGATGGATATGAGGTAGAATCTCAGAGTCTCTTTAGTTTGCATTTCCCTAATTATTAGTGATTTGGAACATTTTTTCATGACCATTAGCACGGATTATTTACTTTGACAATAGCCTGTTCATATCCTTTGACCATTTAGCAATTGGGGGATGGCTATTAATCTTGTAAATTTGAATCAATTCCTTATAGTATGTATTTTTTGAAAATGAGATCTTTATCAGAGAAACTTGCTATAAATGTTTTCCCCAGTTAACTGTTCTAATTTTGTTCTTTCTAGTTTTAAGTGCGTTGTTTTTGTTTGTGCAAAACCTTTTTAATTTTGTGTAATCAAAATTGAGCATTTTATCTTCTGTGATCCTCTCCATCCTTTCTCTGGTCATGAACTGTTATTCTGGCCTCTGACTCTGGGGATAGCAAAAGGGAGAGAGGATTTCATAAGTCTTGCTTTGATTCATGGCCATCGATTTAGTGAATTAAAGTGTAGTGTCCCCTTTGTACAGTATACATTTCCTCTGACGACTGCATGTCTCTGCATCACTCACGGAAACATTCTCAATGTTTCACAGGCATACAGGAGCAGGAATTCACAAATGTAACCAGATAAGGGTACATATATCTAGCTAGATTGTGTTCACATTCATGTGTCTAATTTTAGGCACATACTTAGAGAGAGAGATATAGGCACATGTACATAGAAGATCAAAGCTAGAGGGAACCTTAGAGATAATCAAGTCTAGGGCTTATTAACCTGGATTTGGGGGTGGGGGTGGTTCATGAACTTGTTTTTAAAAAATATTTTTATAACAGTATTATAGTATTTCAATATAATTAGTTTCCTTTGTCATCTCATATATTTTATTTTATTCATTTAAAAACATTATTCTGAGAAGGGATTCTGAGGTAGGATATACCAGATTGCCAAATGGGTGCATTACACGCAAAAAAATTTAAGAAAACTTCACCTAGTACAGCCTCTAAATTTAAAAAATGACAAAACTGAGACCCCAGAGGAGGGGAAAGTGACTTACCTAAGGTCACAGCAAGTAAAAAGCAGAGTCAGGACAACCCCTTTCTTGTCTACACACACACACACACACACACACACACACACACACACACACACACACAGTCTTGGTGTCCAGGCACACTCACATTTTCTTTCTGATTTTGCCTTTAAGAGCTGTGATTTGACAAAGTAGGAACCCAAGGAGATCTCTCCCAACAGGGTGAGATAACATTCCCACAGTAAGTATGGCGGCTTCTAGGTCTCCAGTAATCTTCATGCTGGTAGATCACTAGGCAGAGTTTCTTTAGGGCCATTGCTGCCCCCTTTCTTGCGAAAAGTTCTCCAAGTATAGTCTTTCTTGGTCTGTCAGATTCCCATAGCGAGTATCTGGAATATTCTCTCAGGTGGGAGGAGGGAGATGGTTCTAGAACCAATGAGTATTCTAGATTGCATGATGAGTGATATTAAGAGAACAGGGTGGTCTTACCTGACAATGACCTGAGCTTTGGATTAATTTACCTGGACTAAGAATCTACAGCAGCTCATTAAAAATTCATGGAGGTCACATGTAGACCATGCATGACATATATAGCTCTTTTTCTAATGTTACATTCAAATATGGGACATTCAGATATCTGGGACATTAGGAAGAAAAAGCTAAAATCCAGGACAATTTCATTTGTATATATGGGGAACCTAGTGCCTCTAACTTTACTCTAAGGGTCACCAGGCAAATGTTATAAAACACCTTCCCCCATGTTTCTGCCCTTGAACTAGCTTAAGAGGTACTCACCTCGTTAGCCCTGACACTTCAGTATTGAACCTTCAAGGCTCAGCTTATGTGCCATCTTCTCCAAGAAGTTTTCCCTAGACTCACCCAGCTAGAAGTGATCTTTTCCTCCTTATTTTCTTGGAATTCTTTGTCTGATCTGCATTAATATGATATAATTATATTGCATATATATAATCATTCTGCATTATAGTGATTTATTTTGTTAGTTGTAGTAGGAGAATCATAAATGATCCCATTTTAGGAGTGGGTTTCCTCACAGGAGAGAGGGAAGTATTTGCACTAGTTTTGTTCAAGAGTTTTACATTGTTTTATCAGTCCTCTCATTCTCTCCTCCTTCCTCCCCCAAGAAATAACACAAGGAATATTTTAGTTCTCTAATGTTCCCCCCATTTTTTAGAAATAAAATTCTTACCAAAAGAAAAAAAAACTTGAAGAATATAAACTTCTTGAGGACAAAGATTTTGTATAAAGGAGGTATTGAATGAATGAATGAATGAAATACAGTCTCACATTAGCTGAGACAACTCTGACTTGGGTAATTAATGATCCTGGAATGAACAGGCAAATGGACTGACTCTGTGGGTTTTGGAGGATCCCAGAGCAGGAAGGCTGGCTCAATGAGCAGCCAAGAGAGCCTTTCTCTGGTTTCCAGGGTCCTGTCTATAGGACTGAGTCCTTTTCAGTTGGACCGCTGCCGTTTGTTTTATTTAATTCAGTTCCATTCAACAAATATCTGTTAAGCAACTACTGTATGAAAGGCACTCAAGATACAAAGAAAAAATAAAACATTTCCTGCCCTCAAGTAGCTTACCACCTACATACAGATAAATAAATACAAAGTAATTTCAGGAGGGAGAGAGTACTAATAATGGAGATGATCAGGAAGAGTGTTTTGTAGGAGGTGGTCCTTGAGCTGAACCTTAAAGGAACATAGGCATTCCAAGAAATGGTGATGAGGAGTCCGTCCTGTACAAACACCTGGAAGGAGATAGGAGATGGTGTGTTAAATTTGAGGAATAGCTAGTAGGCAGGGTCAGGTAGAATAGAGAGTGCACGAAGGAAAGTAATATGAAATCAGTCTGAGAATGCAGGCAGGCTGGGGCCAGATTGTGGGGGGCTAGATATTTCAGGCTGAAGAGTTTGAAGTTGACTCTAGAATCAATGGGAAGTTGCTGAATGTTTTCACGTAAGGAGTGGTGGGGTCAGAGTTGTGCCTTAGGAAGATTGATTGTGTGAAGGATGGATTGGAGAGAGGAGAGACTGGAAGCAGTCTCTCTTCTTCATCTGGTCTTGAGTTCCCCTGAATTCAGGAAAGGGAGAGAAAGAGCCGGGGGAGCAAGAATGATAGTCCTTACCTCTTTATTCCATTTCCACTGAATACTCACTTTGAATCGTGATGAATGTTAGAAGATTCTCCTCAGCAAGGTCATGGCCATCATGAGTCCCAAACGCAGCTTCCCATATGACAGGTGGGAAGAACCTAAGGAAAGTAAAAAAAATAAAGATGTCTAGTGATCTAGAAGGGTCTTCCCTTGGGATGAAGATGAAACTAATTCAGGGTGCAGGTGGAGGGATCAATATCTTTGACTCTTTTCTGGGTAGGGAAGAATCTGCCCTTGGAAACTCTGTGTTTTAGCCTGGAATTACTAGCATTTAAGATTTTTCATGGAAGATGTTCAGTTTGGCTATAATTCTTAAAAGTGTTTTGGAATAGTTTCTACAAACCAATCCAGCCTAATCTTGGTGATTTCAGGCAGGACTTCTGGATGTGACAAGGACACTCCTGTTTTTTCCTTACCCCTTTAGGGTGAAAAAAATTACGCAGGTCATAAAATACTCTTTGGAGGAGTCTGACCTTCATGTTGGTTGAATGACAGAAGCTTGTTCTAGGTTATCCAAGTGGAAAACAAGATGTCACTTAGCACTGTGACTTTAGGCAATGTACTTAAAAACCTCAATAGCCTTGGAAACCTCATGCTCAAACGTGATGATTCTAGGAAGTGTAAGTTATTTTTATAATTGTTGTTGTTTTGTTGTTATTTGGCAGCTAGGGAAGAGAGTGCTGGAAATCAGTAAGTTGTTGTTGAGTCGTCTCAGTTGTGTCTGACTCTTCATGACCCCATTTGGGGTTTTCTCGGCAGAGATACTGGAGTGGTTTGCCATTTCCTTCTCCAGGTCATTTTACAGATGAGGAACTGAGGCAAACAAGGTGAAGTGACTTGCCTAGGGTCACACAGCTGGAAAGTGTTTGAGATAGGATTTGAAATCATGAAGATAGGTCTTCCTGATCCACTGCACCATTTAGCTGCCCACGGGAATCAGGAAGACCTGAATTTAAATCCAGCCTCAATTACTTACTAGCTGTGTGACTCTGGACAAGTCGTTTAACTTCTATTTACCTCACTTTCCTCATCTATAAAGTGGGGGCAATAATAGCACCTACTTATCAGGGTTGTTGGGAGGATAAAATAGTATTTGTAAAGTGCTTTGCAAAGCTTTAAGTGCTATGTAATTATCTCAGATCTGAGGGAGAGGAGAGTAGGTGAGAGATTGGTTATGGACAGTACTTTTACATATGATGATTTGTGTTGTGGAATTGGTGGCCCATGTTTTCCAAGTTTTTGTAGTGTTCTTTGCAAAGTGAAGGGAAAAATGGATATGGGAAGACAGTCTTTTGCCTCCTGGGTAAACTATGATGTCTTTGGACTCCACTAGATGTCACTATTTCAACAGGAATTTACCTTACCCCTAGGACACCAAACATCTTTAGTCACCACATATGCTCCTTAAAGGGGTAGGGTTATGTGTGGGGGGTGTGTGTGTGTGGTGTGTCTCTGTGTATGGTGTGTAATGTCATCCTTCCCACTGAGAGCAAGAGCACATACCCATGCACAAACTCACTTGAAATATGAGGGAGAGAGAAGAAAGAAAGGAAGAAAGAAAGAGAGAGAGAGAGAGAGAGAGAGAGAAAGAGAGAAAGAAAGAAAGTAGGAAGGAAGGAGCAAGATAGACAGATGGGGACAAAGAACAATGCAAGTCTGAATCGTCTCTGATACCTGAACGTAGCATGGGCAGGGTAATATTTAGGTTCCCATCATTGACCTCTGGTATGATGTTCAGCAGCTTACAGAGAAGCTCATACACATGGACACTCTCAAAGGGTTCTACTTCCAGGCCTCTCTTGAAGTCAGGACCCACAGCTCGGAAGATGGTCTTCATGTCCATGCCTCCATTGTCAAAACCATGCTCCCCGTTGTTAAATTGGACACTAACTCTCTGTGAGGAAGGAGAATAGCAGCCATGACTAGCATTGCTAGGGGGATTGCCTCTTCCCCCAGCATCTCCCTCTAGCCTCTTGCCTGCAGACTTCTCACTTAGCCCTCCTTCACTGTAGTCAAGTGCACAGAAATGGGAGAGAGCAAAAGGATTCTAAGACTTAGTTTTTTTTTTTTTTATTCCTGGTCCTGGAGACAGAAGCTCAATGAATATTCATCATCATGACTTATAAGTCTAAATAAACATAAATAAATGAGGAGAGCTACCAATCCAGAAATTGCATTTTTAAGTAGGATTTTGAGCTGGAAGGGAACTTAGAGGTAATTTAGTTTAATCCCTTCATTTTATAGAGAATATAGAGTCCTCAAGTGGGGAAGTGACTTGTGTAAGCTCACATACGTAGCAAATTGTAGAACAAGGATTTGAACCCATGTCCTCTTATTCGAAATTCTATGCTGTTTCCATTATACATCACAGCCTCTCCCATTCCCTAATGTTCTCTGCCTTGTCTGAGTCGCTTCTTTTGCTCTGCTGTGGCTCCTGGTTCACCTGTTCTCTAGTTTTTCTCCTCTCAGTCAGCCATAATTTTTCTGTCCTTAACTATGTTCTACACTCAAAACACACACACACACACACACACACACACACACACACACACAGAGTCCTGATATAGTGGCTGATATTTCATGCCAGTTGTGTACTAGATAAGAATAGTGAAAAGTCCATGGTGATACTCGAGAATTGAAATAGATCACCTACTGAGTGGTAGGGTTTCCCAAAATTTGGACTCCAGAATCTTGGTCTTCCATTGGCTGTGAAAGTGTGTTCTGTGAAAAAACATGGATGCTAGGAAAAGCTGGCAAGGTTGAAAGAAGCCAGGAGAGGAGTCATTTAAAACTTTAATTTATCCATATCCCCGACTCCAGTGTATACTGGCTGTATGACCCTGGGCAAGTTGCTTAACCTCTCAGTATTCTAGGCAATTTTGACTCTAGATTGCAGCCAAAGAGGAAGTGCTTCACCTGGATCTCCCTGCACCAAGGAAATCCAGTTCCTGAATGGAGGAGGTAGGAAAAGGGGACGCTATCTGAAGAGCTGGGATCAAGAAGGATATTCTTTCTGTAGAGTGAAAAGTGTGTTAGGCTTGTAGTCAAGGACCTGGGTTTGAATTCTGGCTAGCTATGTGACCTTGGGCAAGTGACCAAACCTATCTGGGTCTTAATTTTCTCATCTATAAAATGAAGGGGCTAGACCAAATGGCTGGTCCCTTCCAGCTCTAAATCTGCAATCTTTCTGTCCCACTATGTTTACATGGGTCACCCATTCCCATTATATCACACAATACTCAAATACACACTCACACATTACTATCTTCACACCCTTTATCCTTTCCCATCAATCCCTCAAGGGAGTTTGACACTCCCTTTCACTTCTCAAGTCTTTCCCACACTGTGTGAAACCTGTGCCTTCTACAATCACCTTTCATACTCTATGTCTGACCATTTTCCTCTTCCATGGTTCCTCTCCACACTGTTTGAATATGTCCCACTTTGAGCTGTATCTAACAGCTTCCCATAGTCCCTTCCTCTGTGGACACATAGCCTTTGCCATCATTCCTCTTATCTTGTGTCTGCTCCTCTGTATGTGACACATATCCTATACCATCAACCTTTACTACTTGGCTCTGATACACATGCATCATGGATTTCCCTTATCCTGTATCTCTCATGCAATATTGCTATCATCTTTCTGCATCATGTATGGCACACATGGACCCCGTCTTTCTGTATCTTTGATGCCTCTATTTTATTTCAAAATTTCCTGACACCTTCTTTAGCTCAGGCCCTCCCATATTACAGCTTCTGGGTGCTGTCAGTATATTTCATTTCCAGAACTATTCCACAGCCAAATTAATTTGGGAAACTCCCAAACACTACCTGCATAGATAAATGAACACTTAGTGAGCACTTCCTCTCAAATGAGATAATAGGCATAATGCCTGGCACACTCTAGGTGCTAAATAACTGCTTATTCCCTTCCAGTTCCCCCCTCCCACTTCCTTTCATCAGGTACCTTACCCCATGAATGACATAGCCTGAGTCACTGTACATGACCAGTGGAACGATTCTGTCATTATTGACATAATGAAGGTGCTCAGGGAAAGACTCCTTCTTGTAGACATGGAGTTTAGGATGTGCATTCTTAAGGATCTCATATACCGTCTCCAGCTTGTCTTCTTTAGGGAGAAGCATCCCATTCGGTCCATAGTCTAGGAGTTCAAACTCAATGTCCTTGAAGGTAAAGTTGGGGAACTTGTGAAATTCAATCAAATCACTGGCATTCTTTAGGACAGTGGTCATGCCATGGTCAGATGTAATTATTAAGTTGAGGTTATCCTTGAGGTTATTCTTCTTAATATTTTCCTGGAGGTAACCCACAGTTCGGTCCACCTGTGATACCATGTCCTTTCTCTGTTGGGACTCAGGGCCATACTTGTGGCCTGTGGAGTCTGGCTCCCCAAAGTAGAGGGTGACCAGATCCAGGTCGTCTTCTGTGAACCACTTCATCACTGTGTCAATGTTCTGCCTCCATTCTTTTTCATTACTGTAGTTATGCAATGCGCCTTCCTTCCTGCTCACGTTAACAGACTCACCTTGGTAGCTGACATTACCACCTGGGTAAAAGAATGACCCAGTTTTTAAGCCCTGTCAAGGAAAATTAACAATGAATCATAGGATGCTTGCAGTATACCAGTATTTTTTTCTCTCTCTTCTGGTTTACTTCTTGATATCCCCACACTCATCTATTTGCTCATCCATCCATCCATGATTCTCTGTTACTATAACATCTTTGTTTTTTTCAAAGATCATTCATATCAATATCAATCAGGATACTCTCAGAAAAACCTGGAAAGACTTACATGAACTGATGTAAAGTGAAATGAGTAGAACTAGGAGAACATTTTAGACAGTAACAGCAATATTGTATGATGATCATTGGTGAATAACTTAGCTATTCTCAGCAATACAGTGATCCGAGACAATTCTGAAGGACTTAATGATGAAAAATGCTATATGTCTCCAGAGAAAGAACTGATGGAGTCTGAATGCAGATTAAAGTGTATTTTTTCCTTCCATTCTTTCTTTTTCTTGTTTTTTGGTCTGTATTTTCTTTCACAGCATGGCATATATGGAAATATGTTTTGCATGACTACACATGTATAACCGGTGTCAAATTGCTTGCCTTCTCAATGTGTGGTGGGGAGGGGAGGTAGGTAGAGAATTTGGAATGCAAAATTTGAAAAAAAAATGTTCAAATTATTTTACATGTAATTGGGGGAAAATAAAATATTAAATTAGTTTTTTTAAAAAAATTCATGTATCTGATCTTCTGTTATTTTCAAAATATCCTTATAATAAAAGTAGAGTAGGAATTGTTATCCTCATCACATATATATCTCAGAGAGGCTAAAGATAAATAGATATAATTTATTCAAACATTTCGCAGTTGATGAGTACCCCCTCAGTTTCTAGTTTTTTGGTACCATTAAAAAATTGTATAAATATTTTTGTACATATAGATCCTTTTTCTTTAATCTCCTTGAGGTCAATTAGTAGTATTGTTGGGTCAAAGGGTATCTAAAAGCCATTTGAAAAAAAATGCTCCAAATCAATAACAGGGAAATGCAAATTAAAGCAAATCTGAAGATCTGCCTCACACCTATAAGACAGGAGAAGTTGATAAAAATGGAAAATGACAAATGTTGGAGGAGCTGTGAGAAAATAGGCTCACTGTTGCACTGTTGGTGGAGCTGTAAATTGATTCTGCTATTCTGGAAAGCAGTGTAACCAAAGTTACTCAAGTGCAATGTAAAAGCATTTTTGAAAACTGCGGAGTACTGTATTAAGTAGTATTATAATTATTGTTATGGCTTAAAGCGACCACCTTAATTAGGGACAGACCTGGCACTAGAAATCAGATTCCTTGACTGAGGCTTAACAGAGAGCCTGAGTTCTTTTCATTAATGTTGTGCTTCCTTGATCAATTTGTTTTCTACCAGAAACTTGTGTGAAGAGGCATCATGACCTAGTGGAAAGATGGCTGGAGTTGGAGTCAAGAGAGACCTGAGTTTGAATTCTAGCTTTGACCCTTACTTGTTCTGTGAGCCCAGGAAAGTCACTTAACTCATTTGAGCCTCAGTTTCCTCATCTGTATCTCTCTACATTCTCCCAGCACTTTATAAACCTAATAGGTTATACAAATGGGAGTAATTATAACTATTAAGTGGCATAAAAAGAGATCAATGAAGACATGCATTGTTCAGAAAAGAAGGTGGGAGAGTCACACAGACTGAGGTGGGGGATAATGGATGGACAGCACAAGGGTTGCCTGTTGGAATCTTTTTTTTCAGTCTGAACCTGTAATTTCATTGATGTAGGGAACTCCCAGTGAGAAAAATCCTTCTACCAATGATGATCAACAACTGTGGTGGCCTCAATAGTGGCAATTCTGTAGAGTTGCCCAGGAACATTGAGAGGTTAAGTGATTTGCCCATAGTCATGAAGTTGGTAGGTGTCAGAGGCAGGACTTAAGCCCAGGTCGTCTTGATTCTGAGACTAGCTCTTTATCTACTATTTTGCTTCTATCTACTCAGTTTCCTGGTACTGCATTAGTATCCTTAAAATATTAAAAGAACCATAGAATTACATTTATTATATTGGGATGATCTTCTAAAGATGATTCCCATAGATATGAAAAGAATCATGTAGGATGAAAGGATAGGGAGGGGTTTTGATTTGCAGTGAGTGGTGATCTGAAGGGGTTATTCACATCAGTGAGATTATATGTCTGTCTATCCATCCATTATATCTAGGTAGCCACCCATCCACGTTTTTTTTTTTTCTCCATGCAATTTCACACCCCCATCATCTTTCGTTTGATCTAGCTATCATTTCACATAGACTGAGCACTCACAAAGTAGTAGATGCTGTCAGGCACCAAGTAATTAGCCTTTTTTTTTTCTGCTAGCACAGCCCAATGGAATCAGGCCTGGTCAGTTTTCACATGTACTATCCAACTAAGGGAGATTCAAGTTTGTGTTTACCCTGGTTATTATGTGGGAGTAGGCTCTTAGGCTTATGCTATTCTTACTTGCAAATTTCCATTTTTTCTTGACTGTGAGAGCAGTCCTTAGTCTTTGACCCTGTATCTGAAATCAGGAGGTCTGGGTTCAAGCCTTATCTCTGTCACTCTTTAGCTGTGGTACACTGGGAAAGTAATTTCATTTCTCTGAGTGTGTTTCCTTCTCTGTAAATGAGGGCAAGAATACCTGTCTTATGTTTTGAGACCCAAATGAGATAATGGATGTGAAAGTGCTTTGTGACAATTATTATCACAGCAGGACTGAAATACAGGAGGTCTTCATTATTTGAGGATAATTGGTACTGGAAAAAGGTGAATCCACTTAAAATAGCGAACAAGATTTCATAGTAAATAGTGAAAAAAGGTTTGATTAGGACTTTATTTTTGAAAAATAAACCTACAAATTATAAAAATAGGCTTGCTTTATATTATACATTTAAAAATTTTTATTTATCTTATTTTTAATTTATGGAATAAAAAACATTTCCATAACATAACATAATAAAAAAGATGATTGCCATGAAACTACAAATCTATTATATACAACTTGCTATTCCTTTTAAATATATAATAGTTATGTAAATTTCTTTTTTTCCCCTTTTTTCTTCCTCCCCACCCTAGAGATGACTACCATTAGACACAAAAATGTGTGTGTATATATATATATCATGTATGTATGTAAAATCATACTACACATACTCCTTTTATCAGTTCTTTCTCTGGATGCAGATATAATTTCAGTTATGTGCCAATTCTTAGAAGGAAAATGAATGAACCAAATGGCATTTTTCCAGGGGGCAGCATAGGATATGAAATCTTTTATTTCACATCTGACTTTTGCAATATGACCATAAGGAGGGTCATTGTTGAAAAAAATATCAATGTATTTCGTCAATTTTCCGGAGTCTCTTAATCCTTTGATATTTTTGAATCATTCTCTTTTGAAGTGCCCAAGGACAATCAGTGAGTGAGTGACTTGCTACTGATAGAAGGGGGCAGGCAGGGATAGAATCTAGTTTTAAGTGGGGAAGGTTGTTTGAATCAGGACTAATTATATATGCTTATTTCCTATAAGTTTTTAAATAATTTCATAAGTTTATTAGTGAATGTTTTCATGTCATGATGACTTTTGTTTCCTTCCTCATACAGCTTCATAGCTGATCTCAGGAAAATCTCAGTTCAAGTGCTGTCTCTGATACATATTGGCTGTGTGACCATGGGCAAATGAATTAACTTCTCAGTGTTCCAGGAAACTCTTTAAGACTATAAACTGCAAAAAAGGATTGTTGTTGCTTAGTTGCATCTGACTCTTTGTGACCACATTTGGAGATTTCTTGGCAAAGGTACTAGAGTGGTTTACCATTTCCTTCTCCAGCTTCTTTACTGAGGAAACTGAAGCAAACAAGGTTAAGTGACTTGCTCAGGGTCACACAGCTAGTAAATGTCTAATGCTAGATTTGAACTCGGGAAGATGAGTCTTCCTGACCCTATGCCCAGCACTTTGTCTAACTGTGCCTCCTAGTTGTCCATAAAAATGGGTTACTGATCTGTATTGGTAGGCAGAGTTTCCTCAGAGGACATTTCCTCTGCCTGAAATTACAGGTCTGGATCAAAACAAAATAAACTTTGTTACTGCATGAACTTGCATGATGACTGCTTGGATAATGATGACCTACCATGCTGAGACCTATCCATAAAATCCTTCTTTTTCTCTGTACTGGACAGAGATATCTGTGGATATCGATTGATGGGGGAACCCCAAGAGGTCATCTAATCTAACCCCCACCCCCCACTTTACTGCTGAGGAAACTGATGCCCAGAGAGATGTGATTTCCCAAAGTCACACAGTTATAAGTAGCAAAGGAAGGATTTGAATACTCGGTCCTCTAACCCCAAATCTAGTATTCATCCCTCTAAGCCACACTACAGTAAAGCTATCCAGCCTTGAGTTAGGAATGGGAAGAATTTGAAAAAATGCACAGGCCATCTATCCACACTCTGGCCAAATCCTCAGTATTGCCCTCTTGGCTGCAAATGTTGACAGAGCCATTACCTCAAAGGAGGAGGAAGTATCCTAGAGCTTAAAGATGTGAAAGTTAGCTTGGCATAGTGGATAGAGGGCTGGCCTAAACACTAAGAAGACCTGTATTTAAGCCCTGATTCTAGCACATTGACCATGTGACCCTTGACAAGTCCCTCAAGCTCTCCTTGCTGTAAGCCAGTGGTCTCAAATTCAAATAGAAATGGGGGCTAAGGGGCAACTAGGCGGCACAGTAGATAGAGCACTGGCCCTGGAGTCAGGAGGACCTGAGTTCAAATTTAGCCTCAGACACTTGACACTTACTAGCTCTTAACCCTGATTGCCTAGCCAAAAAAAAAAAATAAAGAAAGAAACAGGGGCCACTAGACAGTACATAAGGATCCCTCCAGGCCACATATTGACTTAGGTTTAAAATATAATATTACCTATGTTGTACTGTATTTTTATTTATTTTGTTAAATATTTCCCCATTACATTTTAATCTGGTTCTGGTGGCACTCAGAGAATGTTGTGGGTCTCATGTGCCTGTGTTCCTGCCATGTGCGTGGTACCTCTAATCAAGACTAATCTCTAAGACTCTTAAGTCATAGAGAAGGTGCCAATTTATATTGGAAAAGAGAATTTCCTCACTTGGGTTTCCCCTCTACCAATAAAATTACAGGTTCGGTCCTTATCCTCCTATGGGAAAACAGGCTGAGGGAGGGTTGTCATATAATTAGTGACAGATCAGGGATTTGAGCTCAGGTTCCCAAGAACCTAGTCCAGTCCCGTTCCTACTTTGATACATCGCCCAAACAAAGGACCTTGGAAGATTTCTCTGCTTGTCATTTCTCACCCCAGAGAAACACAGGCCCAGGACATAGCTAATACCAATACATTGCTTAGAACTGAACAATCCTTGTTTGTTCCGTGGTTGTAAACATGAATCTTAGTCTTTTGGTTACTTCGCATGAGTGAGTGGTTTGAACAGAGTTGTGTCAAAGTGTTTCTGAGAATATGGCAAGACTTGAGCCCACTTAATACCACTGAAGTTAGCTTAGATATCTAGTCTATGGCAAAGTCCACATGGACCACACCTTCCGCATATCCTGGATTTTCTCCCATTTTTCAGAACTCTAACCAAGGCAGGGTTGCTGCCCAAAGGTGCCAAATTTAGAGAATATCAGAACTTTCAGTGCTCTAATAGTGTAAAAACAAAGAAACACAAGAGCTTAGTGCTTAATTGGCAAGACCAAAAGGAAGCCAATGATGCTGGGAGGAAGTCCCACCATACCCTCCTTTGTACTAGGGTGAGCTTCTTTCCTTTTGCCCTTGTGGTTTCCCCAGCAATGGCCTCCCTAGAATCTCGCCCCCCCCCCCAATAAGATGTTGTTTTACCTCCCTCCAATGAAAACTGAGGACATGTTTTGTGCCACTTGTCCGTGGCCTAGTTTGTGGTGGTTGTGCTGAGTGCTAACATTCCTAGTTGTAGCTCTGTCCACGTTACCCTGGTAGGTAAGGCGATGTTACCTGTCTCTGGGCAGTGATCCAAATTGGCAGGCTACCATTATCCCACCAGCTTTCAATTCCCAGTGTGGTATAGTAGGGTAGTTTCACTTTGGTGATGGTATTATAGTACATATTGTGGACGACGCCATGATTCTCAATATACTTCCCTGCAGGAGTAAGAGATAGTAGTAGTATAGTAAAGGGAGATAGTGTAACATCAGTCACCAGGACTCTGAGTAGGGTTAGAAAAGCTTCAAAAAGTTACCCAGGGGATGATGAAACCAGTGAAAGAAGGAGACAAGAGGCTATAGTAAAGAGGTTGAAGTGAGCAAGAGAGTGTAGAGGTATGCATCTTGAACAGGCAGGAGGTAAAGAAATGGGGAGTGGGGAGCAGCACAAACAGAAATCAAACCATGATCCTCTTACCTTCCTAAGTTCTCCTGGAGTCAAGAAGACCTAAATTCAAATCAGACCTCTGACATTTACTAGCTCTGTGACTCTGGGCAAGTCACTTAACCTCTGTCTGCCTCAATTTCATCTGTAAAATGGGGATAATAATAGTATCTATCTCCCAGGGTGGTTGTTAGGCTCAAATGAGATAGTATTTGTCAAGTGCTTAGCACAACACCTGGCACATAGTAGGCACTTAATAAATGCATGTTACAAAAAGTTCAGCTTCTCAAGGAAGCCTTCCTATATTCAGAAGTCCTATATTCAGGGTTGATTCAGTACTTGCAAAGGTAATCTTTATGGTCTTTTCTGGGTCTGTGGGTTTATGATTCTACTTAATTTGTACTATATGTGCTTTACTCAGAGATGGGGGAAATAGATGTTAGATAGTTGAGAAGTATATCTGCTTTGCCTAAATATTATAATCATGTCCTTTAAAAAATAATATAATTTTGTTGGATGGGACTTTACCTAGGTAAGTCACTTAACTTCTGTTTAACTTTCTTCATCTGTAAAATGGGGATAAAAATAGCATCTTCCTCCCAATGTTGTTGTAAGGATAAAATGCGATAATATTTGTAAAGTGTCTTGCAAACCCTAAACCACTATGTAGATGCTAGCTGTTATTGTGATGAAGAGGAAGAAGGAGAGGAAGAAGGGGAGGAAAAGGAGGAGGAGTAAGAAGAAGAAGTTTTTGCTCATTATGCTGTATTGCCCTCTAATATCTGGAAATTAAATTCTAAATATTTGATTTAAAGGGACATGAAGTCAAGGAGACATATTTTAGCAGAAAGAAGGGATTATTGTGTGGTTGGTAGAATGTTGGACTTGAAGTCAGCTAAATTTGGGTTTAAGGGCCAGCTAGGTGGTGCAGTAGATAGAACACCAGCCCTGAGTTCAAATCCAGCTTCAAACACATAACACTTACTAGCTGTATGACTCCGGACAAGTCACTTAACCCCAATTACCTAACCGCCCCCCCCCCAAAATTGGGGTTTAAATCTCACCTCTAACACTCTGTGACCTTGGACAAGTAATTTCTGTTCTATAAACCTCAGTTCCATTGTCAATAAAATGAGGGTGCCCATAGTACCTATCTTAGAGGATTGTTGAGAGCTCAAAACAGAAAATATTAAAGCATTATATCAATGTCAGCTATTATTATTTACACTATATTTACCACCAGTTATTTGCATGCTCCTTAGTAAGTATTCTGAAGTTGTTTCCATGGGTGTTTATTTCATCTGTCCAGTATTATAAATAGCCTGAGATTAGGGACAGTATATCTAATATTTGTCCTCCACGCCCTACCTCATAACATCCTGAATAGAATTCTACCTTGATTAGTCACTCAGCACTGCTCTCTGACTGAACTGTTTCTCTGGGGGGGGTTCTCTTGTCGCTGTCTTTTTTTCCCCAAACCTGAACAAGGTACTCACCAGTGACCAGGGTGAAGTGGCAGGGGCTAGTCATGGTGACAAAGGCTGGGGTCATGTAATGAGCTTTCACACCTTCTTGAGTCATGGAATCCAAATTAGGGGTATCTACATCCTGGTCATAGTTCCAGCGGAAGCCATCAAAAGAAACCAGGAGCAGTTTGTTCTTGGGGAGTTGCCTATGGAAAGGAACTCCAGCCACCAGAAAGAAGAGGGTGAGGAGAGCCACAAAAGACAGGACAGCTCCTTGGCGCCCCATGCTGAAATGTACAGGGAAACTTATGGTCCCGAGATGTGATCAGTCAGAGGTGAAGAGCAAAGTCCTAGGGCCATACCTACCTATCTTATCCTAGAATATCTTTACAGGAAAATTTCCACAAAGATCTAGCATATTTCCTTAAGAGATGCATTTTAAAGCCACCATCCCAACCAATCTTCACATCATATGTAATAGAAAAAGTGCGTCCTTTGAGTAAAGAAAGACCTGCACACCAATTATGCCTCAAACACTCACTGGCTGTAATGGGTGGACCTGGGGAAGGCCCTAGTGTATAAAGAATATTCAACAAGGATTCTGCAACATTTAGTTTGGGTAGATGTGGCCCTTCTCACCTCCATGTGGAAACACATCTCATTAGTAGGCCAAGGTGTATAGGAATAAACCCCAAGACTTTAGATCTTCCTCTCTGGCGCTTTGTTCTCTTCCCTCAGTTTGTCCATCTCATTGGTAACACTCAAGTGAGCAGAATTGGCACAAATTCAGATGTCCTTTGTGATTTTTATGCCACTCTGGCTCTAGCTTCCACTATTCTCAACCTGCCAGGCAGGTCATAGTCACTCATGCTTTTCAATGTCTTTTTGCTTGACTTTTTCCTGTGCACAAAGTCCCTTCAATGTCAGGGTTAAAAATAATTTAAAAAAAAGAAAGGACTCTGGGAATTTGCCCTCATGTAAAATCTGAAATCCTTTGGAGCTTTGTGAACTATGGAAAAGGGACTTGTCCCCAAGCTATCAGCTCTGACCCTTCTTCTCCTTCCCTTTTTCTTTCTTTTTTTTTTTTTTAAGATAACAAAAGCTACATGATTTTATTTCAGAGCAAAGCACATAGTGTCTGAGAATTCCATCATCTCCATCATCTCTTCCTCTCATAATCCTCCCCCACCAAAAAAAAGTAGCAGCAGTACTTTGTTTAACAAACTGAAGACAAGTGAATGAGAAACAAGTAGGATTCCAAGGCAAATGGTATAAAGTGGTGGATAAGCAGATCCTTTGGGCTTCCCCTGGCTCTTCCCCAATTCATTTTGAAGGAGTTCTGAAAGGTAGACTACACAATGTGAATAAACACTGTTTCCCTTAGATGGTAAGATCCTTGAGGGCAAGAGCTATTGCCTTTTTGTGATTGTATACCTAGCTGCCTCGTACTATATATGGCACATAATAGCAGCTTAATAAATGCTTGTAGATTGATTGATCCCAGGGAGAGAGCCAGAAAGAACTGTCTTGCCCAGGGAGATTCTGGGGGAAGGCAGGCGTTGGGGTTTGTACCACTATCTTCCAACTCTTCAGTTTAATATCATTAGATTCAGTGACACTAACCTCCTCCATCCCCAAGGCCTCTAAGTCCAGCAGGCCATTATTGCAATGATCTGCCTGAGAAGCCTACTATTTCTTGATTGCTGGGGCCTGACCTGACCTTCAGTACAGCAGGATTTTATTAGCATGACTCTCCACTTTATCAATCACTGTTGCCTTTTATTACTTCTCAGGGGCTTTATCACAAGGGCTGCCTTGCCTTCTAGCTAAATAAGGATTAATATTTAACAGGATTATGTGCTGTGGGTTAATAGCACTCCTGGGAAGAGAGTTGCTGGGCCCTTCTCACATACTCCCTGCTCTTCCTCCTTCTCATTTTCTATACTGGGAAGAGGATCAGATTTGACGTGAGAGGATCTGGTTTCAAATCCAGGCTAAACCTTTGTGACTTTGAGAAAGTTAAAAGGAATCCAGTTTATTCTTCTGTAAAATGTGGGGGTTGAATCAGGTGATCTCCAAGGTCCCTCCCAGCTTTCCCAGCATCACAGAATTTTTTTCAGTAGAAGAGACTTCATCGGCCATTAATCCAACCTATCAGAAAAAAGAACCCCTACTCTAACATACTGTGACCCCAGTGGAGGAGGAAGAGTTTGGTTGGTGACCAGAGTGACCTTTTCACTATTCACACTTTCCTCCCTACCTTTTTACCCTTTTGGCCTCTGTTGATGTAATCAGTCACACTTTGTTACACAATTAATGTGTGTTTTTGTTTTTTCTTAAGGCCAAGGGGAAATACAATGGCCCCTCAGGTCCAAGTGGTTCCCTCCTTTACTGTTTATGGAATTGATATTAAATGAAAAGTTAGAAGTATAGTCCTAATTCCTGAGACCTCAGTTAGGAAATTCCTTACATTGAGGCAGAGGTTTGGCTTTCTTCCTTAACTCAAATTTGTTCATTTCTAGTTTATCCCTTGGCCTCTTCATGGCTGAGGCAAAATTTAGGTTAATGGAAACATTTGGGTAATGAAGCAAGTGGAGTAAATAACAGTGTCTGTTAATGGACAGACACTGACAGGGGAAGTTGGGGAAAGGATGGCAGACATTTCCTTAGAACTTTCCTCATTTTCCTTATGAACTGGGCAAAGTTGGTGGATTTTGCCCTGAGATGCCTGGAGGGCAGGTGCCATCCTCAATCTCTCCCTGGTCTGCTTCTTTCTAGCTCAACTCATTAAATTCTGGGTGGAGCTGGGGAAGGCTAATCCCACTGCTTGCTGCTCAGCTATTGTCCCCGTCACTTCAGTCTGTGTGTGTCTCTTTTTTAAGAACTCTGGCTCCTGACTCATTTCTGCCAGAGATCTCCATTGTCCCAAGTTGCTTTCTGGGGCTAAGAGAGGGATCCTCTCATCTCTATGGACTACAAATCCCAAGATACCAGTCAACTCTCAAACTCCTATTATAATACCTTACAAGGGGTCTCTGCTTGAAGATATCCAGTGAAGGGCAACCCAATTACTTCAGAGTCAGTTCATTCCATTTTGAGATAGCTCTAATTGTTAGGCTTGCTGTCAGGAAAAACTTCCTGTTTGCTGCTCTGTTACTCCCACTTATTGCTCCTGATTCTGACCTCTGGGGCAAGTATGACAAATCTAACCCCTCATCCATCATGATGCCCAAATACTTGAAGATGGCTCTCATATCTCTTGAGTCTTTCATTTTGAACCTTGTACATTGTGTGTCTGTGTTGCAGGGTTCTAAAAGTTTTTAGTCCATAAGCTTAGACATCTAATGACTCCCAAGAAAATAGTAGGATATGATGTGAGATTATATTGTCCAGGAGTTAGGGCTGTGGGGATAGAGGAGTTTAGGTCAGACTGACCTCATTTTCCATGGTGGTGGAGTCCTTGGTCTTCCAAGATGATGCTGTAATCAGGGACAGGAGGAGGCTTTTGGCAAGGAGAAGTGCCATCTCTTCAGTGAAGATAGTGGGGAAAGATGTTTGAGTGATGGATGATGAGGATAAATAGAGAAGAAGGAACTGTCAGCAAATAGCTTGAATATTTTGTGTGAAGTATGAGGCAACGTCTTCAGCTGATACGGTGAGGGGAGGGGGTCCAGTAGAAGTCCTGAGTAGGGATAAAATGGTTTGGAATATCTGCTGTGCTAAGTGTGATAGGGAATCAGCTAGGGAGATATAAAAGGATTGCCTTGTTGTAATGAAGGCCCTGGTGGAGATTATATAACATGTTTGTAGTGGACTCAATCAGCACAGTTGTATGATTTTCTCCTACTTTGTTCAGCAACACACGAATAGGAATGAAGGAGGTGGATGGTGGGAGTAATCCAGATTGGGGTGATTAATCTGTCATCAAGTACTCTATTTTACCACATATCTCACTGTGACTTGTGCAGGGTTTTGGACCAATCCAACAAGGGTACACCAGCACTAAATTCTGTGCACAGTGGTCTACAATACCCACTGGGTCCAAGTAGAATCTGTAATGCTCCTCTCTGGTGCACAGCTTTGGCTAAGCTACTGTATGACCTATATTTCAGAATCATGAATATTCTCCTCACGGTTTTCTTTTTTTTCCTCTGTCTCTTCATATAATCTTTGTATTGCCAGTGCCTTGCACATAGAAGCTTCTTTAAAAAATTTGGTTATGGAAAGACTTACATGAACTGATGCAAAGTGAAGTGTGCAGAACCAGGAGAACATTGTATACAGTAACAGCAACAGTATGATGATCAACTGTGAATGACTTGGCTATTCTCAGCAATACAATGATCCAAGACAAATACAAAGGACTCATGAAGAATACTATCCACATCCAGAGAAATAACTAATGGAGTCTGAATGCAGATCAAAATGTACTATTTTTCACTTTATTTTTTTCATGTTTTTTCTTTTGATCTGTTTCTTCTTTCATAACATGACTAATACAGAAATGTTTTTTATCTGATTGAACATATATATACATATATACACATATGTATATATATATATAATCTATATCAAATTGCTTATCATCTTAGGGAATGGAGAAGTGTGGGAGAGAGGGAGCAAATTTGAAACTCAAAATTTTTAAAAAAATGAATGTTAAAAATTGTCTTTATATGTAATTGGTAAAAAATAAAAATTCTATTAAAATATTTGGCTAATTGAACAGGAAAACATTCCTTTTGGAATTTCCACCTTGCTTCACACCTCTTGTGAATAGGCTCACAGTCAGGTGACTTTTGTTACTGATTCCTTTGGAGGAGATTCACCATCAGGTACAATATGTCTCTAGGACAAATTCTTTAAGTTCCTGAATAGCCAAAAGAGTCTATGGCCCCACTCTCCCAGGCCTGCCTCCTAATATACTCAAGGTTTAACCATACCCAGTTCTCTGGTATATTCAAGGTCTGCCCATACCCAGTTCAAGGTAGAATCAACTTCTGCAACTTTCTAGTAAGCTTGCTGATGTGGCATGGTTATCGTTCCATCTTCTTTACCCTGAATAGGCCTTTCTGGTTGGTTTTTAGAGTTCTTCCTTCTGCTACTGATCCATGTTCTCTGATCTCATCACCCCAGTGGGGATGTGACAGCTACCATGGCAGGCCCCTTTTCTGAAAACTTTATGGACTCTGTGCCTTTAACCAGAGGACATATTCCAGTACTTCTCTGGACCATGATCCTACATGCTTCCCCATAGGATGGTGGGGTCAAGGAATGCCATTTGCAATTTCATCCTTGATTGAATTGCTCTTCATTTGTTCATATCCTCATATCCTGGGCTTTCCTGTGAGTATTAAGAAGCCATTCTATCTTCATCCTAGTGTTTATGTGTGCCATTCACCCAAACTCCACCCCAAATTTACATGACATTTCAAATATGTTGATAATCTTTATCTTATTTTATGCCTTTGAGTGCAGGTTTCCTCTCAGAAAATCTTATTGTTATCTCCCCTGGTTTTTCCACAGTAGTTTCAAGGGAAATGAAGGGAGTTTTCACTGGGCTTGGTTGATAAAGGCTTTATAAAGGTTAATGAGATTTCCACAGTCTCTTAATTTTTTTTCCATTTCTTCATTCATTCAACATTTATTTAGTACCTATGTGTGCCTATGTGATATACTCTGCTAGAACCTAGGGAAGATTACAAAGATGAGTAAGGCATATACTTACCCTCAAGGAAATTGTTGTCTGTTGGGAGAGACAATTCAGGCATAAGGAATGTGTAAGCAAAGGTACTGGAGGAGGGAAGTGCAGTACAGGGTCAAGAAATGAATAACTTTGTTTGGCTAGGGCACAGAGTAACCCAAAAGCCTTTGCCAGGTGCCAGAAGGCTGGCGCCTTATTATGAGCATGTTTTGGATAGTATCTAGTAGTTTCTGGGTACTCAGCACAGATTAAAAAGTTACAACTCTTTTTATCTGATAAAAACAGAAAAACAAGTTCAAGATACAAGCCTTTTATCTCCTATCTGTCTCAGAACAATCTACTTTATCTTCACTTGGGACATTTGTTCGTGTACTGATAGGATGTGAGAAGACCTTTTTAGAACACATAAGGAGGATACCTTTGGTCAAGTCATGTGGAGACAGGGCCAAAAATAGTGAGCTGATTGTACAGGGTACAGTATCTTTAGTTTATCACCTTCCATCATGTGATAGAGAGGCTCTGAATGGAAGTGAGGATATAATTGCCAAGAGATGAGAGTGCTTGGGAGTAGTGGTGATAGCAATTATTTTTCTATTCTGTGCATAAAAGCCACATCACCATCACCATCACCATCACTATCCATATTCCTATCTGCTGACTCCTTTCATATTGCCTATCAACATAACATGACTCTCCCATCCTTAAAAACCCTTTACTGGCTTCTACCATCCCCTTATCTTATATCTCTCCTCTCTTTTTCAACTAAGTTCCCTATGAAAGTCATCTGTGCCAATTGCCTCCATTTCCTCTCTTTTCATACTCTCCTAAATCCTCTTTAATCTGGCTTCTGATTTCATTCAAAGTTACAGATGATCTCTTTTTAAAAAATAGATTTTTATTAAGTATTTTTTAAACATAGATTCTCCTTGTATTGCTTATACCCACCTTCCCAGAGGTAGGTATATCTTATAACAAAGATTTTTTTTTAAAGAAAAGGAAGTAGATTAAAAAAAATTTGGCAAAACTGATGAACACATTGAATAAATCTGACATGTGCAATGTTACACACACACACACACACACACACACACACACATCTCCTAACTCTGTGAAGGAGTCTCTTTTTTGAGGCCAAGCCTATTCTTTGTTATTTTATAACATTCATTTTGTATTGTTTTGTTTTGTTCTTTCCATTTACAAAATTGTAGTCATATATTCCCTGCTTCTCTCCATTCCCTGCCCCGGCTTTGCTTACTTCACTCTGCAACATTTCACGTAAGTCTTTTCATGTTTATCTGTAGTCATGTTTCTTAGCATATAGTAATGTTCTTTAAATTCACTTAAAATATCTTTAGTTATTTTCCATTTGATTGGTATCTTTTTTACTAATAGTTTTTTGCAACCACAGAAAGTGCTGCTATAAATGTTTTGGGAGTCTTTCTTTTTGTCAACGACCTGACAAAAGGTATATGCCTAGCTGTGGAATCACTGGGTCAAAGGATAGAGACATTTTAGCTAATTCATTAGAATAATTCCAAATTGCTTTCCAAAATGTTTGTATTAATTCAGAGTTTCACCAACAATGCGTAAGTGTCCCATCTTTTCACAGCTCCTCCAACATTGACTTCTATTACCATCTTTTGTCACTAATTATCTCTTAATTTGCAAGTTAAATGGTCTTATCTCAATTCTCATGCCTCTTGACTTCTTTGTAGCATTCGAAACAGTTGATAATTTCCTCTCTTCTCTAGGTTTTTGGGACACTTTTCTGTCCTAGTTCTCCTGCTGCTAGTCTGAACCTTCCTTCTCAGTTTTCTTTGCTCGTTCTTCATCTATGTCATGCTTACTCACCATGATTCTGTCTTGGGACCCTATCTCTTTTCCCTCCACACTATCTCACTTCGTGTTTTCATTACCTTTCGTGGGTTCATATAGCTTTTCTATGCAGATGATTTCCAGATCTTCATATCCTAGCTTTTTACTTGAGCTAGTCATTCACCACCAGTTGCCTTTTGTACATCTCAAACAGGATATCCTATTGGCATCTCAACCTAAACATGTCTAAAACCAAAATGCATTAGGTTTCTTCTAAAAATTTTTATTTTTTTATTCTGAACACAAAAATGAGCATTTTCACACACTGCCAAATACAAAAGAAGATTGTCTATGAAAACTTGAATTTCTATTTCATATTGCTTCTTTTAAAAAATATAATACATTTTACATGTTATTTTCCAACTGTCTTACTTGTCTTTGCTTTCTTCTGAACTTCCTCCTGTTCTTTTCTGTGTATTTAAAAATGTTTTAATAGCTCTCTTATTTTTGGCCTCATTTTTGCCAACTCCACTCCCACCCTTCTCCATTAAAAATATCCTTATAACAAATAAGCATAGTCATGAAAAACAAATTCACAAAGTATACATGTCCAAAAAAGTATCCCTCTTTCAGTACTTTGAGTCTACCCTTCTTTGTCATAAGATAACACGCCTCATCATAGGTCCACTAGAGACACTGTTGGTCATTGGTTTGATCAGAGTTTTAAGCCTTTCAGAGTTCTTGTTGGTTTTTACAGTGTTTTTGTTCTTATTTCACTTATCCTCCTGGTTTTGCTCACTTCACTCCACCATTTCCTACTTCTTAGGATTCTCTAAATAATCTCTAGTAATTTCTTATGGTATAATAACATTAGAAATACATTAGAATGCAATTACATTGCAGTCTAATACCACAACTTGCTCATCCATTCCCCAATTTATGATACCTATAGATTCTGATAACTCATTATCTTACCCCTCAAACCCTTGCCACTTCATAAGTTCCTTATTACTTTAGAGAGTACCACCATCCTCCCATTCCCTCAGGTTTGAATGAGTCATTTGGCTAGCATTAAGGAAGAGTGGGAAAGGCTTCTTGCAGAAGGTAGAATTTTAGCTGAGATTTTAAGGAAGCCAGGGAAGCTGGGGGTTGGAGATGAGGAGGGAGAGCATTCCAGGCATGGGGTACAGCCAATGAAAATTCTCAGAGTCTGGAGATGAAGTGTTTCATGTGGGAACAGCAATGTGGTCAATTTCACTGGATTGCAATGTATGTGGAGAGGAGTGGGTATAAGGTAGGAAGGGGCCAGGTTGTGAAGGTCTTTGAAAACTAAACAGAGGATTTCATATTTGATCTTGGAGGTGATAGGGAGTCACTGGTGTTTTTTATTTTTATTTTTTTTGAATGGGTATGTGTGATATAGTCAGATCTGCACTTTAGGAAGATCAGTTTGACAGCTGAATGGAGGATGGATTTAAGTGGATTGGATGATCACCAAAGATATAAATGGGATTCCTGTATTGGGTGGGAGGTTGTGGCTCTAAGGCCCTTTCTGTCTTTTAAAATACTAGCACAGAGAGGAGGGGACTTGCAAACATGAAGTGAGAAAACAATGATCTAAGCACCACCTCACTGAACCTCCCAAAGTGTCTCCGTTCCAGCTTTCTGACTTTGATAGGGGGCTCCAAAGAATGTTTTGGTGGAGGGCTTGGTTGGTTGCCTATGTCAAACTGAAAGGGTTAGAACTATACCCTGCCTGACCTCCTCGTTTTCCTTACTAATCCCATTATTACTTTCTTTTATTTATTATGAATTTAACTCAAGAATATTTCAATATTAAAAGAAAGATTTTATGAGAAACTGTACCTTCTATTACATAGTTTTTAAAAGTGCATATTAAATTGAACATGGCAGTATCAAAATTTCTTTTCTTATCTGTATCTTCTCATCTTCCTTCTACTCTGTTCTGTGTTTTAAAAATATTTCATTGTTACTCCTTTCTTTTTTTTGTTTTTGGGTTACTTCTTTTTCGTTATTGATTTTTCATCCATGAATTTACCTATTTGAAAGTAATTTGATCCTGCTTCTCTTTTTGACTGATACTGCTCCTTGAGGGAGAGAGGAGGTAATGAGCTTTGTGGGGGTAGTGAATAGTGATTCCTTTGTTGCTCTATATGATCATAGATGAGTATTATTGGGGAAAAAAGTTTCAAGGTCATAGTAGACTCCCAAAATGGAATATTTGTCAGCAATGTTGTGTTATTTTTAAAGAAGTTGACCAAGATTTTCTAGGGTCTTCAGAGGACATCTAATCTAATATATCCCCAAAAGGAATCACCACTAAAAGATGCCTGACAAGTGGTCAATTCAATTAAAAATACTCATTAAGTGTCTGCTTTATGTAAGGCCTTGGATGAGATGATCCCTTTGAGTTCAGCCTAGCTTTATGATTTTATGAATCTCATCCTTAGGGCACTTACTTATAAGGGTTTGCCTCCAGAACCAGGTAGCCAATGGAGTCTGGGGGAGTCCATTAAAATAAAAGTAACAACATAGTGAAAAAGAAAGAGCATTGGAGTGAATTGGAAATCAGGACACCTGAGTTCTAGTCTAGATTCTGCTTCTAAATAACTGTATTATTTTGCACAATGATTTCTCCTCTATTGGCCAGAGTTTCCTCAGTATAAAATGAGGATGTTTAGACTAAAGTGATTTCTAAAGTCGTCTTTAGTATTCTATAATTCCATGATAGGGGTGACCAGTCTTCCAGCTCCTAGGAGTGATGCCTCATGGAAATCTTTTTTTCCATTGAGATTGTTCAGCATCTCTGTTTTACAGTAAGAGAAAACTAGAAATGCATGTGTGTGTGTATGTGTGTGTGTGTTTTTCTACATATACTCCTTAAGGCAGGGACGATGTCTTCTTTTACCTGTATCCTTCATCCTCTGCCCCCACCCAGAGGTGTTTACACAGTGGGTGTTCATTTCATAGTACTGAGTAACAAAAAAAAATGGTCTGATTATATTCACAGAGTCAGAGAATATGAACACCTAACATAGCATTTCTAGGCAAATGAACTCAATGCCTCAAAGAAATTTAAAAAAAAAATGATATTTGAAGACATTAGGCAGCCAAATAAAAGTTCATTTAGTATTTCCCCCCATTATATGTAAAAACAATTTTTAATGTTTGTTTTTAAAATTTTGAGTTCCAAATTCCCTTCCTCCTTCCTCATCCTCCCATTGAGAAGGCAAGCAATTTGATATAGATTTTATATGTGTAGCCATGCAAAACATATTTCCGTATTTCTCATGTAAAAGAAAACAGACCAAAAAAAAACAAAACCCCAAGACAAATAAAGTAAAAAAAGTATGCTTCGATCTGTATTCAGACTCCATCAATTCTTTCTCTGGGGATGGCAAATAAAAGTTTAGAGAACAATTGAAAACACAATTTATAGCTTATATGCTAGAATCTCTCAACTGTCACTGGAGGGCCTCAGATAAATCACCAGATATATTGAATCATATTACGAAAGGGAAGAACAGTCAACAATGGTATTGGGCAGATCAGTGGTTCAGTAGATAGAGCACTGGATTTGGAGTCAGGCAGATCTGAGTTCAAACCCAGCCTTAGACACTTACTAGTTGTGTGATTCTGGGCAAGTCATTTGTAACCTATCTGGCTCAATTTCTTCATCTGTTAAATGGGAATAATAATAGCATCTACTCCCAGGGTTGTTTTGAGGATAAGTGAGTTAATACCTGTAAAGTGCTTTGCAAACCTTAAAGCACTATATAAATACTGGTTATTTTCATCTATCTCTTATCTAACTGTTTATCTACTATCTATCTATCTATTATGTGGTAACAAATATCTTGGCATCTGAGTGCTTCCAAATCTCTAGTAGTACATTTTTACCTACTAATCTGCTTTCTGCATAAGGATAAAGTCCTATAAAGTCATTGAACTAGCAACATCGTAGATGCAAAGTTACCATTGTCCAAAGAAAACAACTCTTGCTTAGCAACTGGGATAATGAACCATCAAGCAATAGGGCAGATGAACCATTGAGTAATGGGGCTACTAGAAAGAATGGAGAAAGCATTGTGATGATTGGAGTATCCTGAAAAACTAGCAGCACAGAGAAAAAATGCTGAGGAGGGGAAGAAAGGTAAAGCCATCATAGTATAGATTTCAATGTCATGGTTTCTCCACACATTATTCCACAGATTGAATGTCATGACTTCCCTAGGAGACAGTGCAGCATATATGTTGTAGTTAATAACAGAATTCTTAACCTTTGTTGTGTTATGAACCCCTTTGGTTGGTCAGGTAAAGTCTATAGACCCCCCCTCCAAATCATGTTTTTAAATGCATAAAATAAAATACATAGGATTACATAGGAAACAAATTATATTGAAATCTAGTTATCAAAATACCGAGTTCATGGACCCCATATTAAGAGCCTTGCTATAGTGGTTGAATACCTGAATGCTTTGTCTCTTGGCTTAGAGGTCATCCCGTCCTAGTGCTTAAATGATGATGGTGGTGAGTAGGATGCAAAGTGAAAGAAAAACTTACACTGGAGGGTTCTGATGCATTGATATGACTCCTGTCCCCTTCAGCTGATGACCACAGCAAGGACGTAACAGACAAGCAACCCATCCTCAACTTCTGTGACTTCATTGGGTCTTAAAGTTCTAATTGTTTAGATGAATTGTGGAATGTGAATGAAATTTCAGTCTTACTGGGGTTGAGAATTTGCTCACCTGTTATTAGCCATTGAAAGAAATAGTTAAGGAGCATTTAAGTTAATTCAACAAGCATCTATTAAGTGCCTACTATGGGGAAGGGGCTGTATGGTAGGTGCTGCATAATAATAAATAGCTATTTATTTAGCACTACATTCCAGACACTGTGCCAAATGCTTTAGAAGTATTCTCATTTGTTCCTCACAACAGCCTTGGGACATAGATGCTATTATTATCCCCATTTTACAAGTGAAGACACTGAGGCAGAGAGCTTAAGTGTGCCCAGGGTCACACAGCCAATACCAATCTGAGGTAGGATTTGAACTTGGTTCTTCCTGATACTAGGCATAGCACTCTATCCATTGTGCCACCTAGTTGCCTACGTTTGAAAGGTTGTGAAGAATAGGAGAGATACCACAGAACTAAAAAAGAAGTAAATGCCCTGATATTCAAAAAAAGAAGAGAGGGGAGTTTACAAACTATAGATTAATGACTTGGACTTAAATTTCTGGAAAAACTGTGGACTGTATCATCAGAGGGATGGAAAGCACCAATCACTAGGAGACAACATGGATTCATCAAGAATAGGTTTGACAGGGTTCCTAAACTGGAAGCCTAGCAAATATTGTAGAAGATATTTCATTAAAGACCTTGTTACTCTTGTAGACAAAATAGAGAGATATTGGCTAGGTGATATTCTAGCTAGGCAAGGAGCTGTGTAGTTGAACAGTGCATAGAACCTTATCTCGTAAATGATGCCATCCATTTTATTTAGTCCTGTTTGGGTGTTGAGGCAGCTGGGTTACTCAGTGGATAGAGCACTGGACCTGGAGTCAGGAAGACTAGAGTTCAAATCCAGCTTGAGACACTTACTAGTTATGTGACCCTGGGCAAGTCACTTAACCCTATCTGCCTTAGTTTCCTCATCTGTAAAATGAATTGGAAAAGGAAATGGCAAACCACTCAAGTATTTTTGCCAGGAAAACCCCAATGGGGTCACAAAGAATCGGACACAAACAACAACAAATTTGGGTGTTATTCATTCAGTAATTGCCCATGAGAACCATCCTAACCAACTGATAAGTTAGCCTGATAAAGCTAAATTGCACATAATCTAAATCCCCTATAGAAAGCAAATTTATCATATTGCTTTTCTTTGAGGACAATGCAGCTTAAGCTTTATTGAGGGAAGCAGAGTGTCCAAAAAGAGAGAGATCATAGCTTCACTGTGCTCTGCCCTGGTCAGACTATTGTGTTCAGTTCTGGGGACCACATTTTAGGGAGGACATTAATAATTTAGAAGAAGGTAGGCCTGAAGGTTATACCATATGAGGACCAGGTGAAGGAGCTAGAGATGTTTAGCCTGGGGATTCATGGCAAGAAGCAGGGTAGGGAAAGGACAGCAGTAGAGGGGTGTGCATAGTAGCTGTCTTCAAGTATTTTAAAGTCTGTAGATTGATTCTGTTTGGTCTCAGGAAGCACAACTAGAAGCATTGGGTAGAAGTTTCAAATGCTATCTTATCTGAACCTCACAAGAAACTTGGAAATAGTGACTGTTATTATCCCTATTTTGCATATTGGGGAAACTGAGGCAGACATGTGACTTATCTAGGACCGCACAGCTGGCATCTGAGGCTGGATTTGAACTCAGGTCTACCTGACTCCAACTCCAGCGCTTTATTTACGGTACTACCTAGCTGTGGGTCAGATGTGTTCCTTAACTTCTTCATCAGAATTGTGTGTGTGTGTGTGTGTGTGTGTGAGAGAGAGAGAGGGAGAGGAGAAAAGAGATAAAGACAGAGAGAGAAGAGAAAGAGAAAAAAAGAAGGGAAAAAGAAAGAAAGGGGAGAGAGAAAGAAAAGATGGAAGGGAGAAAGAGAAAGAAGGGAGAGAGAAAGAAGGGGAGAGAAAGAAAGAAAGGGAGAAAGAGAAAGAAGGAAGAGAGAAAGGGGAGTGAAAGAGAAAGGAGAGAGAAAGAGAAAAGAGAGAGAAGGAAGAAAGAGAGAAAGGAGGGGAGAGAGAGAGAGAGAGAGAATGAAAATCTGTCGCCTTGGTTTGAGTAGCGGCCCAGCCCCCATACTTGAAAAAGTGTGAAAAGAAGAGATGAATTTGGAGTCAGAGAACCCCAGGTTCAATTCTCATTTCTTCTGCTTATTATCTCTGTGACCTTAAGCAAGTCACCTAAACTCTTGGGGTCCCAGGCTCCTCATATATAAAATGAGGAGGTTGAACTAGATGGCCTCCAAGGTCCTTTTCTGCTTCCAAATTTATGATCCTAAGAATGGAATGTCACACAGCCATTGCATTCTCAGAGTTGACCACCAGGTGTCACTGTCCAGCTATTAGTCAAACTGCCTGTGTGTTGGGGGAGAAGGCTTTTATTTCCAGGAGCCTTCTAGCAAATATGTCTTGAATAGGGGGTTCCAGCGCAGCTGTGCACCCCTCCTTCCTTCTAGTTTCTCTTGGAAATTCCCAAGGAAGACTGTCTTCAAAAATCTTCCCAGAAAGGGTAGCTGAAGGGTGAGCTTTGGAGATGCAGGGGGAGGAGTTGTTTAAAGGAGGCCAGGAGTGAATGGTTTCCTTGTCATTGGCCCCTAACAAGTTATAAGGAAGATTAACAAAAAAGAGACTGTTTTTATTCTAGCCCTGTCCTCTCTTCGTGTTGACTTCCCCCACCTTTCTTCATGTTTTTCTTTGTCTTTTGAGTGTTTTAATAGAGAAAAATAGATTATTGGTTTTCTATTTGCCTTTTCCTCCTGGGAAGATGAGAAAGGATGCCTGAATGTCCTGTCACACCCTGCAAGGAAGGCTGTAGACTTGACCCTGCGGGGATGGGATTTGACCGCACTGACAGCCAGGGGCAGGGATGCACCGTGCTGGAGGTGTTCTCAGAACTGGGGAAGAAAAGGGAAGAAATTGTATACCTCTGCTGAGAGAAAGGCATCTCAAAGGATCTTTGAGAATAGTTTTTACTGGATCCCTCTTGGGTAGTATAGCAGACACTGGAGGAGAGTGGCTAGAGGCTGGCTTGGTTGAAATATGGTCGAAATGTCATTTAACACCCCAAATGCACCTCAGTTTCATTTGTAAAATGAGGGGATTAGACTAGATGACCTGTAAGGTCCCTTCCAGCTTCAGATCTATAATTCTATGATCAGATGATAGACTGTCTAAATTCCCCAGGCCAAAATTTAGGGTCTCTAGTTCTCCAGTCCTGTCATATTCTTCACACGTGGGTCCTTTATCTGTGTACGTATAGGACCAAAACCATAGCATTGGAAGGGATCCTAAAGATCATCTAGTTCCCTCCACCCCCATTTTACAGAGGAGAAAACCAAGGCCCAGAATGATTACCTGGCCTGTTCTTCTTTCAGAAGGTCAGGATAGAACTAAGGTGAGGAAGGAGCAACTAACCTTAACAGAGCAGAAAGGGTTCAATCACACTGCCTGAAGTAGCAGGGTCCAGTCACCCCATGGGAGAGCTGATGTTTTCTTGACCCCATGTCTCCATGACCGTGCTTCTTGAATATAAGGATGGCCAAATGAGACTGCTTCTTCCTCTGTAATCTCTGCCTCATGTTTCTGATTTACTCAGTGGTCTCCCCAGAGCCATCCACCCCTGTCCTCTCTCTGTGACAACTTCAGCCTCAGGGAATCTGAGTAGTGTCTACATTAGGACTTGGGGAAAAAGAGGGAGAGATATAATTTGTAACCAAAGAGTCTCATTTCCCTCTTTCCTCCTGAGGGATGAGCTGGCACCATTTACCTGGTATATTTCATGCTCCTGACATTTCATTTACAACAGAGCAATCATGTCACATAATGAGGAGGATGCAGAGAAGAGAAAGCATGAACCCAGAGTGAGCATTTTCATGGGGGAATAGATGGATAGACCTATAGGCCCAGTCAAGGTTCCTACCAGGCCTCAGAGCTTGTACTGAATGAATGAATGAATGAATGAATGGATGAATGAATTAAAAAGTCTTTATGAAACATTTATTATGTGCATAGCACTGTGCTAAACACTGGAGATATAAACACAAAAAGCAAGATGGTCTTTGCTCTTAAGGAACTTACATCAGGAAACCCATATAGAGGAGTGGTGCCCGGGGGGGGCATATTTTGGTCTGGGAAGTTACCAGGATGCTAAGTGGGAACCATGGGGCAAATTGGTAGACCCATCCTTTCCAGCAATGATGTCGATTTGATGGTTGTTCCCAGAACAAGGAAGAATAAGGACAGATTATCCCAGTGCCATAGCATGAAGATGGCCAGGGAGCATCAGGGTGGGTCTGGTTTGGGCTAAATATGGTGAATTCTCACCAGTTAGAAGCCTATTGTTTCTGTGATCAAAAACAATGCAGAGGGGAGAGGAGGCTGTGGAGTTCCCATTTCTTTCACCTTCTTATGATGCATTTATCAGTTTCCTCTCAGTTCAAGGAGTTTAAATATTGATTTGATCTACATTGAGTGCTTTTCAGATCCTACCACTGAGTGCACATATATTGTTTCAGGTGGTAGACAGAGGTGAGAACACCTGGTCTGCCATGGTGCAGTTTCTTGGCCTAGCAAAATGAGAGCAGAAATAGTTCATTATTGGGTTTGTATCTTTAGAGCCTGGCACAGTTCTTTATAGATAGTAGGTGCTAAATAAATGTTACCAGAATTAAATTGAATTCCAAAGCTGCTAGGGCCTTTTAAAGGATAGGTTTAGTGCATCCACATTTTCCTTATTGGAAATTAGGGTTTATCTATGGTTTTCCCTGTATTCCAAAGATCTCACCTTCAGGTCTCTATCCCTTGGCTTAATCCTAAATGGGTTCCTACAAAATCTGACTGGGTGTTTGTGTGTGTGTGTATATATGTGTGTGTTTGTGTGTGTATGTGTGTTTATTTTGGAGCCAGTGGGGGTTAAGCAACTTGCTCATAGTCACACAGCTAGTCTGAGGCCTGATTTGAACTCAGGTCCTCCTGACTCCAAGGCCAGTGTTCAATCCAATACAGCACCTAGCTGCCACCTGACCGGGTGTTTTGAATAGAAGTATTACAGACTGGGGACTCTGGGGTCTGATGAGGGATCATCCAGAGGGAACTTTTTATAAGGTTTTCCTCTGAAATTGCAAGGCTTCCCCTAAGAGAATTAAGGAAGAGAGGAATGAGAAAGGGACACAAAGGAGGACACAAAGGAAGAGAGAGTAATGAAAGAGCAATTTCAAGAGGAGAGAGTAATAGGTCGTCCTCAGAGAACCAAATTAGTTTCAGCAATTAATACTAAACTTTTTGTTTTGACCAGATGTGATTTCATCCATGGAGAGAACTCCCACTGAAGAACTCCCTTTGCCAATGAGGATTGGTGCCTGTTTGGCGACTTACAGTCTTGGAGAGTTCCTGGGGACCCAGGAGGTTGGGTGTCTTGCCCGGTGTCACACAGCTAGTCTACATATTAAGGTGAGACTTGAACCCAGGTCTTCCTGAGTTTAAGGCCATGCTCTATATTCACTAAGTCATGCTGCCTTTAAACACTAATAGAGGTAAATAACCTTTTGCTGCCATCTCCCCCTCCCACCAGTCTTCAGTGCCATATAGTCCTCTGATTTGTTGCATTTCTCTATCCGGCATTAAAGGGCTTCCTTTTCTTCATATATATTCACATGTATGTGTATATACATACATATATATATATATATTTTCTTGGCATTATCTCCAGCATTTATCTTATCTTTTTACCTTCCTTCCTTCCTTCTATTCCTTTTTCATGCTTTCTGAGCCCCAGAGACTATAGGATGTAGATGGGGAAGGATGAGATGATGAATATAGCAGCCCTAACCTCAGAAGTGCCCATTTCCCTCTACTGGAGCAGAAGGAGCTGGTGCAGTATCTCTCCCTCCCCCCACCTCTGCCCCAGGGCTTCTCCTTCCTTTTGCCATATGGGAGTTGGTCTAAGGCAGCCAAGCTCTGGCTCCCATTCTCCTACTCCTCATGGCCCCACTTAGTAATTCCAAATGGATCTGAGAGGTGTCAGGAGGAGAGGTCCCTGAGTGGGCCAGGCAGATGGCTGGCAGAGATGAGAGGCAGTTGGGGCAGATGGACTGACTGATAGGACAGATGGAGTGCCGAATGGGGTCCAGGATCTTACTGAATATGTTCTGGTGTCTCCTGGGTAAGGGTTTTCCTAATCACCTTGGGCTAAATTGGAAGGAGAGCTAGAGGGCTAGGCTGAGCTTTTTCACTGATCCTGCTTACTCCTCTGATTTATGGCATTATTCCTGTGCTGAATCTCTAGACTGAAGTTGCATAGAAATAGGAAATGGTCTACAGTAAGCTTAAAATGCATATGCGACTTGAATATAAAAGGTCATACCATAAAAAATTAGACAAGATTAAGATCATGTGTCATTCACAGTAATTTCTAGGGGGAAAATTCCTAACTAAACAAGGGATAGAGGATCTCACAAAAGATAAAGTAGGTAGTTTAAATTACATGAAATTGGAAAGTGTTTGCACAGACAAAATCAATGCAGCTAGGATAAGAAGTGAAAGTATCCGTGAGGGAGTGGGGTGGGGAACTTTGCCTCAAATATCTCCGATAAGGGTCTGATATCGAAGATATATAGGGAATTAATAGAAACATACAAAACAAAGAACCATTTCCCCAGTGGGAAGAACAAACTGTTCTTCAAAGAAGAATCACAAATCATTAACAAGCAAATGAGAGATTGCTCCATATCACTAATAATAATGATAAATAATAATAATAATAATAATAAAAGGATTGCAGATCAAAATAGCTCTGAGGTTTTATTTCACAACCAGAATCTTGGCAAAGATGACAAAAGGCTTAAATTGTCAATGTTGGAAAGGTTACAGAAAACACCAATTCAATGCTGGCAAAGCTGGTAAAGCTGGAAAGCAATTTGGAATTGTACTTTAAAATGACTGGACTATCCATATCCTTTGACCCAGAGATCCCATTGCTAAGTATGTAACCCAAGGAGGTCAAAGATAGGAAGAAAAGTCCCATATATATCAAAATATTTATAGCAGTACTTTTTGTGGTAGCAAAACCAAGGAACTTTAGTTGGCTGTTAATCAGGGTATGGCTATATCAGTAGTTCTCAAACTTTTTTTGGTTTTAGGACACATTTGCATTCTTAAAAAAATTATTGAGGACTTCCTCCCGCCAAGGCTTTGTTTATGTGGATTCTATATTTATATCTGTATCTATAGATGTATATGTATGCCTATATATTTACCATATTTGAAAATAAAATATCTTAGAATTATTATAAAAATAGTTTTGACCATGTAGACCCTCTGAAAGAGTCTTAGGAACCCCCAGGATCCCCATTTAACACTTTGATAACCAATGGGTTAGACCAGTGGTGTCAAACTCAAATAGAAATGTATCCTTGCAGGCCACATATGGACTTAGAAAACCACAAATTAACATTATCTATGTTATATTAAATTTTTATCTATTTTGTTAAATATTTCCCAATTTTATTTTGATCTGATTCTAGAAGCACTGGAGAATTTTGTGGACTTCAAGTTTCACACTCTTGGGCTAGACAAATTGTGGTACATGAATGTAATGGAATATTATTGCACCATAAGAAACAATAGATAGGAAAAATCCTGAGCATAGGAAAATAATGTGAAGTGATGCAGAGTGAAGTAACTGAACTAGAGAAAGAATCCACACGATGACTAAAACAACATAAATGGAAAGAACAATAAAATGAAACCAATGGCATGCAGTTATAATGACCAAGGTTGAACCAGGAGAAGACTAGATAACTATCTTCCCTCCTTCCCTCCCCCCCACCACCACCATGAATTTACTGCACAAAGTGGGAAATTATGAGTGTAGGATCCTGTGTATACACATGGTTGATAGGTTGTTTAGTTTTGCTGAAATGTTCTCTCCTTTTAAAAGGTTCTTTGTTATAAGGAATTGTTCACTGGGTTGGGGGTGGGGAGAAATATATTCATAAGTGAAGTGATAAAAAGTGATATAAAATCAAAAGGTATCAATAATTATAAGGTTTAAAAAATAGGGAATGTTCTGGAGAGAACTCATTTCTCCTTCCAAAGTAGTCTCCTAGCTGAAAATTGCCCAAAGGACGAGGGAGGATGATAGGGACCTCATCCTGGGACTCAGTGGGGATAGAATCAGAGATAGTATTTGCCGTTGCCTCAGAGATGCCTTTATTTTCTGATTACTAGGCCTGTTTTCCTCTGAAATTTAACTTATCAATGCAGAACATTCATTATATGAGCATTCAATGAACCCTTCCTGGGTACTCATTACTGTGGACAGTGGAGGAGAGGGAGGTATATAAAAGAAATTGAACTCTTCATCACTCTCTTCCAAACATTCCTTGTATTTGAAGCCATAGGTTCATGGAGTCAATAGTCCAACCCCCTCATTTTATAGATGAGGAAAATGAGGCCTGTAGAGAGGAAGTGACTTATTTGAGGTAAGCTAGTGACAGAACTGTGACCACACCCAAGTGTTTGTGTATTCCTGCCTCCACACCTCTGTTCCTTCTGTTCTTCCTGCCTCTAATACTTTCATCTCCCCTTGCGCAAGGCAATTGGGGTTAAGTGACTTGCCCAGGGTCACATAGCTAGTAAATGTCAAGTGTCTGGTCTGAGACAGGTTTTGAACTCAAGTCCTCTTGACTCCAGGGCTGGTGCTCTATCCACTGTGCCACCTAGCTGTCCCATTCTCTCCTCAATCTTATCCACATAGTTTACACTCTCTATATAGCGTCTTCTCTGAATATGTCCTACAAAAGATAATATGCTGTAGAATACCTATCCTACAAAGTCCAGCCTGAGTTATATGTCTCACTAGCACAATGCCTTTTATGTGGGGAGCCATCTCCAGTCAATCTGATCTATATCTTGCACCTGGACCCAGATGGCTCTGGAGGAGAAAGTGAGGCTGGTGACTTTGCACAGCCCTCCCTCACTTAAATCCAATTTACTTGCAAGTCATGGCATCACCTTCCAGATGTCATGGTCCTCTTCAGACAAACAACAACAACAGCAGCCTTTTATGTAGTAGAACTTTAATATGTACCTGTTGATTGATTCTTGATTAGTTTACATTTATTTAGATACATATATTAAAAACATTAAATCATGTCAACAAACCTTTATTGAGCGCCTCCTATGGCCAGGCATTGTGCTAAACTTTGGGGAAACAAAGAAAAGCAAAAACTAGTCCCTGTGTTCAAGAAGCCCACAGTCTGATACAAGAGACAACTTGTAACTATGTGCAAACAAGATAAAATGAAATACAACAGGGTGAATTGGAGATAACCTCAGAGTGATGGTATTAAGATTAAGGAGGACTGGGAAAGGTTTCTTGAAGAAAATGAAGTTTTAGTTGGAATGTGAAAGAAGCCAGCAGATGGAGATAAGGAGAAAAAAGAATTTCTGGAATGAGGGACAGTCAGTGAATATACTCAGAGTCAGGAGATGGAGTGTTGTGTGTAAGAAACAGCAAAGAGGCCAGGGTACATGAGAGGGGAAGGGGAGAAGAGGGAAATAAGGTATAGGAAAACTATCAAAGTTGGAGGGAGCCGGGATATGAAGGCCTTTAAAAGCCAAACAGAGAATTTTATATTTGATTCTGGAGCCACTAGTTGATTGAATAGGTAGGTAATATGATCAGATGTGCTTTAAGAAGATCAATTTGACAGCTAAGTATTGGATGAACTGGAGTGGAAAGAGACTTGAGGCAGGGAGGCCAAAGGATAGACTATTACAATATTCCAGGCATCAGGTGATGAAGACCTTCTCTAGAGTGTTGGAAGTGTTAGACGCAAGAAGGGGGCATAATGTTTTTAGGCTCTGATTTCCACCCCTCTCTCTAGCCTTGGCACTCACTGACTTTTGTTTGTGTTCTCTCCAAGGCTTGTCAGGTTCCTGTGTGTAAGACTGTGTGTTTAGGGAAGAAAGGAGGACTAGATTGTGGAGGGAGGAGGTAGAAGGAAGAGGAGGGGAGGGACCAGATTCGGGTCAGTACTCAAGCCTAGTAATGCAAATGGAGGTTGCTTCTGTCATTCCTTTGGCTGTGTTTGGCTCTGCCTGTGCTAAGATTTGCTTCTTTTTTCAGTTTCTGGGGCTCACCTGAGGATGAGATTGTTGAGATGTGGAGTACTCTTCCCTGAGACCTGGAGTTAGATTTTAACCTCTAACTGTGTGACCACTTGCTGGCTAATTTGCATATCAATAACATATGTCCCTTTTTCAAGTTTATTCCTTAGACTAATTTTTTTTGGTAGCTTTCTCATTTAATGTTCCAAGAAAGAAAAGAAAAGGAAAAAAAAACAATAATAGGGTTCCTCCTTCCCACTCTACTTATTCCAAATGTCATCACTTTCCTCTTCCTCTACTACACTTCCCTTCCCACTTTCCTTGTGTTCATGTACTCTATGCTTAGAGTTAGTTGTGGCAGACCATGGTAGTGGTACTTTTGGGTGGTTCCACTAGGCAGTTGTCGCAGCAGGCTCCCATCTCTATCTACTACATGGATCACCTTTTCCCTTTATTTTTCTCTTCTTGTGGGAATTGCTTGGCTTTGGTGGTGTCATTCAGGGCTCCAAATATTACTTACTACTCCTTAGTTTAGATGATGGTGCCTGGGAGAGGTCCAGTGCTATATTCCTGCCTCGAACCAGCTAAATTAGGTTGAACCTAGAAAATCTAGGGTGAATGGAGTTCCAGCTTCTAGAGGAGATAGGAAAGAAGAAGGTGATGAAGATAGTGGGAAAAGAAAAAAGGAAGAAGTCGATCTCTAGGACCCTTTCAGCCTAGAGCTTCTTTGCTGTTTGTTTATTAGGAATAACTGGAATGGTGATTTTTGTTAGCCCAGGTAGAAGCATTGATAGAGGGAGAACAAAATGGCAATTGATCAAAAATCAAGATCTGGGAATCCAATTCAATCTAGTGAGCAGGTCTGAAGGTGTGGGGTTAGGGAGACAAATGCATAAGACATGGTCTTTGCCCTTCAAGAGTTTATTAACTAGAAGAGGTCCTAAGTATCAGAGGACTGATTTCATGGGATCTGTGTTGGAAAAAGGAAACAAATAACTCTGAGAGTTCTCCTTATTCCTCTTCACCTTGGGGTTTTGGGTTTTTTTAATGTGCCCAGGTTTCCTGTCCTCCTTGCCAGCCAGCCATTGGAAATACAGCCAAATACATTTCACCAGCAGAGACCATATGTTCTGAAATGGAAATGGAAGCCCTCATTTATAGGATCACAGAGCAAGGGATCATAGATTTAGAGTTGGGGGGGACCTTAGAGTTCATTGAGCCAAGCGCCCTCATTTCATAGATGAGGAAACAGACCAGAGAGGTTAAGTGCCCAAGGTCACATACATTGCAATTAAATCTGTCATTAAACAGAATTAGGATTTGAACCCAGATCTTTTGATGTCAAATTCACATTATGCTAACTCTCAGTTTGGGAGACTTCTTTGTTCTTAGAAAATAAAACCAAATGTGAGGTAAAGTAAGCACTCAGTCCTGACCCCTGGAAGTTGTTTCTCCCTTTCCCCAGGATCTTCTCCCTTCTTTCATGCTTCCAGGGTCAGATCATTTTTCTTCCTCTATCTCTGCCACCGTCTCTGATATGTCTTTCTGTCTCTCTGTTTCTCTCTGACTTTTCTCTGTCTCTTTGTTTCTCCCTCTTTGCCTCTCTCTCTCTTTCCTTCTTCCTCCCAACTTCCTCCCACATCTGTCTCTCTCTCTCTCTCTCTCACACACACACACATCCCCTTGTGCAGAGTCATATAGATAGGCATGTGCTGTCATTAACAACCAACATTTGTAGAGCACCATCTACTGTGTGTAGGCCACATGTGCAAATATACAGCTATACTTATAAACACACATATGCAACCAAAGATAAATCTCATAGGATTTCAAAGCTAGAAGGGACCTTAGGTATCATCTAGTCTAAATGTCTAATATTACAGAAGAAATATCTAGGGCCCTGGGAGGTTGTAATTTCAATTTTAAAAATATTAACTATTTACTGTGTGCAAAGTTTAAATGGGATCTGGTTTGTACCCTAATGGAGCTTGTAGTCTGGTTGGGAAAAATTACAAATAAATAATTAAGGTAATAATAGCATCTGACATTTATGTAGTAGTTTAAGGTTGCAGATGATGTTACAAACATTCTGTCATTTCATCTTTATGAGAGTTCTATGAGGTAGGTCCTAGGCAGGATTCAACCCCATGTCTTCCTGGATTTATGTCCAGCACTTTATCCACTATGTCATGCAGAAGAAAGATGAAACAACTAGGAAGCAGTAGGACTCCTTGAGGAGCTTATTTTCTTCTAGGGGTGGGGAATGCCACATATACATGGATATATAAATACAAAAGAGTACAAAGTAATTGTAAGTGAGTGAGAATGGAATCAACTAGGGGATCAAGAAAGATACTGTGTGGAAGGTGGCACACGAGTTTAGCCTTGAAAGAAGCTAGGGATTCCAAGGGAGAACAAATTAGACATGGGCCAGAAGTAGGAGATGGACTGTCATTTTTGAGAAATGACTATTAGGCCAGTTTGACTTGGACATGAATGGTGACTATTTACCTGGGGATTTGGTGGGAGTATGGATGCCTAGTTTATTACCAATAATGGGCACAGTGCCTAGCACATAGTAAGTGCTTAATAAATACTTGCTGACTGGTTATAAGGCAAGGAAGAAGATAGAAACTGAGCTTCTGATAGAAACAAAGTCTCTGACAGCTGATTAGTGTTTAAATATCACTTGCTGGCCAATGACTTCTTCTTTGCCCTAGGTCCTTCTTTCCTGTGTGCTCTGGTTAACCCCTATATTGATCTCTCCATCAAAGCCTTTGCTGCTTTCTCAGCTTTTGTAGTTAATGGCTCTGTCTGCCATTGATTCTCAACAACAGAATGCATTGATTAAGTATATTTCTTATTATGCTTAATGGCATTTTACTGTTTTCTCTGCCATGCCTTGTGCCAAAACCTCTGCTGTCCTCCCATTTCTGCCATTGGCTACATTTCAAAGCTCAATTTCTCTTCTAAGGAGGTAGCAAGATGGTTTCTTTATACAACTGTTTCTCAGATCTGGAGCTCCCTATATTCCTGGTTCTGGGAGGTTGAACTTCTGAAAGAACCGAAGAAACTTAATTCAGATGCAAGGATAGGAGGAAGAGGAAAGTCCTGAGAGAGGATGTGGAATGTCCTGCCTTAGACATCTTAAAAAAAATAGGAGATAAACTCATTTTTCCTGGGAATGCAATGCATTTCTGGACATCTGGGATCATCAGAGTATAAATAAGGTATTTTAATTTAACCTCTTAAATTCTTTTTTTCTTTTTGTTACTCTGAACTTGACAAATACAAAAAAAAAGAAAGTCTCCATATACAAATATACCACACTATTATAATAAATAGCTCATTTTAAGTCTTGGGGCAATATAGTGACCTTAAGGTCTATATGATTCCCCTTCCTGAAGCTTTAGGGAGTTTGGTATGAGTTCAGTCACAAATGCTCTGAACCCCTAGTTAGGAAAATTCCTCACAAGACGACATGGGTTAGATTCTCTCTCGGCCATATATATATATAAATTATATATTATCAGAATTATTTATTATATTAATTATTATATATTACATATAATGCATATTATTTATTAATTTATTACATTAATAACATTATATATAACGTATTAGAGAGAGCGAGGAGGGGAGAAGAGTGTAAACTCTGACTTCTTTATGGTTGATACAGATTTCAGGTTGCTTGAAACATTTGTGTAACAAAATAGCAAATATAGTGCATATGGATAGAGAAACACTAGGAAGAAAAGTTGGGGATCCTAAATGCATGCCTTATTATCATTGTACTGTAAGTTTGAGCCTATTCTACCCATGGATGGTGTATGTTTTTAAGAGAGTGAGCATGAGGTTTATGGTTGTGGTGGGGGAATGTTTTGTACCTACTATTCTTATTATATTATTGCTTCAGTAAGTAGGACAAGTCACACACATGACTACTCCAAGAACCCAAGAGTATTTGACCGTCTCAGGAACCCATCCAAACTGTGAGTGTGAATGTGAGTTAAGGGAGTAAACCAGAGTGGGGTGGGGATACATGTGCTACATTTGTGCAGAAGCTTTTCAAATATATGTATTCAAAATTGTCCATATTATCTCCTGTAATTCCCTCTATCTCTTGTTTGGACAATAATTCTTTTCCTCTTCATAGTTATGAAAGGTACTTAAATCTGCTGCTTTTATACTAAGGCCATGCATCCTTTAATGGTATGAAAAGTTGGTCTAAATCTAATTTCTTCCATGTTGCCTTCCAGTTTTTTCTAGCAGGCTTTGTTCAGTAGTAAAGTCTTACCCTAGTAATTGGGGTTTTGGAATTCATTGAACACTACACTACCACTTCTGTATTTTGTATACTTAATCTTTTAAATTCACTGACTTTTCTATTTTTTTTAAGGCAATACCAAATAGTTTTTATGTTACTGCTTTGTAGTATAGTTTCATATTTGGTACAGCTAGACACCCTTCCTTCCAACTTTTTTTCATTATTTTCCTTGAGATTCTTGGCCTTTGTTTTCACAGATGAATTTTGTTATTTTTTCTAGCTCTGAAATATAAGCCTTTGTAGTTTAATAGGTATGGAATTGCTAAGCAGCAGCTTGGCATAATGACACTGGCCTTGCAGTGAAGATCTGGGTTCAGATAATTACTACCTATGTGACCATAGGAAAGTGCCTTAGCCACTCTGTGGCTCAGTTTCTTTGTCTGTAAAATGGAAGGGTCTGACTCAATGGCTTCTAAGATCTTCTCCAGATTTAAATCTGTGATCTTATGAAGAAGTAAATTCATTTATTTTTAATTTTATTATATTGGTACTGTCTAACCATGAGTAATTAATCTCTCCAATTAATTAGTTGTCTTTATTTCTAGAAATAATATTGTAATTGTATTTGTACGTTTCCTTTGTATATCTTGGTAGGTGTGCTTCATAATATTTTATATATTTTAAAATTATTTTAAATTTAATTTCTCTTTCTAATTCTTCCTACTGAATTTTGTTAGTAATTACAGTAGGCCAGGCCTGACCATGCCATCTGGTACCTCAGTTTCAAAATCTGAACAAAATGAGACACTACTAGAATATCTATCTGATAGTTAACAAAAGGAGACTTACTGAGCCGTAGCAGAGGACAGTTAAAGCAGGGAAATAATAATAGCTAGCATTTATAAAGCGCTTTAAAGTTTGCAAAGCTCTTTACATATGTTCTCCCATTTGATTCTCAAAACAACTCAATGAGGTAGTTGCTGTTATTATCCACATATTACAGATAAGGAAACTGAGGCTGAGAGAGGTTATCATGTGATCAGAGTCACATAACTAGGATGTATGAGAGGCAGGATTCAAACTGAGGTCTTCTTGACTCAAAATACAACACTCTGGCCACTGCTTTACCTGGAAAAAAAGAGAAGGGATATTTGGTGAGGATATAGTTTTAATCACCTTGAGAACTGCTCATCTGGCTCTGTGTTGCTAGGATGGCCCGCTGGTCAAGCTTCATTGAACAACTGAAAATCCTTGTGAATTTTTTTCTTCTTGACAACAGGAAGCTGTGTTAATCACTGGACCAAACCATTAATTTCTGGAACCATTTAAGTATGAAGGATAGTTTCAGTACCTTCTAAGAAAGGAATTACTCTAGCCTATATGGCAGGTAACGCTGGTAGATATTCCTTCTACCACAATAATATTCAGCAAAGCTGGTAATTTATGTGTATTTATTTTAGATTTGTTACTTTGCTAAAGGTATTTTCAATTAATTTTTAGTTTAATCTTTAGGGTTGTCTAAGTAGACCATCATATAATTTTTGAAAAGTGATATTTTGTTTTTTCTTCTCTTACGCTTATTTCCTTCATTCCTTATTCTTGTTTGATTGCTATAGCATTTCTAGAACTATATTAAATAATATTTATGATAATCCATCCTTCCTTAACTCCTGATCTTATTAGAAAGGCCTCAAGTATTTCTCTATTACGTATAATGCTGACTTTTGATTTTGGATAGATACTATTTACCATAAAAAGGAAAGGTCCCTTTAGACCTATGTTTTATAGTATTGTTCATAGAAAGGGGTATTATAATTTGTCCAATTTTTTTGTATCATTATACTAATGTGATTTTTATTGTTTTTGTTATTAATATGGCCTGTCATGTTTATAGTTATTGATAAAAATGTTAAACAGTACAGGGTCAAGCACAGATCCCTGGGGGGTGTCCCTTTGGAGATCTCTGCTACATTTACATTGAACAATTAACAACTTAGCTTTGAGTCTGACTATTTAAGTAGTTTTAAATGCATTAGTATTTTATCTAATCCATGCCTTTTCATCTTCTCCATAAGAATAATATGAAATGCTGTGTAAAAAGTTTTGATTAAATCTAGGTAAACTAAATCCACAGCATTCTCCTTCTCTAATTTACTAATCTTATCAAAATATGAAATGAGATTAGTCTGGCATGACCTGTTTTTGATGAAACCATTATGTCTCTTTGTAATCCCACTTCCCTTTATATACATTCATCATCCATCTCTTTAATAACGTATTATAGATTTTCTCCAGGAACCAATGTCAAGTTCACCGGCCGGCCTATAGTTTGTAGATTCTGTTTCTTATCCTCCTTGTCTTTCTTCTCCTTTTTCTCTTCCTCCCCCTTCCTTCTATTCCTCTTCCTTCTCTTCCTTCTTCCCTTTCTTCTTCTTCTGAAAATTGGGACATTTTGCTTTCTGAAATTCTGTCATACTTCTCCTGTTTTCCATGATCTTCCAGATATTGCTACCTGTGTCTCAGTAATCACATGTGCCGGTTCTTTCATAACTTAAGGATGTAGTTCTTCTGAGCTCGAGGACTTGAATTCATCAAGGACAGTTAGGTATTCTCTTACAGTCTCATTTTTCTTCTGTATCATCTGTTAGTCATTATTGTTGTCATTTCCATTGTAAAGGTCATCCTCCTTTTTAGAAAAAACAAAAACAAAATAAGGGTTGAGCAGCTCCACCTTTTCTTTGTTTTCACTTATCATCATCCCATTCATCCCAACCAAAGGTTCTGTCCCTTCTTTGAACGTCCCTCCTTCACCTCTTGTTGTCCTTAGCTTCTTTTGCCAACCTCAGCTCATTCTGAGCTTTAGCATTTCTGTCACTATTTTTTACACAACCATACAATGCTCTTATATTTATCCTCTGTGTCCTGACCTTGCTCATTTATTTAACTCTTCCTATCACCCTTGAATACATTGGGGATCTGAAGAAACACTAATTTCTTCTCCCCCAATTAGGATGTATAAGCACAATAATATAATCACTTCTAATTGCTCAAATATATTTACATTTCTAGATTTTTTTTGCCTTGTGTGTTTGTATTTCAGAGTTTCTATTCTGCTTTTTTTTTTTCCCAATCAGGAATGTTTGAAAGTCCTCTATTCTGTTAAAGGTTCATTTTCCTATGTAGTATTTAAAAAGGTTTGAGAGAAATAGTTTTTGGGTAATTTAATCATTTTATTAATAAGGGCAGCAGGTTCTTTGGTTGTCTCTCTTAGAACAAAGACAGTCATGGTGGTGGGCTCACAGTTTATATACCCTTCTGTTGAGGGACTGATGTTACCCCCACCATCATGTCTTCCTTGGACAGAGAAAATATATCTCTATACCAGACCACTCCCAGTCTTCCAGCTATTTAGACAAAAGGATCTGTCTCTACCTAAGCTTGAGTAGAATACAATGGGCTTTCCCACCCTAGATTAAATTCCTTGCAAGGTTGAGTGGGGTCTGACCAAGATGAGGAGAGTCAATCTCATCAGTAATGTTTTTCAAGAAAACTAAACTTTCAGGACTTTGGAAGAGGGGGAGAGCTATGAATCTCCCCAAGATATTGGTCATTAATAATCATTTCTCATACCTACCCGTAGGATTATACTCAGTTTTGCACTATGAGTTATTCATTGCTTTAAGCCTTTATCTTCTTTATCTTTTGCCTTTTGGAGTATCATTTTCTGTAGCTGCCAAGTCTTGTGTGATCCTGACTAATTTTCAGTCCATTAGGGAGGCCATCTCTAGTCATCTTGATGTGTATCTGGCCACTGGACCCAGATGGCTCTGGGAGAAAATGAGGCTAGTGACTTTGCACAGCCCTTCCTCACTTAAATACAATTGCAATTCACTTGTATGTCATGGCATCACCTCTTCAAGAACCACAAACAACAACCTGGTGAGTATTAGGAGCTGCCCCCCCTGGGAACCCAACTGGAACTGACCATTTGGCAATACAGTGGTTTTCTCTTTCCCTCCTTCCTTCCTTCCCCTCCTTCCTTCCTTCATTCCTTCATTCCTTTGTTCCTTCATTCCTTCCTTCCCTCCTTCCCCTCCTTCCTTCCTTCCCCTCCTTCCTTCCTTCGTTCCTTCATTCCTTCGTTCCTTCCCTCCTTCCTTCCCTCCTTCCTTCCCTCCTTCCTTCCTTCCTTCCTTCCTTCCCTCCTTCCTTCCTTCCCTCCCTCCTTCTCTCCTTCCCTCCTTCCTTCCTTCCCTCCTTCCTTCCTTCTCTCCTTCCTTCCTTCCTTCCTTCCATCCTTCTCCTTTGGAAATATCACAAGAAATCTTAGGGTTTTATAGGCTAGATTTTTTTCTTAAGGACACTTTTTTTCTTAAGGCATCACCTCTATGATGTCATGGTTCTCTTCTAGAACTAAGGATAAACAACAACAACAAGTCCATTAGATTGTAAGTTCTTTGAGAGCAGGGATTATCTTTTACCTTTTTTTGTATCCCTAGCACTTATCACAGTACCTGGCACAAGTAGTAAATGCTTGATTGATGTACATTTCATTTTGGTGTTTCTTTCAAGAGGTGACTGATGTATTCTTTCTTATTTTCACTTTACCTTCTGGTTCTAATATGCCCCCCTTTGCAGTATTGACTTATGATTTTTTGAAATATGGTATCTAGGTGTTTTGTTTTTAGAGAGTCTTATGATCTTTAAATTATCTCTTTTTAAACTGTTCTTCCCTGCCCAGGTCATTTTTCATAGTGGATACCTAGCATTTTCTTTTACATTTTAATCTTTTGATTTCTAAATTTTATTGTTGCTGTTGTTGTCTTGTGGAGTCATTAACTTCTGTTTGGGCCATTCTAAATGGCAGGTGTTCCATTGCTTAAGTTCACCTTCAGTTCTAACCTATTTCTTTTTCCAACTCTTTCCTCCAGAGTTCTTATTTCTTTTATGGTTTTAGTTATCATCTCTTGCTTCATTTCTTTCAGGAACTCTTGTAGATCTTGTGGCCAAGTCATTTTTTTTCTCTCTCTGAGACTTTATATTTTTGTGGAGTCATCCTCTTTTTCTGTTGACTGTTGGGTATGTCTGGATCCATAACTTTTATTATGTGGTTAGTGTCTTTATGTGTATACTCACATTTCCATCTTTAGTTCCTGAATTGAGACTTTGAACCAGGGCCAGGCTTTACCCCTTCCTGTTCTCTTGAATGAAATTTTCGTATCCTGTTTGGCTCTCACCTAAATTACTTATTTTCTTGCCTCTGACTTTCACTTCTGGTGCATCTGTGCTCAGAGTGCTGACAGATTTGACCCTCTTCCATGCTCCCCACCCCCAATCGAGTTGTCAGGGTTTAGAGTGTTATGGTTTTCAGGGTCCTCTAGAGCTTCTCACATCATTGGTGCTGCAAACTTTTGGAGCCTCTGGGGACTCTGATCTGAGTGCTGCCATCTCTGTTTGAGCGCTTTTGGCTTCAGTCCAAAGTCTGAGGTCAGAGTGCTGTGGGTTTTCAACACTTTGGGACTTCTAGTCTGAGTACTCAGGTTTTCCTGCCTCTGGGTATGGGTCCGTGGGCTTCAGAGCACAGTGTTGACTTTGATTCTTTTAGCTGTCTCTCTTTTTTATTGCTCACAGCCTTCTGTCTGTCTGTCTGACTTTTTATGTAATCCTGGGCTCGATGAATTACTTACTGTAGTTTTGCTTTGGATCTCTTGATCTTTATTTGTTCTAATGCACTTTTTAGATCTTTGCTAGAATACTTGTGTGAGATGTGTCCTTCCTCCCTCTCTCCCATCCTTCCTTCCTGACTTTGTCTTCCCATCTTGCCCATACTGGCAAGATGCCCAATCCTACTCTAAGCCAGTCTTCCCCTTATTAGGTAACCTATGCCCCTCCCTTCCCCTTCCCCTGCCCCTAGCATCCAGGGGCTCACCAAATTAATGCTAAACATAGTATGGACACCTGATCCACATAAACGACTATAACTCAGAAGTTCCTAGCTCAAGAGATCAACCAGACTCAGCCTTCTCAGTAGCTGGGATTCCATGTGTGTGTCGTTGCAGCCAGCACAGAAGCATTATCATTAGACCTTAAGACCCCTGTCCCCAAAATGGATTTCCCACTCTTGATGCTTACATTCCAATGGCGACTGCTTTGACTTATCATTTCAGGCAGTAACTTATTTTTGAACAATTCCCTCCTTTTACTCTATTAGGTGCCCCCTGTAATAGCTGGAGCAATATCAAGTTGGATCATTAGTAATCATAGGCCATAGCCAGTAATGTTGGGTCATTCTGCTCTGCCTCTAAAACAAAAATATCAGAACTGTCACTGAAAACCTGCAGTGCATGCCCTTGACTCTTACCTTTTTGTTCTTCTGTGTAATCCCTCAATTGGGTATCATTTAACTGCTTCTCTGCAGAACTAGTTCTCATCCTGAGCCCCACTCCACCCCCCAATTCTCTGGCTAACCTTTTCACTCCATCAGTAGGACATGCTCTTCCGCCTGACTTTCTCCCCTGGAAGGAAAGAGTCAAGGAGAATGTCATCTAATGACAATAAACAAGTAAAAATGCCAAGTACAAATAGAGCAAGGATGGTTTTTACTCCCTCCCACTTGTTAGCCACTTAACTCCCTTCGCCCCCTCAGCTCCTGTTCCCATGTCTAATTCCCTCAGTACCATGATTCCACCCACACTCACTCCGTTTGCTCTCTCCCAAATGCTTTCTCACCTCCCTGCCACTTTCTCTAGGTCTATCCATCCGCTCCTTCTCCCCTTACTTCTAGGATCCAGTGTAATAGAAGATGGGGTGGGGTTCTGTCCCAGGGGTGTTGGGTAGCAAGAATTAGGTTTTAATTTGTCTGTGGGGATTCAGGTATAGGCACCTGACCATTACAATGTTCATTCCCAGATGTTTTCTAGGGTCTTCTTCCTGGGAGGTATTATCAGGCACAGCTCTTCCCCATCAATTTAGCTTGTGAAATAGAATAAAAATAACAGCAGTAGCAGCAGTGACTACTTCTATTTATTCAGCCCTTCAGCTTTCCTGAGAAATTTCCTAGTTCATTGGTCCATTCCTTTCCCTAATACCTCAGCAACCTCATCCAAGCAAGGAGAGTTAACACAGAAAGGCCAAGTAACTTACCCCAGGGTAAAGGAGTATTAGATCTGGGATCTATACTCAAAACACCTGCCTCTTTCTTTGGTTTTGGGCTGCATTCACTGATTTTGGAAAACTGGATGGTCACTCAGTTAGCTGATGGATGGAAAATATCTTTGCTGAGTCCAGAGATTTTGAGACAAATTCAATTCTATTCAATCTAACTCACTGTAATGTAATTCAATCAGATTCACCATATTAATTGAGCATCTATTATGAGAAAGCTACTGTGCTGGGTGCAGGGTACTTAGCTGAATAAGGCATGGACCCTGACCTGAAAGAAGGCACAATTTTGTGGGGGGAGGGTTGAAGTTGGGAAGAAAGTGGAGAGAGAGAGAAATGAGGGAGAGGGAGAAAATGCCTAGAATGGAGTAAGGCTTAACCCAAATAAGAAATGGAATGTTTGTTGAAAATGCTAGTTTAAACAGCAATTTTAGCTAAATCTTGTTTGATGCTCACTGAAGGTTTTGTTATTCTTGTAATGACATCAGAAATCAAGACCTAGATTTTTTGTCATTTTATTCTCTGCAGTGAATGCCCAAGGGTAGTGAAAGCCTGGATTGAGAGTTTGTAGAATCTTCTTGGGGAATTTTAAAGATCAAATGTATATGGGCTTTTCTGTCTTTTTAGAGACTGGGGAAGGGATTGTATCATCTTTGAAGGTCCCCTCCAAGCCCCAGCATTCTGTGACCATTACCATCTGGTGCCCAGTGCCTGGCACACTCATCATCCTGTACATATTCCTGCTGCCTGTACTTCACCTCCTGTCAACCTGGCCCATGCATCATTCAAAAGCCATACCATTATTGGGTATGAAATATTTACTTAACTCAGCTTTTTGCAAATATTCCCTCATTTATTTCCTCTTCTGTTGGGAGTATAAACAGTGCAGCCTTGTACACTCTGAAAAGGCTGGTGTTAAATAATACAACAAAAACCATAGGAGTACCCAGTCAGCTCTCCCTGGGTACTGAATTGCCTGTAAATACAATGGTGTCACCTCTAAATTTCAGCTTCAGATCTCCTGCACTATTAGCAAAGCAAGAAGGTACCAGATAGTACTTGTTGTCATGTGGCTGGAGACAGAAAGGAGGTATAGGGTGATTATAAAATGGGCATTAAAAAAAAGAAACATTACATTTTTCTAATTCACCCTTTCAGAAATGTCACAGGGATCTTGTAGAACACAAAGGAGAGGTAAAAATCTATTTATTAATGCCAGTATTTTAACCACTGTTTATTGTTATAGGTTTCCTTCTTTAAAATATTTTAAATCACTCCATTTTTGCTATTTCCTCCCACCCTCTCCCCTGCCATTTTGGGGCTTTTTGCTATTGCTAAGTTGTGGGGTAGGAATTATATTATGTGAGTTCACAGAACCAGGTTTCCATCTACCTTTGACACTTTTCATTAGTCAATCAGTCAACAGTTATTAAGTTCCTACTATGTGCTAGGCAAAGGGAATAAAAAGACAAGTCAAATTTTATGCCCTCAAAGAGTTTACAGTACTGCTAGGGGAGACTAGATGTACACATATAGATTCATACAAAATGTAGAAAAGGCAATTTTTTGGGGGGGGGGATGGTTCAGGCACTAGCAGCTTGGAAGGTCTCAGGAAAGGCTTCAAGTAGAAGGTGGCATTTGACCTAAACCTTGGATAAAACAAGGTATTCCAAGAAACAGAGGTGAAGGAGTGCACTATGGGTGTAGGGGACAACTGACATAGAGACAGGTAGGTGGCACAGTGGATAAAGCAATGAACTTGGAGTTCAAATTTGGCCTCAGACACCAGCTGTGTGACCCTGAGCAAATCTCTTAATATCTGTCTTCCTCAGTTTTCTCAATTGTAAAATGGGAATAATAATAGCACCTACCTTTCAGGGTTGTTAAGGACAAAATTAAATGTTTGTAAAGTGCTTAGTACAGTTCCTAGCCCACAGTGAGTGATTAATAAATGCTTATTTCCTTCCTTCCTTCCTGTTAGAATTTACAGATATGGGATTTAGAGTACCATGGATGAGAAATAGTACCAAAGTGTGTGAAAGGTAAGTAATATGTAATAAGGTTGGAAAAATAGATCAAGGCCAGGTTGTAAAGGACTTTAAATGCCAGAGAAGTTTGTCTTCAACATCATCAAGAATTTATTATTTACTATATGCCAGAAACTGTGTTAAATGCTGGAGTCACTACATAGGAGTCCCACATAGGGAGTCACTAGAATTTATCAAGTAGGAGAATAACAGAAGACCTATGCATTAGGAAAATCATTTTGGCAGCTGCCAAGGAGGATAGATTAGAGTAGGGAAAGACTTGAGGAAGGGAGACTAATTAGGAAGCTTTTGTAATAGCCCAGGCAAAAGGTGATGAGAGCCTGAACTCAGGTAGTGGTTGTGTGAGTGGGGAGAAGAGGATGAAAATGAGAGATATTGCTGAAGATCTGGCAAATGCTTAGATATATATGGCGTGAGTGACAGCGAGAAATTGAGGATGACACTGACATTGCAAACCTGGGTGACTGGAAGGATGGAGGTGTCCTTGTCTATAATAGGAACATTTGTGGGAGGGGTAAGTTTGGGGGAAAAGAAGTCAATTCCATTTTGGTTATGTTATATTTGAGTTGCCTATATGGCATCCATTTTGAAATAGGCAGTTAGTGATGCAGTAATGGAGCTTAGTATAAAGATTAAGGATAGATAGATTTGGGGGTCATTGGCATGTAGAAGATAATTAAACCCATGTGAGTTGATGTCACCAAGAAAGTGAGGGAAGATGGCCTAGGACAGAGCCTTGAGATATACTCACAGTTAGGGGCATGATATGGATGGTAATCCAGCAAAGAAGATTGAGAAGGAATATTTATAGTGGCGGGAGAAGAAACAAGAGAGCCATGTCACAAAAACCCAGAGAGGACAAAATCTAGGAGAAGAGACTGGTCAACAGTGTTATATGTTTTACAGAAGTCAAGGATAAGTCAGGATTACACTGGATTTAGCAGATCAGAGGTCTTGGAATATGATATTCCAGAAAGCAAAGGAGCTTGGATTATAACCAAGAATCAACAACCCAGCAAAATTGAACGTAATCTTTCAGGGGAAAAGATGGATATTCAATGAAATAGGGGACTTTCAAACTTTCCTGATGAAAAGACCAAAGCTGAACAGAAAATTTGATCTTCAAATACAAAACTCAAGAGAAACATAAAAAGTTAAACAGGAAAGAAAAAAAATGTTATTCAATAAGGTTAAATTGTTTACTTCCCTACATGGGAAGATGATAATTGTAACTCTTGAGAATAGTATCTCTATTAGGGCAGTTAAGAGTATACATAGACAGAGGATGTGGGTATAAGTTGACTTTGATGTGATGATAAAAAATTAAGGGGTGAAAAAAAGGATTATACTGGGAGAAGAGGAAAGAGGGAGGCAGAATGAAATAAATTACATCACATGGAGAGGTGCAAAAGACCTAGTACAGTAGAAGGAAAGAAGGGAGGAAGTGAGCATTGTTTGAATCTTACTCTCATCAGATTTGGCTTAAAGAATAACATACACACGCAGGTATAGATTTATTTTACCCTATAGGGAAGTGGGAGAGAAAAGGGAAAAGAAAAGGGGCTGGACTGATAGAAGGGAGGGCAGACTGAGGGAGGTGATGGTCAGAAGCAAAACACTGGAGGGACAGGGTGAAAGGAGAGAGAGAGAACAGCATAAACAGGGGGGAAATGGAATGAAGGGAATACACAGTTAATAATCATAACTGTGAATGTGAATGGGATGAAATGGATAATGGATAAATAGAAATGGATAGCAGAGTGGATTAAAAATTAGAATCCTACAATATATTGTTAATAGAAACACATTTGAAGCAGAGGGACATACACAGAGTAAAGGTAGAAGGCTGGAGAAGAATATATTATGCTTCAGCTGAAGTAAAAAAAGCAGGAGTAGCAATCCTGATCTCAGACAAAGCAAAAGCAAAAATAGATCAATTAAAAGAGATAAGGAAGGAAACTATATCTTACTTAAAGTTACCATAGACAATGAAGTAATATAAACTAAACATACTGCACCAAGTGGTATAGCATCCAGATTCTTAGAGAAGAAGTTAAGTGAGTTACAGGAAGAAATAGAGAGCAAAACTATACTAGTGGGGGACTTCAACCACTCCTACTCAGAACTAGATAAATCTAATCACAAAATAAACAAGAAAGAAGTTAATGAGGTGAATAGAATTTTAGAAAAGTTAGATGTGATAGACATCTGGAGAAAATTGAATGGGAATAGAAATGAACATACCTTTTCCTCAGTGGCATATGGCACCTGCACAAAAATTGGCCATGTATTAGGGCATAAAAACTTCACAATCAAATGCAGAAAAGTAGAAATATTAAATGCATCCTTTTCAGATCATGATGCAATAAAATTATGTGTAATAAAGGGCCATTGAAAGACCGACTGAAAATTAATTGGAAACTAAATAATCTAATCCTAAAGACAACAAATCACAGAAACGATCAATAATTTTGTCAGAGAACATGACAGTAAGGAGACAACTTACTAAAATTTATGGGATGGAAACCAAAGCAATACTGAGAAGAAATTTTGTATCTCTAAATGCTTACATGAATAAAATAGAGAAAGAAAAGATCAATAAATTGGGCATGCAACTAAAAAAGCTGGAAAAGGAACAAATTATGAATCCCCAAATAAACACCAAATTAGAAATTCTAAAAACCAAAGGAGAGATTAATAAAATTGAAATTAACAAAGCTATTGAACTAATAAATAAAACTAAGAGCTGGTTTTATGAAAAAAAAACCAATACAATAGATAAACCTTTGGTTAATTTGATTAAAAAAAGAAAGAATAAAAACAAATTACCTGTGTTAAAAATAAAAAAGGTGAATTCACCACCAATTGAAAGGAAATTAAAGCAATAATTAGGAGCTATTTTGCCCAACCGTATGCCAATAAATCTAACAATATAAGAGAAAAAGGTGAATATTTACAAAAATATGAATTACCCAGATTAACAGAAGAGGAAATAGAATACTTAAATAGCCCCATTTTAGAAAAAAGAAATTGAAGAAGCTATCAATGAACTGCCTAAGAAAAAATCTCCAGGGCCAGATGGATTTACAAGTGAATTCTACCAAATATTTAAAGAACAATTAATTCCAGTACTATGTAAACTATTTGGAAAAATAGTCAAAGAAGGATTCCTACCAAATCCCTTTTATCTACTTAAACCAGGAAGAGCCAAAACAAAGAAAATTATAGACCAATTTCCTTAATGAATATTGATGCAAAAATTTTAAGTGAAATATTAGCAAAGAGATTACAGCAATTTGTCATGACAATAATTCACTATGACCAGGTGGGATTTATACCAGGAATGCAATATTAGGAAAACTATCAGCATAATTGACCATATCAGTAACAAAACCAACAGAAATCATATGACTCTCTCAATAGATGCAGAAAAAGCCTTTGACAAAATACCCCTTCCTATTGAAAACACTAGAGAGCATAGGAATAAATGCTTTCCTTAAAATGATAAGTAGTATCTATCTAAAACCATCAACAAGCATTATCTGTAATGCTTTCCCAGTAAGATCAGGGGTGAAACAAGGATGCCCATTATCACCACTGTTATTCAGTATTGTACTAGAAATGTTAGCTCTAGCAATAAGAGAAGAAAAAGAAATAGAAGGAATTAGAATACGCAATAAAGAAATAAAACAATCACTCTTTGCAGATGATGTGATGGTATACTTAGAAAATCCTAGAGAACCAACTAAAAAACTACTTGAAATAATTAACACTGTTAACAGTCACAGGATATGAAATAAATGCACATAAATCATCAGCATTTCTATATATTACTAACAAAGCCCTGCAGCAAGAGATAGAAAGAGAAATTCCATTTAAAATAACTAGACAGTATCAATATTTGGGAGTTTCCCTGCCAAGACAAACCAAGACACTGTGTGAGCACAATTACAGCACACTTTTCACACAAATGAAGTAAGAATTAAAAATTGAAAAAATATCAATTGCTCTTGGGTAGGCCGAGCTAATATAATCAAAATGACAATTCTGCCTAAATTAATTTGCTTATTCAATAGCATATCAATTAAACTACCCAAAATTATATCATAGAGCTAAGAAAAATAATAGCAAAATTCATCTGGAAGAAGAAAACGTCAAGAATATTAAAGTAATTAATGAAAAAAAATGCAAAGGAAGGTGACCCAGCCGTATCAAATCTAAAACTATATTATAAAGCAGCAATCATCAAAACCATTTGTTACTGGCTAAGAAATAGAGTGGTGGATCAGTGGAATAGGTTAGGTACCAAGACATAGTAGTAAATCTACTGTTTGATAAACCCAAAGACTCTAGCTTCTGGGATAAGAACTCACTATTTGACAAAAAGTGCTGGGAAAACTGGAAAATAATATGGCAGAAACTAGGCATACACCAAAGTCTTGCACTGTATACCAAGATAAGGTCAAAATGGGTAAATGATTTAGACATAAAGGGTGATACCATAAGCAAATTAGGAGAGCAAGAAATAGTCAGATTTACCTGTCAGATCTATGGAGAAGTGAAGAATTTATAACTGAAGAAGAGATATAGAACATTATGGAATGTAAGATGGATAATTTTGATTACATTAAATTAAAAAGTTTTTTTTTTTCACAAACAAAACCAGTATAACCCAGAGTAGAAGGAAAGCAGAAAGCTGGGAAAAATTTCTACAGCTGGTGTTTCTGATAAAGGCCTTATTTCTCAAATATGTGGAAACTGAGTCAAATTTATAAGCATACAAGTCATTCCCCGATTGATAAATGGTCAAAGGATATGATCAGGAAGTTTTCAAATGAAGAAATTAAAGTTATCTGTAGTCATATGAAAAAATGCTCCAAATCACTATTGATTAGAGGAATGCAAATTAAATCAATTCTGAGGTACCACCTCACACCTATGAGATCTGCTAATATGACAGAAAAGGAAAATGATAAATGTTGGAGAAGATGTGGAAAAATTGGGACACTAATGCCTTGTTCATACAGTTGAAAACTGATCCAACTATTCTGGAGAGCAATTTGGAACCATGTCCAAAAGGCTATAAAACTGTGCATACTCTTTGATCCAGCAATACTACTACTAGATCTATATCCCAAAGAGATCATAAAAAAGGGAAAAGGACCCACATGTACAAAAATATTTATGTCAGTTCTTTTTGTTGTGGCAAAAGATTGGAAATTGAGAGGATCCCATCAATTGGGGAATGGCTGAACAAGTTGTGGTTTATGAATGTAATGGAATATTATTGTGCTATAAGAAATGATGAGCAGGCAGATTTCAGAAAAACCTGGAAAGACTTATATGAACTGATGCTGAGTGAAGTGAACAGAACCAGGGGAACATTGTACACAGTAATAGCAACATTGTGTGATGATTGACTATGATAGACTTAGCTTTTCTCAGCAATACAATGATCAAAGACAATTCCAAAAGACTCATGATAGAAAGTACTAATCACATCCAGAGAAAGAAGCATATAGATCAAAGCATACTATTTTAACTTTATTTTTGTTTCTGTTTTGTTTCATTTTTTCTTTCTCATGGTTTCCCGTTTTTGTTCTGATGCTTCTTTTACAACATTACAAATGTGGAAATATGTTTAACATGATTGAATGTGTATGAACTATATCAGACTGCTTGCTGTCTTGGGGATGGGGGAGGGAGAGGATAGAGGGAGGAAAATTTGGACCTTAAAATCTTATAAAAGTGAATGTTGGTAACTGTCTTTACATATATTTGGTAAAAAAAATTGACATGGGAAAAAAAGAAGTTAAGGATAGGGACTTAGAAGAACCATCAAGTACTTTCCTTGAGGTGGGAAAGTACTAAGGTGTTTCTAGTCAAGTAGTATGCTCTGACCTTCCACAGGGGCCTATATAATTTTTCAGAATTACGGCAGTATTCTGGTGTTGAGCCACCACTGCTAGAAGAGAGCTTTCAGAGTGACTGGAGGCTTTACCTGTGTACTCTACATAACTATTCTGTACAATACCAGTACAGATTGGTTTTATCTTCTCTACATCATCATTATGTCCCTTGTTACTCTTCAGGTGCCACTCCTTTCTGGTTCAGGAAATCATCTTCTTGATTTAGGGACTTCTTTGTTGGGTCCAAGAGGATTGGAACTTCTCCCTCCTCTGCTGCTGCCTCAGTCCATTGCTGTCTGTGGGCCCCATGGCTTCCTGGAGTCACTTTACAGAGACGAAGGCTTTACCTCCAGGAAACCAAGTCAGAATGTCTTTGTATAGCCCTCCTCTCTTCTATGTGTATCTTCCATACCTGGATCTGTCTGTCTCTGCTCTTCCTTTCAAACGTCAAAGCTAAAGGTGAATAAACTGTGTAAGAATAAATCAGTGATCCTCAACTGAGGACAATGGGTCAAGTAACCAGGGCAAAACAAGTTCAAACCTCATCCAAGAGACACCATCACTACCAGCCTAATCTACTCATTAATAGGGAGTTAATCTTGGCTTGGAATTAACCTTGTTAAGAAATCTCATAACTCCATTAAGGAGACACAAAAGGGATTCAGGAGGACATTACCAGGCTCTTTGTGGTTGTACCCTTTACATTCCCTGGTCTTCTCTGTAATCCCTCTAACTCTCCACTTTCTTCACTTATCTAGAAACGAGGCCAGAGAATTTCCCCACTAAAAATCCATAGGGCTTCTTGCCTGCACCCTCAGATGTAACCTTACTCAACAGGGCATTTCTCATCTTCACATAATCCTAGAACAGGCTGACCTTTGAGGTAGAGAATGCCTTTGGACAGAAAATAAAGAGAATGTGAGAATCTGCCAGCAATCTCGACCTTTTTGAAGTTTCTGTTTGACTGTTGAATATACTGTCCATGGTGCTGAAATGATTCCTTTGGCTGGCCTCCTCCCTCCACCCATGCTTCCCCTATCTCTCCCAATTCCTCTAGTTGTTGCCATGGACTAAATCTTGTCCCTCATAATAGTCCTCCCTTGCGTCTCCCGAACAAGTCATATTTATCAAAGCCACATTCTAACCATGACTCTAAAATGTAGTGGTTTTCAGGTCCTTAGAAGTATCTTTGAAAACAGCTGTACAAACCCCCGAAGCTTGGGACAGTTCATTCTCCACGTTGGAAACAGACTCTTACCTTAACAAAGAGTTTAAAACTCAAGTAATTGGTTGAGATCATGAGCAAGCAGCGAAAGAAGAATCAGACTATATTATCTTACTTTGGTGACAAAGAAGATCAAAACATAGACCAGAAGAAGAAAACAAAGTCAAAGCTCCTACATCCAAAATTTCCAAGAAAAATGTGAATCAGTCCCAGGCCTTGGAAGAGCTCAAAAGGGATTTTGAGAAGCAAATAAGAGAAGTAGAGGAAAAACTGAGAGTGATGCAAGAAAATCATGAAAAACAACTCAACAGCTTGCTAAAGGAGACCCAAAAAAATACTGAAGAAAATAACACCTTAAAAAATAGCCTAACCCAAATGGCAAAAGAGGTCCAAAAAGCCAATGAGGAGAAGAATGCCCTAAAAAGCAAAATTGGACAAATGGAAAAGGAAGTCCAAAAGATTATTGAAGAAAATACTTCCTTAAAAATTAGAATAGAGCAACTGGAAGCTAGTGACTTTATGAGAAATCAAGACACTGTAAAACAAATCGAAAAGAATGAAAAATTAGAAAACAATGTGAAATGTCTCATTGGAAAAACAACTGACCTGGAAAATAGATCCAGGAGAGAGAATTTAAAAATTATTGGACTATCTGAAAGCCATGATCAAAAAAAGAGCCTAGACATCATCTTTCAAGAAATTATCCAGGAAAACTGCCCTGATATTTTAGAACCAGAGGGCAAAATAGAAATTGAAAGAATCCACTGATCTCCTCCTGAAAGAGATCCCCAAAGGAAAACTCCTAGGAATTTTGTAGCCAAATTCCAGAGTTCCCAGGTCAAGGAGAAAATATTACAAGCAGCCAGAAAGAAACAATTCAAGTACTGTGGAAACACAATCAGGATAACACAAGATTTAGCTACTTCTACATTAAGGGACCACAGGGCATGGAATATAATATTCTGAAGGGCAAAAGAGGTAGGATTACAACCAAGAATCACCTACCCAGCAAAACTGAGTGTAATCCTTCAGGGGACAAAAATGGTCATTCAGTGAAATAGAGGACTTTCAAGCATTCTTGATGAAAAGACCAGAGCTGAATAGGAAATTTGACTTTCCAATACAAGACTCAAGTGGAAAATGAAGAGGTAAACAGGAAACAGAAATCATAAGAGACTTATTAAGGTTGAACTGTTTACATTCCTGCATGGAAAGATGATATTTGTAATTCGTGAGAGTTCATGAGTCAGTATTAGGGTAGTTGGAGGGAAAAAATTATATGTATGCATATATATATATGTAGATAGATAGATAGATAGATAGATAGATAGATAGAGGGCACAGGGTGAGTTGCAGATGAAGGGGTCATAAAATTAAGGGGTGAGAGAGGATTATATTAGGAGAAGGAGAAAGGCAAAGTTAGAAAGGGGTAAATTATCCCACAAAAAAAAAAAAACAGAAAAGAAAAGCCTCTTACAGTGGAGGGGAACCGGGGAAGGTGAGAGGAAATGAGTAAACCTTATTCTCATAGGATTTGACTTAAGGAGGGTATAACATACACACTCAATTGGGTATGGAAATCTGTCTTACCCTGCAGGAAAATAGGAGGGGAAGGGGACAAGGGAGTAGGGGTATGATAGAGAGGAGGGCAGATTGGGAAAGGGGGTAATCAGAAGCAAATACTTCTGAGGAGTGACAGGGTCAAAAGATAGAATAGAATAAATGAGGGAGTGGGATAGGATTAAGGGAAATAGAGTTAGTTTTTCACAGCATGTCTACTAGGGAAGTGTTTTGCATAACTGCACAAGTATAGCCTATATTGAGTTGCTTGCCTTTTCAATGAGGGTGGGTGGGGAGGGAGGAAGGGAGAAAATTTGGAACCCAAAGTTTAAAAAAACACATTTAAAAAAAATATTTTCACATGCACCTGGGAAATAAGAAATACAGGAAATGGGGTATAGAAATCTATCCTGCCCTACAGGAAAATAGAAGGGGAAGGGGGGTGAGATAGCAGGGAAAGCAGACTAGGGGAAGGGGTATTCAGAATGCATGCCATCTTGGGGTGGGGGGAGGGGTGAGATGGGGTGAAAATTTGAACTCAAAATCTTGTGGAAGTAAATGTTGAAAACTAAAACTAAATAAATAAATAGATGAAAAAAATTAAAAAATTAAAAAAAATTTTAAATTTTTTATTTTTTTAAAATTTTTTAACATGTGTTTTTAAAACTTTGAGTTCCAAATTTTCTCCCTTCCTCCCTCCCCACCCACCCTCATTGAAAAGGCAAGCATCTTGATACAGGTTATAGATGTGTAGTCATGTAAAACACTTTGATAGTACTTATGTTGTGAAAAACTAAGTTTATTTCCCTTCATCCTATCCTACCCCCCATTTATTCTATTCTCTCTTTTGACCCTGTGCCTCCTCAGAAGTGTTTGCTTCTGATTATCCCCTCACCCCTTCTGCCCTGCCCTCTATCAACCCCTGCTCTCCTTTTTATTTGTTTATTTTATTTATTTTTTTTTTCAACCCCTCCTCTCTTGTCCCCTTCCCCCCTTATTTTCCTGTAGGGTAAGATAGATTTCCATGCCACACTGTGTATGTCATTCCCTCCTTAAGCCAAATACTATGAGAATAAGATTCACTCATTCCTTCTCACCTTCTCCCATTACCCCTCCACTGTAAAAGCCTTTTCTTGTCTGTTTCATGTGAGATAATTTACCCCATTCTACTTCTCCCTTTCTCCTTCTCCCAGTATAATCCTCTCTCACTCCTTAATTTTATTTTCCAGATATAACCCCATCATCTTCAACTCACCCTGTGCCATCTATCAATCCATCCATCTATCTATCTATCTATCTATCTATCTATCTATCTATCTATCTATCTATCCATACATACAATTTTTTCCCTCCCACTGCTCTAATACTGACAAAGGACTCATGAGTTACAAATATCATCTTTCCCTGCAGGAATATAAACAGTTCAACCTTAATAAGTCTCTTATGATTTCTCTTTCCTGTTTACCTCTTCCATATTTCACTTGAGTTTTTGAAAGTCAAATTTTGTATTCAGTTCTGGTCTTTTCTTCAGGAATGCTTGAAAGTCCTCTATTTCATTGAATGACCATTTTTTACCCTGAAGGATTATACTCAGTTTTGCTGGGTAGGTGATTCTTGGTTGTAATCCTATCTCCTTTGCCATCTGGAATATCATACTCCATGCCTTCTGGTCCCTTAATGTCAAAGCTGCTAAATTTTGTGTTATCCTGATTGTGTTTCCACAATACTTGAATTGTTTCTTTCTGGCTGCATGCAATATTTTCTCCTTGACCTGGGAATTCTGGAATTTGGCTACAATATTCCTAGGAATTTTCCTTTGGGGATGGATCTCTTTCAGGAGGTGATTGGTGGATTCTTTCAATTTCTATTTTGCCCTCTGGTTCTAAAGTATCAGGGCAATTTTCCTGGATAATTTCTTGAAAGATGATGTCTAGGCTTTTTTTTTTGATCATGGCTTTCAGATAGTCCAATAATTTTTAAGTTTTCTCTCCTGGATCTATTTTCCAGGTCAGTTGTTTTTCCAATGAGATATTTCACATCCTCTTCTATTTTTTCATTCTTTTGGATTAGTTTTACAGTGCCTTGATTTCTCAAATAGTCACTAGCTTCCAATTGCTCCATTCTAATTTTTAAGGAAGTATTTTCTTCAGTAATGTTCTGGACTTCCTTTTCCATTTGTCCAATTTTGCTTTTTAGGGCATTCTTCTCCTCATTGGCTTTTTGGACCTCTTTTGCCATTTGGGTTAGGTTATTTTTAAGGTGTTATTTTCTTCAGTATTTTTTTGGGTCTCCTTTAGCATCACTCTCAGTTTTTCCTCTACTTCTCTTGCTTCTCAAAATCCTTTTTGAGCTCTTCCATGGCCTGGGACCAATTCATATTTTTCTTGAAGACTGTGGATGTAGGAGCTTTGGCTTTGTTGTCTTCTTCTGGTTGTATGTTTTGATCTTCTTTGTCCCCAAAGTAAGATAATATAGTCTGACTCTTTATGCACTGCTTGCTCATGATCCCAGCCAATTACTTGAGTTGTAAACTCTTTGTTAAGGTAGGAATCTGTTTCCAGTGTGGAGAATGTACTGTCCCAAGCTTCAGGGGTTTTGTGCAGCTGTTTTCAGACATACTTCTTAGGGACCTGTAAATTTTCAGTTCTTCCAAGGTGCTATGATCAAGGCTGAGGTGTTTACTCCTTTCCTGGCCTGTGCTCTGGTCTATGAGCACTCTTCTCTGTCTTGGAACTGTGGGGAGGGTTTCCTCTCCACAGCCACTACAAGCTCCACCATGTCAGTACTCCTCCTTGCCCCAGGACTGCCACCCAGAACTGTGACCCAGATCAAAGCATGGGCAAAACAAGAGAATCCTGCACCAATAGAGAGATCCCTGCAGTCCCCCTCTGATCAGCCATTCGATTCCCCCTCAGTCTGTGGGCCAGAAGCTCAGGAGGTAGCTGCTGCCCTGGGACCAAGCTCAGGGAATGGGGCTGGGACCCCGCGCTTCTCTCTCACCGCAGAACCAGACTTTTCCCACTGACCTGCTAAGTTGTCTTTGGCCTTCATGGGTTGAGAAGTCTGGAAACCACCCTGGCTGCTCGCAATTCAGTCCTCTGAGGCCTGCTCCAGGTTTGCTGCAGCCTGCGCACCCACACCGAACTGCGTTCCTCTCCCTGCCTGGCGCAATGTCCCTTTCTAATCAACCATCCAGGTTGTCTTGGGTTGGAAATTTGTTTCACTTTTTCTTTTTGTGGGTTCTGCTGCTTTACAGTTTGTTTAGAGCCATTTTTTATAGGTATTTGGAGGGGTTTGGGGTAGAGCTCAATCTAGTCACTGCTTTTACTCCGCCATCTTGCCTCTGCCCTCCCCTATCTGTTGTCCCTTTTAAAAAAAATTCTCCTCACTTGCTGGACTGCTCTATAATCTGAGCCCAAGATCTTCAGTATCTAAGAGTTAGCTGCATATTTGATGTTAAAAATATTTAAATGATTTTATGAATCCATATTCCTCTTCTGCTGTTGAAATTTAATTTGTTTTTATTTCTGCAGATTTTTTTTTAAAAAAGCCACAGGAAGCAGTATGTACATACATGTGTGTATGTGTGCAGGGTATTATGGGTGCTAAATTACTTGTATACTGTTTGTTCATGTAAATAGGTATCTGAAGATGTGTTCAAGTTTATGTATACCATGAAAGTATCTCTAGGCTGGCAGGAACAAAGGGAAAATCTTATTCTGAGCTGAGCTGTATAAGAGTATATATATTAATCCCAGTTCAGTACATACATGTCCAAGACAGTAGCCAGAGATAATCCCTGTAGAAACTCACAAAGGCTGAGGGTACTTACCTCTCCTTGCTTTGCACCCAGCCATGTAATCCTGTACGAGGTTCATTGCTGGGGGAGCCTGACTTCTCCATAGGGGAAAAAGATTCCCCACTTCTCATATTCATTGGTTCTTCATTCCTGCCTAGCTACTCTGGGAACAAGTCTATTTTAGGCTCTAATTTAGTGTTTCCCCAAAAGAGGGGAAAAATATAGTTGATTCTTATGAATCAGGTATAGGGCAGGTCATTTTATTCCCACACAGGAAAAAATAAGCACATGAGAATCACAATGTGCATTAACAGAATGATTTAAAAAGGATTCAGAAACTCAACTTATATCCAGGCTACAGTCTTCTGGGAGGTTGATAGTAAGCCTCATCAGGACATAATACTGTTCAGCAGTTTTGCTAATTAGCTGCTTCACATTTTATCTTTACTGATTCCCACCCATAATTTGCCAAGCATGATCCAAGCATGATCTTCTTTTCTGGCGGTTTCTTTCTCACTGATGCTGACTCTTCCCTTGGACATTGTCTACTTCAACAGCTGCTGCTAGAACCTCTGGCCCTTGCTCTAGTGGACACTGCAGCCATTCCCTTGTTGTGCTCGCAGAACGCTATGACCTTCTGAAACTCAAATGGTTGCCTGGACTCATCTGTCTTCAGGTCATTGCTATATAACCAAGGGAAGGGAACACCATAAAAAAGAAGTGGTACCACCTCAGTCCTGTCTTGTCTAAACAGGATCTGTGCTCCTGGCTACAAGGGACTAGATAGGGGATAAGGATTCCACCATTCTCCCAACCTGACACTCCTTGGTATAGCTCCAAATCATTTTTATACTTCAAAGCCAGAAGGAAGAAGAGCAGGTGACCTTTTTAGTGTATCCATGGGTTCCAATCCAGCAGCCAATTAAAATACTTTTTTGTTATCGCACAGTACAAACCCTTGCATCATCTTAGCTGACAGGAAGGAGTCAGAATATCTGTGCATGCTCTGAAGGTGGCATTAGCCCATGTGCTTGACTGGAATGCTAAGCATGCTCTAGGGAGGGGACATAGGGGAGAATCATGAGGGCACTACATAAGAATATGTACATATATATATATATACACATACATATATATAAATATGCTATAATATAGAAAAACATGCTATATCTATATATACTTGTGTACATACATATATAAGCATATATGTATGTCTTTATATGTCTACATATATGTGTGGATACATATATGTATTTATATATGTATATAATATTATACAAAATATCCATCTTTACATCAATATGTTTTATCTTTTCAACACTCTGGTTCCTAGACTTGGTCTTTTTTATGTATTTCTGAAAGAGAGAGACAAACTATGGGGAAAGTTTGAAAAACATAGATGGGGAAAAAACCAATAAAATGTTCCAAATGAAGAATTTTTCCTTTCTTGCTTTTTTGCCAGGAATAAAATTTCCATAATCAACCCATGTGACTTCTATGAAGACATGCTTTTAAATGGCAGGTCCTTCCTAAGGGGGCAAACTTAGAGGTCTAAGAACTAAAACTATTCTCTTTGTTTCCATAAGGCTAACTCTCAGTCCTTTAAATTTAAAAACATATGAAATACTCTGAGAAAAACCTGTTTTTTGGAACCTGCTTTTCTTGTGTTGAGCTGTCTTTGATCTAGGTACATCTGCATTAGGAAGCAGTTGTGTGGGAGAAAAACAGGCTTCCCACATTGTACTAGAAGGAGTGGCAGGAACTTGGCATAACCTGGGTACTGAGTATGAAGGGTCAGTCACAGGGTCATTGATCCCTTTCCTTTTCTTGCTGTGGCTCAAAGATCATCTCACCTGTCTAGAAAGCCATTCTCTTGGATAAGATAGGGATATATACTGGCTTTTTAAAGATCCAGCTGTATCCTTGGCTTTCCAGTGACTAGGATCTCCTTGTCCTTCTTTTCACGGATGTCTCAATTTAAATATTTTCTTTTACATAATTTAAAATGCAGTAAATAAAGGCCTGATGCTTTCAGCAACTATCAGGTGGTCTGCATCTTTCAGTGGAAACTTCTTATGTCTCCCCGAGAGCAGTTTCAATATATTGTAAGGATTAGCCCATCCCGGAAGAATATTTCAGGAGAGAATGGGTCATAGATCTACATAACCTCAGAGCTGGAAGGAACTTTAAAACAGAGCATAGACTATCAGAGCTGGAAGGGTCCTTAGAACATGGAAAATAGCCCTTCATTTTGTGAGACACATCACAGAATAATGATAATGAAGGATGTAATAACTAGTATTTATATAGTGCTTTAAGATTTGTGAAGTGCTTTACAAATATTCTCTCATTTTATCTTCACAACAACCCTAAGAGGTAGGTGCTATTATTATTCCCATATTACAAATGAAGAAACAAAGACAGTTGGAGGTTAAATGACTTCCTCAGGGTCACACAATTAGTAAATGTCTGAATTAGGATTCAAACTCAGGTCTTCATGACTCTAGGTACAGAAACTTACCCACTATGCCTCTAGAACAGGCCCAACCTTGACAACTACATTTTCTACTATATGTCAATAGGAAATATCATTCAAGAAATGATAGTTGCATTTTACCAGGCCCCACTTTTTTATCTGCCCAAACCAGGCTTCTTGTCTAGGTTACAAGAAAAGTTTTATTATTGCTCCATACTTGGGGTATTCCAAATTTTGTCTATGTTAGAAGTAGAAAATAGGGTATTATAGGGTAATACCTGGTCTGACTAGTGCTGTTATCTGAACTCTAGGTTAACAAGACTAGTGGGGCTCTGTGGATTGGGGAGAGGGGAATGTCTGTTGCTAATGGGATCCAAAAAGTCTACAGAGGGAGGTAATTTATTTATAAATTCATACAATTATGTGTATGTATATATTTTTATATATTGTATATATGTGTATATATAATAAATTTGTATATATAATAGGTACTTTATTAAATACCTATTATATGCAAAGCACTGTGTTATGCCCTGGGGGAACAATTATAAAGCTTTTGGTGAGACCTGGTTCTTGCTCTCATGGAGTTTATGGTATAATCCACATGGTGGGGTTTGAGGCATGTAATTCGGAAAATCCTTATAAAATTTTTTGACCTTCCCTTTGGAAGCAGAGAAAAAGTCTGAATTTTTTCTTTTTCTTTTTCAATACCTTACAAATTTAAAATTTGGGTTAATTTGGTCACAGGCTCTCTGTCACCTGTGGTTTCCACAAAACTCCCTCCAAATTCCCATTTAATTTCTTGTGCTGATCCATAATATGTCAAGACTGTGAATGGGGAAAGTTGTGATGTGAAAAAGATAACTGTAGTAAACTTATAGGGGTATGGAATCACCAACGGCATTCTCTGCTTTTTAGGACCTGGTCAAAGGGAAGGATGAAATATTCTATATGATTGCCATTGGGATTCTGTGGGCCAAATTCTGCTTAATTTGTTCCTCTTGCCTCTCGAGCTTTCTTTTTTCCCAGAATTGCTCATTAGGTCTTGCACTCTTGCTTTCCCTGCAGTTATAGCATCCTTTAGAATGTTTTATGCAAACACAGTGTGAGACTTGATATTTTGTGATTAACACCTGATTTCCTCCTAATAGTAAAAATGCTTGGCCCTCCATGGCATAGCACACCTTGGAAAGTAAACTCTCCAGCCATAATCCTCAACCTTTGGTTCAAAGACGTAATTTGATTCCTTCCATCTACAATTTAAAGGAAGGCAGAAGTGAGACACTGAGGAGGTAAATGATTTTGTCCATGGTGACAAATGTTCAGTGGACACGGAACCCGTGCCTTTTAATGTCTTAGTCCTTTTACCTTATTGCAGGGGGTCAGTAGCCCTCACAGCCATGAATGCTGCTGCAGTGATCAGGATACCCCTTATCAATACCCCAACCAAATTGGAGTGAAGGGATGGGTAATAGAGGCACCAAGATGCTAAGGTCTAATAAATTCTTGTTGACTAAAACCAAAGTATAAAGAACTGTACCTTATTTCCCTTTTAAGAAGGTGTGAATAAGTCCATTCTCAAGACTTGTTAGAACAAAGGAGTAGCTAGCCATCAACTGGATGAAGGTTTGGCCACATACATTGGTGGCTCTTTAAAAAGCAAGGTGTTCTACTTAGGGTAAATTAAGGCAGAAGAGAGGTCTGAGAAGCATAAGCTGTCTGTGTCAAGAGGAGAGTCAGCCCCTGGTCATCTGGAGCTGATTTCCAGAGGAGAACAGGCCCAGGGAGTCCAACTTAGTGATGAGTCCAACTTAGTGATCTGCCCAACAGAGATATTGTGCCTATAAGGAACAGAATGAGTGCACAATGAGAAAAGAAAGTGCAGTGCCAGAGATATGTATTGCTAGACCATGTGTATTGCCTGTGTGTGAACTTCTATTAGTTGTGTGGGTGCTCAATCTTCTCATGGATGTTATATGAATTTGTATGAGATTATTCCCCAGATTTATGAAGGAGTGTTCTGTAGGCACTTTTCTTACAATATCATCTTAATAAATGCTTCTTTGAGCTAATTGTGTCCTCTGGCTAACTATTAATGATATACACATTGGTTGGGACTTGTGTTCTATGGTTTTAAGAGTATGGTCCCCCCAAATACTTTGAACTATGGATAATCATACTCGGGGGAACCCAATCTTCTGAGGGCAAGTTAGGGGGATAATCCTAAAAGGTTGTGATACCATTGAGTGGAGCTAAATAGTGTCAATGGATGCTACTGGAAGATATATGAGGATGAAGGGAAAAGGGGGAATAAGAAAAGAAGAGGAAAGAGAAAGAGAATGGGAGGATAGAGTAAGCAGAAGATAAAAGGAGATGGGAGAGACATAGAAAAAAAGCAAAAAACAAGAGATGCTTCTTATAGTAAAATGCCACCAGCAATCTCATCTGTCTTTCACTAATTAACATCACCATTAGTTTGTTTAATACAAATCCACTGCTTTTTCACTTACTATATTAGTATTATTTCTACTATTCAGATACTACTTCCGTGTTTCAGACTGACCTTGTCAGATATAAGGGAGATTTGCCAATAAAGACTGATACTGAAGTAAAGAAAGAATTGTGATATTGATTACTCCCAACACAGAATTGTCATAATATGTTAGAGTTAGTAGGGAACTTAGTGATCATGTAATACAACCTCATATTTTATTTTAAAAATGTTTTATTGATGTCTCTTTAAAAAATATCACTGTTATTCAACACTGACTCTCCTTAACAGTAAAGATGGTTTGCACCTCTAGTTTACCACCTCTTTACTGACTCTGGGAGGTATGCTTCATTCATAGTCTTATGAGCTCATGATTATTCATTGTATTGATTAGTGTTCTGAAGTCTTTCAATTATTATTTTACATTACATTGTTGCAATCATTGTGTAAATTCATTTCTTAGTTTTGCTTACTTTCCTCAGCATCAGTTTGTACAAATCTCCCCCAAGCTCTCTGAATTCTTCAAATTCATTTATGATCATTCATTTATTACAACTTGTTTAGTTTAGCTATAAACTAATCAATGTCTCTCCATTTTGTTCTTTGTTACTACAAAAAGTGTAGCTATAATTATTTTAGTTCATGTAGAGCTTTCCCCTCTGTCTTTGATTTCTTTGGGGTATATGACTATTAGTCACATTGCTGAGTCAAAGGTATGCTCATTTTAGTGACTTTTTGTTTTCCAGAATGGTTGGACCAATTTAGAGCTCCATTCACAATGAGCTATTATGCTTGTCTTCTCACAGCCCCTCCAACATTTACTATTTTCATCTTTTGTTAGCTTTGCCATTTCAGATAGATGTGAGATGAAATAGAGATACTTTAATTTGTATTTCTCTTATTATTTATTGTGATTTGGACTGTTTCGTGTGGTTGGTGATAGCTTGCCTTTTTTCTTTTGAAAATTGCTTATTCAGTTGTGGTATATGAATGTAATGGAATACTATTGTGCTATAAGAAATAGTGAGCAAGCAGACTTCAGAAAAACCTGGAAAGACTTGTATGGATTGAAGCTGAGTGAAGTGAGCAGAACCAGGAGAACAATTGTACACAGTAACAGCCACATTGTGTGATGACTAACTTTGATAGACTTAGCTCTTCTCAGCAATGCAAGAATCTAAGACATCTCCACAAGTCTCATGCTGGAAAATGCTATCCACATCCAGAGAAAGAACTATGGAATTTGAATGCAGATTGAAGCATACTACTTGCTCTTTTTTTCCTTCTGTTTTGTTTTGTTTCTTCTTTTTTTGTGGTTCCTCCTGTTGGTTCTGATTCTTCTTTACAACACAACTAATGTGAAAATATGTTTAATAGAAATGTGTATGTAGAGCCTATATCAAATTGCACACCATTTTGGGGAGGGAGACAAGGGGGGGAGAAAATTTAAAACTCAAAAGCTTATGGAAATGATTGTTGAAAACTAAAAATAAATTAATTAACTAAAATAAAAGAAAACGGCTTGTTCATATCCTTTGGCCATGTATCTATTAGGGTATGGCTCCTTTTGTTACATATTTCTATCAGTTCTCTGCTGGAGATATACTATATTTGCTGCAAAGGTTTTTTCCCACCTAATGAACTGCTTATCTTCTAATTAATCCCTTTATTTTACAGAGGAGAAAACTGAGTCCCCCAAAGTAGAAGTTTCTTGTTCAAGGTCACAAAGTGAGTGAGTGGCAGAGCTATTACTAACCTGATTCCAGGTCAGTGCTTATTTTATTTCATCACATTGCCTCTTTGGCTTCCACTTTTTTGTTTTTTAATTACCCAAAAATATATAAAATTTTACCAGTCAAGAATGAATGTGGATTTATGAAATAATTTAGGTCTTCACTTAATAAAAGTAGCCAGTTGACTTTTTCCTTTATTATTATTATTTTTCTTTCTGGTTTATTTGACCAGAATACTTAGTGTTTCCCTATATAGGAAGAGAATCAGGGTCGGAAAATCAGCAGCTTTAGAAGTGCCTGAAGTTACTGATAAACATTCATAGCCTGATAAATTGCCAACAATACCAGATGACCTCTCTTGTAACTGTCATTTTTCTTTCTGACAAAGTACTTTGACATTTAACATGCATATACTTACATAAATACTTAATATATTTGTATACACACATATGTGATATATACATATATGTATAGAATATATGTGCAATGTATACTATATACATATGTTTTCTTTAATGAATTAACTATTTTCAGAATTTTGGGAGGGTAGGAGGAACAAAAAAAAGTAAGAGTTGGGAAAGCCAATTGGAACCCAAGCTTAAAATGTTCCTATTTCCTTATACTTGCCTGTAGTACCCTATTCTCATTATACTCATCTGTCTCTTAAGCCTGGATGTGGTGTGTGTGTGTGTGTGTGTTGCTGCTGATATCGCAGCAAGGCATCACTTTGTGCTACAATGGAACTTAGGAAGAGAACTGAGGAACAGAGGAAATTGGGGCAGGATGCCAGTTTGTATGCCTGTGTGGTACTCTCCTATGTCTGATGGAAAGAAAGTGTGCCTAGCATTCAGCTGGGGCCAGTTCCATACCCCCAGACATCACTTGGGGGCAGAGAATAAGGTCAGTGACATGTGAATTATCCATTGTGGGAGAATACCGGGAAGTCTTCAAGTTCTAGCCCCAGGGAAACTGCAAAAGGGAAGGGATCAGAAGGTAAGTAAGGGGAAAAAGAATGAAATTACCAAAGATCTTAGGAAAATCAGTTAAAGATTTTGAACATAAGCAGGTAAACTGAGTCTGAGTCCAGACATCTATAAATTTTGTAAGACAAAGGAAAATGAATCAACACTTGATGAGGCAGAGGACCAGTGGATTCCCAAAACAGCATAGAACCACAACAAGAGATTCCTGAATGTTATAAAAGAGAATTAATAATTGTGAAAGAATTTATGCCTGAATAGCAGAAATAATTAGCAGAATAGAAGAACTTGAATTCATGATAGCAAATCTCATGAAAGAAACAAAAGAGAGAGTAACCAATCAGGTATGTAAATACCTAGATGTGAAGGACATTTTTGAAGAAGAGAAGCAAAAATCCATAACATTAAAAGAAAACATGATGTCTATATAAACAAAACTTAATGATCTCAAAGACAGGGTGCATACAGACAATTTTAGGTCACCTAGAACAACATGACAAATAAAAAACATGAATATCATAATGCAAAAAATAATGTAAGAAAACTTCCCAGAATGTCTGAATATAGAAAAGAGCCAATCAAAAAGAATCTAGTTAGCTTCCAAAAACAAAAAACAAAAACAGCAAAAAACCTATGCTACAATCTCTAAGACACACAGTGAAAAAAATAAAAAATTCCAATGACAATTCCAATAACTGAGCAAGAGAAACCCTTTAAATATAAAGGGAAGGAAATTAGAATAACACAAGACTATTCTGCACCCATCTGAAATCTCTGGAGGGAATGGAACAATGTGTTTCAAAGAGGAAAGGAGCTCAAGATGCAACCCAAAATGACATTCCCTGCAAACCTGAATCTCATCATTTAAAAAAAAAAAGGACATTTAATAAAAAAGAGTCATTTAAGCATTCCTAGAAAGAACATCAGACCTGAACAAATTATTTTCTTTACCAATGCTCTGGACAACAGAAATATAAGAGAAGTAAACAAATACAGCAACCAAGGATAACAACAAAATGAAAACAGAGAGACCATTAAGAGATTGCTTTTTAGGAGACAAGGATGAAAGCAGAAGACAGAGTGGTGGTGGAGAAACAGGCCTGAAAAATCATGGACTAAATCTTAAAATGCCTGGCCTAGAAGTATATCAAAATTTGTGTGGGACTAAAGAGGATAGGAAAGTGCAAAAAGTGGGAGAAGGGAGGAAGAATATAGAGAGTAATATCAAGTCAGAGGTTAACAATGAAGGGAAAATAACTCTTGTAGTCTCTCAGGAAAAGCACACACATTACAGGAAAATGGGTGAGGAGACAGAGGGAGGCATTGAAACAAGAGGGGGGGGCAGAGCCAAAGGACTCACCTGAGCTCTCCCCCAAACCCCTCCAAATAGCTTTAAAAATTACTCTAAACAAATTCTACAGCAGTAGAACCCACAAAAAGACAGAGTAAACAAATTTCCAGCCCAAGACAACTCAGAAGGTCAGCAGGTCTGTTGCACCAGTGTGAGAGAGGAGTGCAGTCCAGCACAGGCGCAGACCTGGCCCTAACAAACCAGCAGCAGACCTTGGGAGTGGCTGAATCAGCAGTGGCTCTTCTGGAGCTCTAATCCCACAGATGGTAAAGGGGTTGAACTGCTAGTCAGAAGGAGATTACAGGGGTCTTTTTGCTAGCACTAAGGCAGGACTCTGTTGCTTTGCCCATACTTGGATCTGGTTTGCAGTCCTGGGTGGCAGTCCCAAGGTGAGGAGGAGCACTAGCACAGCAGAGCTTGTGGCCATGATAGAGGGGGGACCCTCCTCACAGTTCCAGGGCAAAAAAGAGTGCTTGTGGTCACTCACAGACCAGAACGCAAATCAGGAGAGGAGTAAACACTTCTCCTTAGATCATACTTTAGAAGATCTGAAAACTTACAGGTCCCTAGAAGTATCTCTGAAAGCAGTTGCACAGAACCCCTGAGGCTTGAGACAGTGTGCCCTCAACCCTGGAAGCAGAGATCCATTTTGGGAAAGAGTTAAAAGTCAAGAAATAGACCGGGAAAATGAAGAAACAGAAAAGTTCTGACTATAGAAAGTTACTATGGTAACAAGGAAGAGCAAAACATATACTTAGAAGAAGACAACAAAGTCAAAATTCTACATCCAAAGCCTCCAAGAAAAACATGAATTGGTCTCAGGCCATGGAAGAGCTCAAAAATAATTTTGAAAATCAAGTAAGAGAGATAGAGGAAAAATTGGGAAGAGAAATGAGAATGATGCAAGAAAATCATGAAAAATGAGTCTACAGCTTGGTAAAAGATACCCAAAAAATACTGAAGAAAGTAGCACCTTAAAAAACAGATGGAAGTCCAAAAAGCCAATGAGGAGAAGAATGCCTTAAAAAGCAGAATTAGCTAAATGGAAAAGGAGGTACAAAGGTTCACAGAAGAAAATAATTCCTTAAAAATGAGAATGGAATAAATGGAGGCTAATAACTTTATGAGAAATTGAGAAACAATAAAACAAAACCAAAATGATGAAAAAATAGAAGACAATGTGAAGTATCTCATTGGAAAAACAACTGACATGGAAAATAGATCCAGGAAAGATATATAAAAATTATTGGACTACCTGAAAGTCATGATAAAAAAAAAAAAGAGCCTAGATGTTGTCTTTCAAGAAATTATCAAGAAAATTTCCCTGATATTCTAGAACCGGAGTGTAAAATAGAAATTGGAAGAGTCCAGTGATCATCTCCTGAAAGACTTCCCAAAGTGAAAACTGCCAGAAATATTATAGCCAAATTCTAGAGCTTCCAGGTTAAGGAGAGGATATTGCAAGCAGCCAGAAAGAAACAATTCAAGTATTGTGGAGCCATAGTCATGATAGCACAAGATTTAGCAGCTTCTACATTAAAGGATCAAAGTACTTGGAATATGATATTCTGCAGGCAAAGGAGCTAAGATTACAACCCAAAATCACCTACCCAGTAAAACAGAGTATAATGTTTTAGGGGAAAAATGGACATTCAATGAAACAGAGGACATTAAAGCATTCTTGATGAAAAGATGAGAGCTGAATAGAAAATTTGACTTTCAAATACAAAACTCAAGGCAAGCATAAAAAGGTAAAGAGGAAAGGGAAACCATAAGGGACTTAATAAGGTTAAACTCTTTCCATTCCTTCATAGGAAGATGATACTTGTAACTCTTATTATTAGGACTATTAGAAGGAGTATATATAGACAGCACAGCTGTGAATTGAATATGAATAAAAAATAAAATTAAGGGGTGAGAGAGGAAAGCACTGGGAGAAAGGGAAAGGGAGAGGTAGAATGGGGTGAATTATCTCACATAAAAAAGATGGGAAGAAGCTTTTACAGTGCAGGAGAAGATGGGATGAGGGGGAGTGAGTGAACCTAACTCATCAGAATTGGCTCAGAGAGAGAATAACATACACACTCAATTGTGTATTCAAATCTATCTTACCCTACATGAAAGTAGGAGGGAAAAGGGATAAGAGAAGGAGGGGATGATACAAAGGAGGGCAGATTGGGGAAGGTGGTAGTCAAAAACAAAACCCTTTTGAGGAGTGACAGGTTGAAAGGAGAGAGAAAATAGAATAAATGGGGTTGGGGGAATAGGATGCAGGGAAATACAGTTAGCAATGGTAAATATGAAAAAGAATTTTTGAAGCAAGTTTCTCTGATGAAGGCCTCATATCTCAAACATATAGAGAACTGAGTCAAATTTATAAAAACAAGAGCCATTCTCCAACTGATAAATGATCAAAACATATGAACAGTTTTCAGATGAAGTAATCAAAGCTGTCGATAGCCATATGAAAAAAGGCTCTAACTCACTATTGATTGGAGAGAAGCAAATTGAAGCAGTTCTGAGGTACTACCTCATACCTATTTGATTGGCTAATAGGACGGAAAAGGAAAATGACAAATGTTGGGTGGGAACGTGAGAAAAATAAGGCATTAATGCACTGTTGGTGGAGTTGTGAACTAATTCAGCCATTCTGTAGAGCACTTTGGAACTATGCCCAAAGGGCTGTAAAACCATGCATACCCTTTGATCTAGCAATACCATTACTAGGTCTATATCCAAAAAGAGATAAAAAAGGAAAAGTACCTATATGTACAAAAATATAGCAGCTCTTTTCTGGGGGCAAAGAATTAGAAATTGAGAAGATGTCTGTCAATTAGGAAGTGGCTGAACAAGTTGTGGTATATGATTATGATGGAATACTATTGTGCTATAAGAAATGATCCGCAGGATGCTCTCAGAAAATCCTGGAATGCCTTATATGAGCTGATGCAAAGTGAAATGTACTGTGTACGAAGTAACAGTAATATTGTAAAATGATCAGCTGTGAATGACTTAGCTATTCTCAACAATACAGTGATCCAAGACAACTCTGAAGGACTTATGATGAAAAATGCTATCCATCCCCAGAGAAAAAACTGATGATGTCTGAATACAGATTGAAGCATACTTTTTTTTAAACTTTCTTTATTTTTCTTGAGTGTCTTTTTGGTCTCTGTTTCTTTTCACAACATGACTAATATGGAAATGTTTTACGTGACTACTCGTGTATAACCTGTATTGAATTGCTTGCTTTCTCATTGGATGAGGGAGGGAAGAAGGAAGAGAATTTGGAACTCAAAGTTTTAAAAACAAATGCTAAAATTGTTTTTACATGTAATTGGAGAAAAATAAAATACTAAATAAATTTTAAAAACAAAACAAAATGGAAATATTGCACATAGCCAGAAAGAAACAATTCAAATATTGTTCGGCCACAGTCAGGATCACACAAGATTTAGTAGTTTCCGTGTTAAAGGAATGGAGGCTTGGAATATTCCAGAAGCAAAGGAACTAGTATCACAACCAAGAATAACCTACCCTTCAAAACAGAGTATAATCCTTCAGGGAGGAAAATGGATATTTAATGAAATAGAGAACTTTCAAGAATTCTTGATGAAAAAATCAGAGCTGAATAGAAAATTTGACATTTAAATACAATACTTAAAAGAAGCATAAAAAAGTAAGCTGGAAGAGTAATCATAAGAGACTCAATAAAATTAAGCTATAATACATTCCTATATGGGAAGATGATACTTGTAAATCATAAGAACTTTATTAAGACAGTTAAAAGGAGTTTACATAGATAGTGGGTATGAGTTTGAGTTGATTATGTTGGGATGATCTCAAAAAATAACAAAAAAGGAGTGAGAAAGAGGGATGTTATTGGGAGAAGGAGGAAGGGAGAGGTAGAATGGGGAAACTTTTCTCACATAAAAAGGTATGCAAGAAGAGCTTTTATTGTAGAGGGGAAAATCTGCGTGGGAGCATGGTGGACAATGATTGAACATCACTCTCATCTGACTTTGTTCAAAGAGGGAAAAATATATATGTGTCACACACATAATACACACTTGGGTGTATGAATATATCTTACACAATAGGGAAATGAGGGGAAAGGCATTGCAGAAGGGGGAGGGGAGATGATAAAAGGGAAGGCAGATTAAGGGAAGCATTGGTCAGAGCAAAATAGACTTTTGAGGAGGGGCAGGATAAAAAGAGAGAAAAAAAATAAACAAGGAAGTAGGATGGAGGAAAATACACAGTTAGCCATCATAACTCTGAATGTCAATGGGATGAGCTCACCCATAAAATGGAAGTGGATAGCAGAATGGATTAGAAACAAAAATCCAACAATATTTTGTATACAAGAAACACACTTGAAACAAAAAGACACACATATAGAGTTAAAGTAAAGGGCTAGTGCAGAATCTTTTATACTTCAACTGAAGTAGAAAAGGCAGAGGTAGTAATCATGATCTCGGACAAAGCAACAGCAAAAATAGACCTAATTGAAAAAGATAATCAGGAAAAATACATTTTTCTAAAAGGTACCATAGACAATGAAATAATATAAACATTTGTTTAATAGCAAGTTTCTCTGGTAAAGGCCTCATGTATACCCATCTATAAAACCAAAAGCCATTCCTCAATAGATATGAACAAACAGTTCTCAAAAGAATTGCACGCTATTAAAATTATATAAAAGAATGCTCCAAATCATTAATAATAAGAGAAATGAAAATCAAAACATACCTGATATTTTGTCACGTATCCTGAAAGTGGTCAGAAGATCTGAGATCAAGTCTCAGATTCACAACTTAGTAACTTTATATTGATGGACAAGTTGCTTTGCCTCCACACCCTTCATTTTCTCATCTGTTATGTTGCTTAAATACTTCAATAAATGTTATTTCATTGATAGAGGATGTGGGTATTTCCAAGACCAATGGAGATTATAGTCCATAATGCCTTAGTAGACAATTTCTTGAGTTTCTGTATACAGAGAAATTCAATATATTGTTCACATACACATACACACACATACACACAGAAACTATCACAGGGATGATTCTTGAAGCATTTCTATGTTGGTAGGACATGGTAGAGCTTGTACTACACTGGTTTATCCTTTTGGAACCAAAAGTTACCTGTATATCGCAATGAGGAAATAAAGGGGTACTTTAGTGGAAGAAATTACTGTTCCTATGATTAATTTGCCTATATGGTGGGGGTGGGGGGAGATACATAGTGTCTGCCAAATGCCACGCATTGTGCTAAGCACTTTACAAACATTCTCTCTTGTTATCTTCACAACAATCCTGTGAAATAGGTGCTATTTTTATCTCCATTTGTTAAGGAAACTGAAACAAACAGAGGTTATGTGACTTTCCCAGTGTCACATAGCTAAGTAAAGGTCTGAAGTTAGAGTTGAACTCAGTTCTTCCTCACTCCAGGTCCACTGTATCATCAACCACCTCTATAGGATATAATGTATACAATACAATCACAGATTTATTTTACATACGATAATTCAGGCTCTTCAGTTCTGAAGTCAAAGCCTTTATGTAACTGGGACAGCTGTTTCAATAATTAAATATGGGATTTCAAATTACCTTTTCAGAGGTATTAAGGGAGGTGAAAGAGGAGAGGGTAATCACAACTAAGTAGTAGCATGTAAGTCCTGAGAATGCACCAAACCTCTGAGATGTACCTTGGGACCTTCTTGACTGTGTGTGTACATGTGTGTTGGCATGTATATATACAGTCAGTCAGTAAAAAAGGTATTTATTAAACTCTTTTCAGACACTTGGATCTTCATTCACACATACCTCTTCAAGCAAGAGCCATCATAATGTAGTAGATATGGCTTTGTTCCTGGAGTCAGAAAGGCCTGGGTTCATATCCTATCGTGGACACATTAGCTATGTAATTAACCTGTAATCACTTAATTGACCTTTATCTTCCTCGTTTTCTTCATCTGTAATTCTGAGGTCTCTTCTAGCACTAAATCTATGATCCAGTTATCCTCTATGTCACCAACTCTGTGGGTCATTTGAGGAAGTAGTAAATGAATGGGAGGGTTTGGATATGTATAAAGGTAGCTATCTGTTTGTGAAAGTGGATATAGTTACAAGTGTGTAAAAATTAAAGATTAGGATCATAGAAGGAGAAATTTAGAGCTTTAAGGGACCCACTTTGCTTTACATCTCAGCAGAGATCCTTTCCTCATACTTTATGGAGAATATAGAGACCACTTGTTCTGAGCTATCCCCTATCCTCAGTTCTACCCCTCCTGTCTTCAGAGTATCACACCTCCCTACATTCTCTCCTTCTTTGCTGTAATCTCTGATGAAGATGTTGTCTTTCTTCTTTCCAAGGCCCATCCTCTCTACTTGTGCCCTTTACTCTATCTCCTTCCATATCCTTCAAGAATTTTCCTCTTCCATAAGTGCTTCTCTTTTTTATAATATTCAGTCTCTCTTTATCTACTGGCTTCCTCTCTGCTGCCTACAGATACTCTCAGATCTTCCCTGTCATTAAACAGCTACCATCCCTTCAAGCTATTGGTCCCATATCTTTCCTCCTTTTCTCATGTTAAGACCCTGGTTGTCTCTGCTTCTTTACCTCCCATTCGTTTCTCAATCCCTTGCGTTTGGCCTGTGATTCTTTTACTTCAATGAAACTGCTTTCTTGAAGGTCAGCAATGATCTTTTAGTAGTATAATGGCCTTTTCTTATTTTTTTATTCATTTTCATGAAGTGAGGTCTGTTTGTCCCAAAAATAAATTTTGTAAATCTCAAACCTACTTTGAGAACATCTATCAATCCTCTTCCTCTTATTTATTTATTTATTTTTGGGCAAAGGCATGTTAATCTTTGCATGGCTATCTTGGGGTGATGAGCTCGTATTTCATTAACATTGCTTAGGTTTTTTTTTGGAAATGAAGATGTATTATCATCCATTTTACATTGTCAAAAGTATACTTTAAGAATGATACTGTGTAGGTGTTAATTGATTTAAGTGTGTTCTTCCCATTAATATTTGACTTCAGGATGCTAGTTGGTCTCTTAACATATACTGCTTCAGCTTTTTCCTTGATAACCTTATGCTTTATATTGATATAATGCTAGATATTGATATAATCTAAACTCTTGCCTAGAGAATACCTAAATATTTGTATTCATTGGTTTTTTGACTCCTGGATGCAAACTCAAAATCTTTCTATTCTTTCTTGGTACACATTATGAACTTTCTCTTATCAAGTCTAAATGGCATTTTTATGTCATCTATGTACATTGAGTGATTAATATGATGTTTTAGTATGATTACATCTTTGACTCGAAAGCCATACTCAATTATGTTCAGAAGTGATAAGAATGAATTTAGTGCTAGTAAGAAACCTAACAGGCTTAAACTATTTCCCCAGAAGATACCAAAGAGGAATTTAATATCTATTTTTCTTGACATGGTTGCTCTGGTGTCATGTTTTAATTAGAAAATAGTTTTTCACATAGACATTAAAGATTTTGGTATCCTGTGGAATAGAGTCAAAGGCTTTGTGATAATCAATATTGGTCAAGTGAGTGTAATGGCACTTTCAGGTAATTTGTTCAATTATCACTGAATCCATAATGAATTTCTCTTTATACCCCTATTTTTGACACATCCTCTTTTGTTCTTAAGCCAATATATTGTTGTCTTGTGTTTATAATTTTTTTTAGTGAGTTCAATCTCTATTAGAATGTAAACTCTTTGAAGCCGTAGAGCTATAGGCTGTTTTTACTTTTTCTTTGTATTCTTGGGGCTTAGCATGAAACCTAGCACAAATAAATACTTAATAAGTGCTTGTTGATCGATTGAATGAATGTTTTATATTAGTAAACATTTATTAAGTGTCTACTATGTGCCAACACATGATTGGTCTAAATATTGTGGGGTCACTGGTGTTTTCATCTTTTGGTAATAAATATTTGATACTTTCTGTTTAGAAAGATGAGATCAGATTTGTATCTGATAGGAAGCTGGTAAAGTGCATTGCTGTTAATTCATGTGCCACTGTACAGCATTTAAACTAATAATTATGTATCTTATCTGGTCCTGCCACTTTCCAGTTTTACAGAAAAGCTAGTTTTAGACATCTCCTTTAATTTAACTGTTCAGTCAGTCATATTAATATTATACAAACTTTCTTTTTTGCATTTGATCCAGTTGTGCTTTTGTTGTGTTGGGCTTCTTTTTAGCTATATATAGACAAACAAATTTTCCACATCTCTCTCTTCTAATTTATTTTACTCTCAGTCCTCCAGAATGGTTTTTGATTGATATTGAAATGCCTTTTACTCCTTATATTTTCTTAACCTTTTGGCTTTTGCTCTAAATTGTTGAATAGTGGTATCAAGAATTTCTGATATATTTTTGGACTCCATTCTGCTTGTATTTTTAAAAAATCGTGTTTTATTAAGAAATATAGTGTTCAAGTTTAGAACTGCACATATTGGCTAGATATTGATATAATCTAATGTCTCTTGTCACATCTTAAATAGTTTTCTCAAGTTGCTTCTGTTATAGTAGTATTTGATACCTATCTTTAGTAGTATTGGCATATAATGTTGTTTGTAGATCATGAAATATTTTTGATTTTGCTGTCAAATATTGGGGGAGGGGAAATTAAATTGTGTTGGTTATAGCAGCTATTAGTATGAGGTATTACTCATTTCAGATATGAACAGTTTTCTCAGGGAAGGGGATCAGTCAAAGACAGGTAAGAAAGACACTGAAAAAAGCAGACCCTCAGAGTAAAGATTGAATGAAATGTCTAATTTCCCAGCATCTAATGTATATACAAACTGATATGAGAACTTTAAGGTTGATAGTTGGGAAACCCTCATATCTAGAGCTATTTGGGGAATATGAGACACTTGTATATTACCTATTTGTGATTTGACAGAAATGTGGATTTTAGTTTCTCCTTATAAGATAGGTATGAGTCATTTCACAAAAGAGGCCACTTTAGAGCAAGAGGGCTGGCCAAGACCTGACCTCTGATAGGCAAGAGTACACATCCAAGTGGGTGTGAGAAATGTTCTCAGAGCTAAGTTCAAGAAACAGCTTCAGAGTTGGGTCAAGTCAAAACCTCAGAGTCTAAACTATTATCTGCTGTTTGGAAGAGTGTATTGGACTAAGAGCTTTGCTACTGGGCAAAGCTGATTGCAGGGGAATCTCTGCATTGCCATGATGTTGAAATGGGTATCTTGTTTTCTGCACTTTTTTTTTTTTTACTACTATCGCTTCAACCTTTTGGCTCTTACTTTTAATTGTGAATTATAGTATCAAAAATTTTTTATAAACTTATTTTTAGGAATCCGTTCTTTATGTTTCTTTTTTGTTGCCTTTTATTGGGAAATATAGTGTTCAAGCTTTCAACTGCACATACTGGTTAGATAGACTATTTTAATGTCTTTCTCCAGGTCTTCAATAATTTTCTCAAGTTGCTGGAAACCCCTTAGAACTCTGCCAAGGGAGCAGACCTGGGAAGGTTCTGTAGCCCCCAAGTTGAGGGTTCTGTTTTGTGAAAGAACTTCAACTATGCCTTAGCGGATCAGAAGTGACAAATAGCAGCCAGCAGATAAAAAGGCCCTGCAACTGTTCAAGAGTGGAGAGGCCTAGAATAGGAGTGGATTTACCCATCGTTTGTGCAAACTGTTCCTAATAGGGACAGTGGATGTCAAGGCTCACAGTCCAGAGTATGAGTTGTTTTGGGCATATTCATTCCCTACTTGTTTGCCTCCATGGTATAGTTTTATAAGTTTGTGTTTGCTTTTCTCCATGGGTACTATGTACGTTGGTGGGAGATGTGACTCAGGCTTTTGGGTGGAATATTATATTTTAATTATTTTTGCTTAGCCTTCTGATTAAATGCTTCTGATTAAGAGTTAGTATCATCTGGACTAATTTTTTAAATGGGAAGCACACCAGTGGGAGTTTAAAGAGTTAAAGTTGTAAGTCATAGAAATTTGTCTCACTCACAAGGGTTACCCCCAGTACCCTGAGAGTGGCTTAGAGCAGCATGGTCACCCTTTCTGAAAACTACCTGACCTTCCAGTGTGAAAGTGTAGCCTGGGTTCATCAAGAGGACCCAGAGAGAAGAGAGAAGAGACATTAGGTGACAAGATGTCCATGCCATGCCCATGCTTTACCAGCATTTTGAATTAATTTGTTTTGATAAAGTTGTTCTACTAGTTGGATTCATGATGAAACAAAAAAAGGGGGGGCTCTCAAAGTTCCATTATAAATATGCTCATCTCCCTTTCAAAATAGTTTGAGATGTTAGCATTATTTCTTGTCACTGATTTCTGTTTGTTTTTTTTTTTTAATGAGGCAATGGGGTAAAGTGACTTGCCCAGGGTTACACAGCTAGTAAGTGTCAAGCATCTGAGGCCCAGTTTGAACGCAGGTCTTCCTGAATCCAGGGTTGGTGCTTTATCCACTGCACCATCTCACTGCCCTCACCGATATCTTTATTAGGTAGTACTTAACAAAGTTTGTGTTGAGTATAGATTTTCAATGCCTTAAGGTTCTTCAGCCTTTTCTTTTTCATATTTAAGTATCCCCTCAATTTCTACTCTTACTTCATATATTCTGAGCTTAGTGATCTAGTTATTTATTACAGTGTCTCTGAATTGATCTGTAATATATTTTATAACTTAGAAATGCAACTATCATTGACAAAAATCAGTGTGAAGTCTTTGCCTAAAATTGTTAAGATCTGATTAACCTGGCCTTGGCACCCAGTTTACCCATGTGTACAGTATAGCCCTTGATCGTAACACTCAACATAATACTTGAATCCCCTTTCTTTTGCAGATCAGTGTATTGTCTCCAGAGAGGCAATCACAGCAGGAAGTGATGATTCAGCGTCTCTCTCCCAGGATCTTAGATATAACTGTAGTGTAGGAGGAACATACTCTTAGTATTTGGCATTGTAGCTCCTGAGTCCCCACCAGTGTGCATCCCATTAATACAAAATCAGTCACTTTGACACCGTTGAGTCTGAAACATGAAAAATTTACTTAATAAGGTAAAAGCAAGAATACTGATAGCATTTATTCAATAGAAGACAAAATCAGGAATAATTATAACATTTACTCAATAGAAGATAATAGCAGAAATAATAAGAGTATAACAGGTCACCCAAAAACTTGGGTCATACTCTTCCACCAATACACACAGTATCTGTGGGGAAGAAGGTATACACATAGAAATCTATGTCAGGCACATGAAGGCACAGGAAGGCACATGAATAGGGGAACCCAAGTACTGGAGCAGTTCATGATTCTGGGTGGCAGGTCTTGATATTTTTAGAGAATAGTCTTAATATACATCACAATATGCTTAACATGCTGGGCACAACTGTTCCTTTTCTATGTGGTCTTCTTCTGCGGTCTTCACAGCTCTCTGTTGGTCAAGCCACTTTTCTGCTACTTCTGGTTCACCAAAGCAGTGACGAATTCTTTTTGGAATACAGACTTTGTAGGGTGCTAAGAAGGTGTTACTCTCTTTCACCAGCAGTTTCCTTAATCCAGGGAACTGACAATTTCCTCATATTTGGTCTTGGGCTCTTCCTCTCAAGCTATAGATATTGATAGGGTCATCCAGCCTCTCCTCAGCCAGTCATTCCAGTGGTAGGGGATTCTATTTTGTTTAATCAGCTCTCAGAAAATCCAAGCCTCTTATCATAGAAAAGCAAATGCAAAGTCTGTCTTTCCCCCTCTATTTATCCCTCTCAAATTAGAGACAGTAGTAGAGGGCAATACAGGTATCCCTGAGAGGTTTTCTATGCCCCAGTCTTATAGATGGTACCAGAGAGGAATTCAGCTCTTTTCCAATGAGCCAGTCAGCTCTCAGCAAACAAATTCAATCAGCGTGGCTTCCAACAAAGCAGCTGCAAAACTCATCTGTCAGCTTCTGTATTCTGTCTACTGCAAGCAGCTTTTTTCTTTTTTCTTTTTTTTTGGGCAGCCTCTTGTGTCTTTTGTCCCTTTCTCCACCTATACTCAGTTTCCTCTTTTTTTTCCTTTTCTACTTTTTTTCCCGTGGCTTCTTTTCTGATTTTTAATGCCTCAGATCAGTGCCTCCTAGTAAGCAGTGAGCCATCTCTTATTCATTCATGACTCCAAATAATTGCTCATGTTGTCCCTCCTGCTTGTAATGCTCTCTTGCTTCTTGTCTGCATGATGTAATGGAAAAAAAAAACACCCTAGAGTTGGAGTCAGATGACCTAGGTTCAAATACCACCATTCCACTTAATCACTCTGTAACCTTGGGAAAGTGACTTATTCTATCTGAGCTTATTTCTTCTTCTCTAAAATGAAGGGTTTGATAATCTTTATGGTTCTTTCAGCTCTAAATCCTTTGAAATTAGAATTCCACCCACCTGTGGTTGTTTGGGTTTCCAGTGTGTAATATCTCAGCTGGACTGTTGTCCCCTTGGCAGTTCCAGATGGAGGTGAAGGAGAGCTCTTGTCTCTCATTTTGGACACACACACACACACACACACACACACACACACACACACACACAAACATCCTTCAGTTCACCCCATCCACCTACTCTCTTATTTCATTCCCCTTTTCTACTGACTCCTCCCTTGAGCTGTATGGGTTTTTTTCTCAGTCAAAGGGAGTCCCTTTGCCTCAATTTCTTTCTGTCTATTTGTCCTCTTCTTCTAGAGTTAATTTTAGAGACAAAATCTTAGACCCTGGGTTTCTGTCGGGTTCACCATTCTACCTACACTTCATACCTAGCCTGGAAGTAAAGAAGTTATAAACAAACAAAACGAACACACACACACACACACACACACACACACACAACAACAACAACAACAAGGACAAGGAAAGTACCAATCTCTGCTTTCCCTAGAATAAAACTGCAGGTCCTACTGGCTACTCAGTGCTCACATTCCTAAACACCAAGCTCAGCATACCCTGCAAACAGACCACTGCAGTTGTCATGGAAATTGGAAAATGCTTTTTACTTTTGTCTCCATAGCTGTCTGGCACACATTGCCAGTACAGAGAGTGAAGCCCTGGCAGAAACCTCCCAAGCTTGTGGAGCTGTAGGGGCTGCTTTCAATAGGTCATGGATCCATGGTGAATGGGGACAGATCATGCAGATACCAGAGACATAGTGCTTATATTCAGTGTATTGGGATGTCTATGAGTTGGGGAAGAAAAGCAAAGTGAATATATACAAGTAATGGATGTTTGCTTCTGTCAGTGCAGCTCCTGTTAGGATTAGGATGCCTTGGGTACACATATCTATGTAACATTGATATTACAAACATACGAATGTATAAACACCTAACACATATCTAACCTAGTACAGTGTTGGCCTTGGAGTCAGGAAAACTTTGGGTTTGATTCCCACTTCCCACATTTACTAGTTGTATGATCCTGGGCAAATCACAACCTCTCTCAGGTTCAGTTTCCTCATCTGTAAAATGATAATAACAGCCCCTATACCACAGGGCTGTTTTGAAGGACAAATGAGATAATGCATATTTAGAGTAGGAAAAGAATAGTAAAGACCATCCAGTCAATTGTCTTGTTTTATAGAGGAAGAAACTGATACCCATGGATGTAAAGTGACTTGCCCCAGCACACTAAGTTAAGCTAATAAGTGACTGAATTGGGATTTAAATTCAGGTCTGCTGATTTCCAAATCCAGGGCTCAAATCATTGGAATTGAATCATACTTCCTAGCGATGGAAATTTCTTTTCCCATTTGTTTTGTTTTTAAAAGTTGAGGGGCTTTTTTATTGTAAGTAAATGACAGAAGAGAGGTCTAATGAACTCAGAAAAATCCTGGCAAGGGAGACCTATAATCACAGTACATCAGTATCCAAACTTTCTTTTCTTTGTGGTTTCATGGTAGATAATGGAGTAACAAATGCGGGTAGGAAGTATGTGGAAGGGGAAAGACCCTTTAAGCTTTATACAAAGGGAAGTAGGATGGACCTTGGCGGCCTAATCATCTGCTTGCCTATTTCTCTTCCTTTGTAAGCTTCCCCCTCTTTTCCATTTCCAAATTAATTTCATAATTTTTTCCTCTCATGACTTTCATCTCTCCATGTTTATGGGGCAGTGCATTAGGATGGAAAAGATTTCTGGTTAAGATGGCTGCGTGAACAGTTCCAGAGAAGCTCACCTCTCACACATGTACTCCAGCAAAGAGCTAAAAATACCACTATACAGAATGAGTTAAGAAATGAAAAAAGAAACTATAGTAAGTGCCTTCCTCCAGCTCAGAACTGTACAAAAAGACAGCTAGAAACCTATGGTCAATAGGAAAGGGCTTCTGCTGGAAAACTCTTCTTAAGTTCAGGGAAACAAGACAGAAGCCTGCCAGCCCAGAGACACTCCAGGGGGGCTCAAAGCTTCCAGCAGTCTGTAGGGAGACTGAAGGGCTCCAACAAGGAAGCTCCAGGGTAATTGGAAACCTGCTGCATTATGATTGTGAATAGGAGCCAGGAGCTGGCAGCCAAGTAGACTAGGATCACATGCTCAGGCCAAGATGCCACAGTGGTTGCAGAAGTGAATAGAACTCTAACCAGAGATGCTCCAGAAGGCTGTTAAGATCCAGTACTATGAACCTGTATAATCTGGGGCTGGGAACTGAAATCTACCAGCAGTCTGAGTACACCCTAAGGGAAATGGAAGCGAGTGGGAGAAACCCTTCTAATTGAGGTCAGGACCAAGCAGTGTCTGACTACCACTGCCAAGAATGCAGGATAGGGTAGAACTTATCTCTGGCACAAAGTCCACATTAAGGAACTGAAGCTGGAAATATAAATAAACATAAGAGGACACTGACTACTGTAAAGAAATATTATGGATCCAAAGATTCCCAAGAATCTAACCCAGAAGAAAAAAAAGAGATGCACAACAAATGTAGGCACAACCTAAAAGAAAAAAAATTGGCTTAGCCATATAGACTATGAGAATACCAGGAAGAAATGTTAGCAAGAGATAAAGTATGAAATAAGAACTCTGGAAGGAGAATAAATAGAATAAATGGTGGTAAACCTTACTGGATTAACAGATCCTCAGAAAATTAGAATGGACCAAACAGAAATCAGCGACTATGAGACAACAAGAAATATTAGAACAAAATCAAAGCTTGAAAAACAGAAAAGAATGTTAGTGATTTACTATTTAAAAAAACTGCTTTGGAAAACAGTTCAGGACAGGTAATTTAAAAATCACTGGACTCTTTGAAAACCATGAACAAATAAAAGGCTGAATATCATATTTCATGAAATAATAAATCACAATTTCCCAAATCTAATAGAAGCAGGTGATAAAAATAGAAAAAAATCAGTTGGTCACCTACTGAAAGAAACTCTAAAATGAAGACTCCCAGGACTGTCATAGCCCTAATCCAGAGCTTCTAGGTCAAAGAAAAAATACTGGGGTGTGTGTGTGTGTGTGTGTGTGTGTGTGAAAGCTATCTTCAAGTATTTGAAGAGCTGACGTGTGAAGGAGGAATGTGATGCACCAGAAACTATGAATGGACGTTACAAAAAGGCAAATTTAAGCCTAATATCAGTGAAAACTTCAGTAACAGTAGTCCAAGAAGTACAATAGATTGCATCAGGTACTGGTGGTTTCCCACTTACTTTAGGAAGAAGCTGAATGACACTTGTAATATATGTTAAATTAAGGATTCCTTTTGGGTATGAATTGGTCTAGGTGGATACAGAGGTACTTTCCAACTTTTAGATTTTGTGACTATGATTTACATCAGGATGTCCCACTGGCATTTCAAATGCAATGTGTCTGAAAACCAAACATTTTATTTCTTTCTAAACTTGCTTCATCTTCTGATAATTATTTCTGGTTGTGTCCCATGTTCACAACCTTGGCTCTGTCATTTGTTCATTTCTCTTATCCAGTCATCTACCAAGACCTGTTGTTTTCTCTAGCATATTTTTTCCAACAGTCTCCTCTTTTCTGTTCCATGTGTCAGGCACTGTGCTAAGTTTTTTATAATTATTATCTCATTTGATTCTCACAACAGCCCTGTGAGGTAGGTACTATTTTATAGATGAGGAAACCTAGGCAAACAAGTTAGGTGATTTGCCATGAGTCACATAGCTAGTAAGTTTTTGGGGCTGGATTTGAACTCAGGTCTTCCCGATTCCTGGCACCTAGCTGCTCTAATCCCCTTCAATATTTTCTTACTCTTTCCACTCTGACCACTGACCTCCTGGGTTTCAACCCTAGATATGAGCCCTTAGAAGAGTTTATATTCCCAGTCACTCACAGCAGCCAGGAAGGCAAAAATTCCCCTCTCCATCCCATCCCATTTCTTCTATCAGCTTTTCTCATACCCTCTACCCCACCACTGTAGCAGTGGACTTTGTTCAGAAAGCTCCCCCTTCCCCTTTTTGGTGGGAGAAAAATTGAGTAGCACAGACAAGTGGATGTGGATAGTTTACAACAACATTTTATTTCCCCTCAGATCATCTCCCTTCTACCAATGTTCCCTATTTTCATCAAAGGCACTACCATCCCTCCAGTCTCCAAGATTTTATCCTCCTTCTAGTTCAACTGAAAATGCTCATTTCTTTTTTTTTTAATTCTATTTTTAGGTCCAAATTATCTTCCTCTCTCTAGTGCCTCTTCCACCCATTGAGAAGGCAAGAAGTACAATACTTATTATACATTTGAAGTCATGCAAAACATCTCCAAATTATCCATGTTCTGGAAAAAAAAAGCAAGAAAAGCAATGAAAAAGAGTTTGACTGAATGAATGACATGGAGTACCTCCCACAGCTCCATGTCCTCACTGTTATTCCTCTCTGCTCCTGCAGGGGCCATTCTTCCTGGCCTCCAAAGCTACAACTTGAGGTACTAATGCCTGATTAAACAGTTATCTGCTGGTAGAGCTTCTTCTCACTCTTTTGTGGGAATGTCCAGGCAATATGTCCCTGGCCTAATTGATGTAGTTTCAGTCCTTTTTTTTGGGGGGGGGGTCTGGCCTAACCTGCATTCATACCTGAGTAGCATACAAAAAGCCTACCAAAAGTTTGCCAGGAAGTTCATTAGGGAGCCTCTCTAGCCCTCTACATCCCATTGGTTGGGGTGAGTAAATCCCTTCATTCCTTTGGCCTCTTGTGCCAAAGCCATGCAAATGACCCTGAGTCTTTGACAAACCTCAGTGAAGGCATTAGCAACCCTGATGGAGCCAGGGCTGAGCTGATACCCTTTGCCTTACATTCCTGTCTCTCCAGCCAAGGTATCTTGTCTGATTTACACTAATGTAATAAGTAATGAAACCAATCAGCATTATTCAGTAAGTAAGGATTGAGCACCTATTATGTGTCTAGAATAGATAAGAATTTAAGGAAACTCAATATGATTGGGGAGGACAAAATTTCTTCGTTGTTCCTTGATGTGGACTGAATTGTTCTTCTCCCTAAGTCATTTTGTAGCAAGAAGTTTCATGGCATCTATCACTTTTCTTAAACTATTTCTCTTCTGACTTATTTTTCTTGCCAGACTCATGGCTGTGAAATGGGAGGTTAGTGGTGGTCACCTCAGAAATCTCATTCTTGACATTCAAGAAAATGGGATCAGAGACTCTCGTGCTCCCCAGTCTTTCCATATGTATGCTTCTAGTCTGTCATGCCAGAAATACATTGGCAGCAATATACAGTCAAGAAAGGAGTCTGCTTTGTTGGAGAATAACTAAGCCAGGAATGCTATGTTCCATCTTTACAATGAAATGCAGATTTTCCAGCAAAAGGCAAATCTTTATTTCAAAAGGTTGAATAGGATGCAACTTAAAAAAAGAATTCCAGCTGGTTAAATTTAGGGCACTGAAAGAAAGTCCAATCCAAGAATACTCTCTGGCCCTGGGCCCGTAGCTTTGCCATTTGATTGTGAATTGGATACATTTTCATTTCAAGCGCTTGCCTCTCCATATTTTTACCTTTGGAGTGAGTCAAACAAATGTTGATCACCACATTGGTCTGAGTTATGTGCCTCGCCATACTCAAAACAATCTATTTCAGCTGGATTGCTGCTGATCCAGAATGGCCTCATTCTTGCTGACACACTTTCAGGGAATGATTGTGTAAGAAATACTGATCACTTCCTATGTTGTTTTACTTCATCATTCTGGTACCACTCCTCCCCTTTTCAGTCCTCCCCATCCCTTTTTTGGGGGATGTCATTTCCAGAAGAAATAGGAGGAGTCCTTAAGGATAGTATTGTTCTCTTGTGTTAACATGTTTAGGATTTACCTCTGAAGGTCAGCTGCCTCCACTAACTCTTATTCTACTACCTCTCTTATTTCACTCCCATAATAGCTTTCCAACTAGTTTTCATATACTTTTTCGTCTTTGTGAGTGTCAGGGTGGGGACTGACTGAGTAAATCAATCAGGGCACCTCATCTTATTTAAAATAAGTGTTTTCAGTCATATCCAACTCTTCATGACGGCATTTGGGGTTTTCTTGGCAAAGACACTAGAGTGGTCATTTCCTTCTCCAGCTCATTTTACAGATGCAAAACTGAGGCAGACAGGGTTAAGTGACTTGTTTAGGGTCACATAGCTAGTAAATATCTGAGGCCAGATTTGAACTCAGGAAGATTCATCTTCCTGACTCCAGGCCCAGTATTCTGTCCACTGTGCCACCAGAAGACGCTAAGCCCTGAGATATTTATCCAGCTGAGAACACATCTTTATTGTATCAAACCAAAAGGATGAAGAAGGCCAAAACACCTCTATTCAATCAGTCAAGCAAAGATTTTGGACTATGTGTGAGAAGTCTTTGGATGAAGTAACTTTGACTAGAAGTGTGTTCAGATTGACTGAAGAAATTTGGTCATACCCAGTGGGTTTAGCCATTTCAGCCAGTTCAGGCTGGAGAGATTTGAAAAAGCAGAGAAGAGAGACCATTCTATCTAAACCCCTGAGGAGGAATTGATTTGGGAGGGGAGCTGGGAGGGATGGGGGACAGCAGAACTCCAAGCCTCAGTTTCAGGTTCAATCAATATTTTCTCACATACATTGTACCTCCCCTCACCCCTAGCCCAATCAGAGGAGGGCTTCATTAAATTTTGGAGGTTAGAGGACTTCTCATTTTTCTATCACCATCCTAGCAATAATTATTAATAATATTAATAATAATAATTAACATTTACATAGTGCTTACTAGGCACCAAGGATTTTATAATTATTATCTCATTTGGTCCTCACAACAATCCTGGGAGGTAAGTGCTATTATTATCCTGTAACAATTATGCTGTATTATATGTAGCTGTCCCAAGAATCCTTGGATCAGTGAATGACAGTGTTTTCACTGGGAATTAATGATAGACTGGACATAGAGTCAAGGCTGCATGAGGAGCCCAGGCATAAAGCTAGACAATACCTAAGGGGAATATATTGTGAATTCTGGTAAAAGGACTTCTAGGAGTTGTAAGTTACCCTTTGTCACAGGTGCTTTCTAAGCTTGAGCCCAATTTTCCCTGGATTCTTTATGTACTTATGGTAGAGTGTGTCATAGACTTTGGGGGAAATGTTTTGTACCAATTGTTCTTAATATATTATTAGCTGCTACTGCTGCTGCCACCACTATCACTACCACCACCACCACTACTACCACTATCACTACCACTACCACTACCACTACCACTACCACTACCACTACCGCTGCCACTACCACTCTCACTACCACTACCACTACCACTACTACAGCTTACTATGCTGATAGCTAGGCAGCATAGTAGGTAGAGTGCTGGACCTGGAGTCAGGAAGACCTGGGTTCAAATCTAAACTCTCTCTGTTTCAGTTTTCTCAGCTGTAAAATGGGGATAATAATGGCATCTTACATCCCAGGGTTGTTGTGAGGATCAAAATGAGAAAATATTTGCAAAGCACTTAGCACAGTGTGTAGTACTAAATAAATGCTAATTCCCTTCCCCTTAGTAAATATCCTTTTTTCAAAAGCTAATCAAATCTGGTCAAATATATGATTTTTGTTGTTGTTGTTTAGTCGTTTTACTTGTATATGACTCTGTGACTCCATTTGGGGTTTTCTTGGCAAAGATACTGGAGCGGTTTGCCATTTCTTTCTGCAATCCATTTTACAGATGAGGAAACTGAGGCAAGCAGGGTTAAGTGACTTGCCCAGGGTCGCACAGCTTGTGAGTGTCTGAGGCTGGATTTGAGCTCCAGGTCTTCCTGACTCCAGGCTTGGTGCTTTATCCACTCTGCTGCCTAACTGCCTGAATGACAATCATGGAAGGAAGAACATCTGTGGGAGCTCGTGAGTTATAGTACTAGAAAGACAACCTCAATCCTTTAGGGTTACCTCTAGAGCCCTGAGGCTATGGGCACCCAATCTATCAGGAGTTACAATAGAGCTCCAGAGCATGTGCTATTTCTGTGGCATGGTCAGTCCTGCTCTGGCTGGCTTTGCTATTCACCAGTGCTACAAATCCAAAGTCTTGATTTTCTCTAAGAAGATATGGTAGAACATGCCTGTAATCCCAGCTATTTGAGGAGGCTGAGGCTGGTGGATTGCTTGAGCTGGTGAGTTCTGATTTGCAATAGTTAAGCCAATCAGACACCCTTATTGTCTGACACCAAAGGGAACTCCTGAGAGGGGGAAGGTCCATGAGGTTGCCTAAGAAGGTGTGAACCATGCCCATCAGTAGTGGGATTGGGCATGTTAGGGACCACTTCACTTCCAGTCAAAAAAATAGCATTCTATAGCCTGGGAAAAGTGTTTTTCTTCCAAAATGACTGTGGGGTTAAAAAAAAAAAAGGCTAGGTGACATAATTGGCTCCCATTCTAACATGTCACCTCAAGTCTCTACCTTCTATCCTTTGGAGGTTTGGGGGGGTCATCTTCCTGTCCCATTCTGTGTTATTTGCCCTTGATTTGTCTCTCCTTCTTTGTTATTTCCTGAGCTGGAAGCTCTCCCCTCTCTTTCTTGCGTCCCGCTCTTCACCCCTTGCTTGAGCACATTAGTGTAGCCAGCACCCAGCTCCCTTCTTTTTAGTTTCAGTGCTGGACATAAAAGCAGACTGATGGGCAGAGTGTGATATTAGAGCCAGAACTTAATTTCACAGCATTTTCATGTAATACTCCATAAAACTGAACAAATTTGCCAGAGTCCAAATCCATCTCATTATGCACTGCAGCGAAAGGCAGCCAAGCTTTTAGATTCTGGGACTTGATGCTGAACCCTAGGCCGCTAAAGGATACTAAACACTGACTGGAGAGGAAAATAAGGAATTAGGTGCTGCTTGGTGTTTTTGATTCTCAATTAGGAGCCACTTTTTAGTAAAATGCCTGATTCAGGAATAGACACTACAGAAGGAGGCGTGTGGGGCCTTCAATCGCCTCTGGAGGTTTCCTGTGCTGAATGACCAGAGTGATTTCCTTCTGCAGGGGCAAGGCTCCCGCCAGCTAGTGTTTTTGTTTTGTTTTGTTTTGTTTTTTTGAATGATTTGGGAAGAACTATGGGAATGAGGCTTATGGGAGTCAGCATTAAAAGGGTACAGGGTCCTGCCCAGGTTTGCATTGCTAGGCAGAGGAAGGCAAGGAGAGCACTTTTTTTCCTGGCTAAAGATTGGGAATTCAAGCAGCATCCTGGCCATTATTCATAGGTTGTAAAATGCCCTGTTCTAGAACACTTGGAAAATCCTGAGGATGTCTATCTGGAGTGATTTGTCTAGAAGCAGGAGCAGATGTCATCCTTTTCATCTTTAGCATTAAAAAAAAAATAACTTTTATTGTTGAGTCATTTTTCAGTCATGTCCTACTCTTTGTGACCCCATTTGGGGTTTTCTTGTCAAAGATACTGGAATAGTCTACCCTTTCTTTCTCCAGCTCATTTCACAGATGAGGAAACTGAGGCAAACAGAGTTAAGTGACTTGCCCAGGGTCACAGAGCTGGTAAGTGTCTGAGGGGGGATTCCGGACCAGGTTTTCCTAACTTTGAGTCTTTTGCTAATGCTGACTTTTATATCATCATGGTAGAGTAGAAAGAAGAGAAGATTAAGAGTCAAAAGATGGTTCTGGACTCAGTTCCACCATGAAATTGCCTTGTGACCTTAGGTAAGATATTTCCACTCCTGGGGCTCAGTTTCCTCTTCTGTAAAATGGAAAGGTTGGATTAATTGATTGCTAGTACCGTCATTGATGGCTGGTCCATCCAAAAGTTACCTTTTATGATTCATGATTCAATTCAGTACAATTCAGTATACATTTATTAAGTGTTTCTTATGTGTAAAGTACTGTTCTAGATGCTGGGGAAGGGAAAAAAACATTACCCCCACCCCTTACCCCCAAACACACCCATCCCACTGGAGCTTACATTCTAGTAAGGGGATTTAACAGGTAAACAGATAAGCAAATACAAGTTAATTTGAGGAGTGAGAGAGTCCCAACAACCGAGTGGACAGATGAGAAGAGGGAACTAGGAATGGTTTCCCATAAGAGGTGGCACCTGAGATGAGCCTTGAAAGAGGCCAAGTATTCTAAGAAGTGGAGATGGGAATGAATTTAATCATAGGTAACAGCCTGTGCAAAAGCATGGAGGCAAGAGGTGGAATGCCAAGTTTGGAGAACTGCAAATACCACAGTTTGGCTGGAATATAGAGCATATGAAGGGGATAAATGTATAATGACCTATGAAGTCCATACAACCTTTCTCATATTCATGGGCCAATATGCTCCCATGGTGAAGAATAATTATTTAGTTATTTTACTTTTTAGGAAGAATAGGTCAAGCAACCTATAGTGAAGAGGAGAGCTATTAGGATATATTCCATCTAAGTCCCAAAAGTATTTAGTAAGTGACTATTGTGTTACTGTGTTAGGTACTTGGCATACAAAGACAAAAATGGAAAAATTGTCCCCGTCTCAAAAGAGTTTATATTGCATACTGGATAGGCTGGGACCTGGACCTGTGATTTCATCAGTATAGAGGACTTCTGGCTCAGGAAACCCGCTCCACCACTATAGTACCTTCTCTGCTACTTGTAGCGTTAACTGAGTTGCTTAGCACGGGTTGGCAAACTATAGCTGAGGTCCAAATCTAGCTCCCCGTCTGTTTTTGTAGGGTCCAGGAACTAAGAATGGTTTTTACATTTTTAAATACAATAAAGTTTAATTTAAAAATGTAAAGATCATTCTTAGCTCAAGGGCCATACAAAATAGGCCATATTTTGTTGACCCCTGGGAGAGGTTAAATGACTTGCCCATGATCACAAAGGCAGTATGCATGTATGTGTTAAATACAGGATTTGAATCTAGAAACTGATAAATCTAGAATCTAGAAACCCTGGTTCCAAGGCTTCATCTTCAACCACTGTTCCACTCTATCTCTCACTGGAGAGGACACATCTTATAAACAGAAGTGGCTATATGATAATTTAAGGAGAAGGGAAAGAAAGCTAAAGGGAATCAGAGAAGCTTCCTTCTTATAGGCTGTGGCTCATAAGCTGAGCCTGGAAGGAAGCTAGAGATTCTAAGAAGTGAGAAGGACATGCATTCTATGCATAGGCTGTGCAAAAGCATGGAGGCAGGGCTGTAAATTGCAGGAATGACCATCAATTGGGGAATGGCTGAACAAGTTGTGGTAATATGATCATGATAGATTACTGCTGTGCTATAAGAAATGATAAACTTGTTGATTTAAAAATAAACATGGATAGACTTGCACAAAATAATGAAGAGTAAAATGAGTAGAACCAAGACAACTCTGTGTACAGTAATAGTTTTAAGAACAACTTTGAATGACTAAGTCATTTTGACTATTGTAAATACCCAAATTAGCTATAAAAAACATATGAAGGAAGATACTACATGCATCCAGAGAAAGAACTGATAAGTGTATATATATGTGTATATATATGTGTGTATATATATATATATATGTATATATTTATGTATTTATATACATATTTGTGTCTAATGGTAGCCATCTCTGGGGTAGGGGGGAGGGAAGAAAAAAAGGAATTTACATAATAACTTTATTATGTATTTAAAAGGAATAGCAAATTGAACAAAACAGATTTGCAGTTTCATGTGCAATCATTTTTTATTCCACTGTTATGAAAATACTTGTTTTATTTCATAAATTAAAAATAAAATAAATAAAATTAAACAAAAAAGAAATGTAGCTTATTTGAAGGGGGGTAAAAGGGGAAAATTAGAATGGAGTCAGATTATGAAGGGCTTTAAATTTAATATGTGGAGTTTCTATTTTGTGATATTCTTTGCATTCATCTCTAAGGCTGAAAAGTGAGCTCTCTTAGTCACTCCACTGATTATGTAGCTTAAAGCTCTCGTGTTATGGGCCATGGAAGGACGGCAGTCAAAACCATAGGAACAATCTTGTACTCTTATTTCTAGGGGTCCATTGCCCAACCCCAGCTATACCTGATTGATTCATTCATTAATCTAGCAAATGTTTCCTGATTACTACTAGGTTACTACTGCTTAGGACTGTCCTAAGCATTAGAGGGGATACAGGCATGAAAAAAATACGGTCCTTTCTTTTGAGGAAGTTACAAAGCAGAGTGAGACATTCACAAATAACTGTAATACACAGCATCATAGAGACAAAGCATCTGAAAGTTGGAAGAGACCTCAGAGATCATCTAGTCCAACCCACAAAACAAAAAGAAATCCCAAACTTCCAATGAGAGGAAGTCAGCCACCTTCTGAGGTGGCACATTTTACTTTGGACAGATCTAATTGTTAGGAAGTTTTCATCATGTTAAGCCTAAATGTGTTTCTTCCCAACATTTCTACCATTCCCCTTGCCTCTGCTCTCCAGGCCAAGTAGAAGTATAGGCCTTCAGATTCTTTTATTTTATTTTATTGTGAGGTAGTTGGGGTTAAGTGACTTGCCCAAGGTCACACAGCTAGTGAGTGTTAGGTGTCTGAGGCCGGATTTGAACTTAGGTCCTCCTGACTCCAGGGCTGGTGCTCTATCCACTGCGCTACCTAGCCACCCCAGGCCTTCAGATTCTTAAGATGGCTATCATGTCTCCCTCTTAATCCAGTATCCTTGCCAAGACTTTTGTCCATGGGGTCACGTAGAGTTGGACATGACTGAACAACTAAACAACAGCAAGAATGGCAAAATGGAGGCTGCCAGTGTAGACTACCTCGGGAGGTGAAGGGTGTCACAGAAAGGAAAGGAGCTCACATGCCTTTTAGTCCAGGGACCATGTCTGAACAATAATAACCACCTTGCAATATCCTGTGCAAGTGGTCTCCATTGTTGTTGTTTGTCCTTTGTTCTCGAAGAGGACCAATGAAAGTGATCGCTAAGACTTTGCCTGACCTCTGCTATGGAGAACTCACTGCCTACAGTACAGGCAGCCTATTGCACTTTTGGATAGTTCTAATGGTTAAGAAATTTCCCTTACATTAAGACTACATGGGCCTTCTTGTCACTTCCATCTATTGCTTGTAGAGCCAAGCAAACTGAATCTCTTTTCCGTATAGTCATCCTTCAAGTATTTAAAGACATCTATCATAATCCTACTCTCTTCTCCAGGTTAAATATCCCCAGTTCCTTCAGCTGTTCCCTATATATGTACACATGTCATATCCCTTGCTAGAATGTAAGCTCTTCAAAGGCAGGAACTGTTCCATTTTTATCTTGTTATAACCAGCACCTAGCACAGTGATAGTCACACAGTCGGCACTTAATAAATGCTTGTTGATTGACTGATATTGACATGATCTTGAGATATTGTACCATTTGGTTGCCCTCCTTTGCATTCTCTGTAGCTTGTCAATGTCCTTCCTAAAATGTGTCAGCCAAAAACTGGACACAGAACTCTAGATGGGGTCTGACCAGGAAGAGGACAGTAGGACTAGCATCTTCTTAGTCTTTGATACTTTATCTCTTTTAATAATAGCTTTTAAAACTATATATGTATTATACTTGATATATAATACATATATACGCTATATTTAAATGCTTTCAATCTATCTATTAGCTTTTAGGAAAGGCATTTGTTAAGATGATAGAGCAAGAAGAATTGGTACAAATCATCTTCCCCTCGCCCCCAATATCTAGAGTTCACTCTGCCACATATACCCCTAAGTCCATGAGAAGAGTAGGCTTAAACAGAATAGAATGGCGGTGAGGTACACATGAAGGGAATGAATACATATGTCAAAAGGTTAACTCACAACTCCTCGAACTGGAAATCCTTTCTCTTTTCACTGCTTGGGAGCTCTGCTGAGTGGGCTAATAAACTGGGCTCCCATGATCTACAATATCCCTCCACCATGATGGGGTAGGTTCCTTGAAGCTGCCTCCTTTATCAATTCTAACTGTATCCTTGTGTATCTTTGATATATCTCTCAGTTTTGGATGCAGATACTTTTTCCACTGCTATCCCTCCCCATAAATGGACTCCAGGACCTTTGGCCCTTTCAGAACTTACAAGATTATTGCTAGTCCAGGACACTTTCATTTTTCTGGTACTCATTCTCCTCATTGGCCATGTCCAAAAATTCGTGTCTCATTCTTCATGTTGATTTCATCTTCCCTCTGGCAAGAGGTGAGTAGAGTGCTTCAAATATGGTTCTCTGGAATCAAGCTTTGTTATTGTATTTATCAAAATTCTAAAGTCTTTCGCAATTCTTTATAATCTTTTAAGAAATCATTTTGTAGTTTGCAATTTTGGTTTTGCCTACTTCACCCTATGTCAGTTGTTATAAGTATTACTGATTTTCCTTGAATCCATCCGCTCTGTCATTTCTTTGGCAAAAATATTGAGTTAGATTCACGTATCATTATTTGTTTAGCTGTTTTCCAATATGTGGCCTCCCTTTCCTTAGTTTCTAGTTCTTTACTGTTATTGAAGGAGCTGCTATAAGCATTATTTATATGGGTCTGTGTAACACAGGAGTATTTATTTTACATAGGAGTATTTACTTTAAAAGACATAATCACAAATATACAAATTTACTCTCCCAACATGTAGGATGTGTAATATCTCCCATCCTTGTACCACCTCAGTCTCTGGGGAGCAGACAGGGATTAGGTTCATAACTTAGCTCACTATAAAGCTAACAGTCCCGATTCCATGTATAAAACCCCTCTTGGGCTTGAGTCTCAGGCACCCTGTTTCCTAGGGCTTCCTTGCTGAGATGGCTAACTACTTGCACCACCCTGCTTGCAAGCCTGACTTTAAGGTCACTATGGCTTGAACTCCAGGGACCCTGGGGAATCATCTTGGATACTTGAGGATAAACAGCATAGAACAGGAACAGCCACCATCAGATCCATTTCTCAGAGTTGTAAGCAGAAGGAAAAGCCTTCCCCTCTTACTGGTTCAGTGCATGGTGTCTACACTGAGCACAGCAGTTAGGAGTAGCTGAAACAGAAAGACAGCAGAAAGCACTATATAATAGCTTTTTTTTTGTCTGCCATTCATAATGGACTCACAGTCTACTAACATACCTAGATATTTTTTGGATAAATCACTATCTAGCCATACCTCCCTCATCTTGTACTTGCAAAATTGATGTTTTTGAACTTGCATGTTAGACTTTATTTAGGGAGAAAGTATGGACTAGGACTGTGATTTCATCAATTTAGAGTCTTAAGAAGTTGCCTTAGGACACTTAAAGATTAAGTGATCTGCCCAAGGGCACATAGCTGAGACTTTATGTTTATACTTGCTAAACTTCACATTTGATTTAGCCCAAAGCTCTAGTCTGTCAAGATCCAGAGGCAACATGGTATGGTGAAAAGAGGGCTGGATTTGGCATGAGAGGACTTGGATTTGAATCCCAATTCTGTCACTTATTATCTAGGTGACCACTGGCAAGTCACTTGACATCTCTGGGCCACAGTTTCTTCACATGTAAAATAATGGGGTTAGACTAGATGGACTCAAAATTCCCTTCCAGCTCATCTGTGATCTTTTTTGATCTTAACTATATCAATTAGCTATCCCTCCCAGCTTTCTTTCATATGCAAATTGGATAAGCATGTCATCCATACTTTCATGTCATTGATAAAAAGGGTGAATGGTAAAGGGCCAAATATAGATCCTTTGGACGCTTCATTAGATGTTTCTTTCTAAGTTAATATAAAACCAGTGATTATTACTAAAAGAGAAAGATGGGCAATATGTCATGGGGTAGCAGGGTCTAAGGAAGTTTGTTTTAGGATAGGGAAAAATTGATCATATTTATGGATAGAAGAAAAAACCAGTGGAGAGAGAAAGCCCAAAGATGCAATGGTATGATTATTAGAGCAAAATTCAGGAGAAGGGATGAAGGGGATGGAAGTAAGGGCAGAGTGGAGAGATTAGACTTGGAAATGAGGAAGACATTTTTTTTCTCTGAGACCAGAGGGAAGGAAGAAAATAAGGCTGGAGATACTGAATATTTCTGAGGTAGAAAAGCAGGAAATAGAGGAAGGTCATGCTAGATAGGTTCAGTTTCATCAGTGAATGGGATATGAGATCATTTGTCCAAAGTGGGGGATAGAGACGGGTTGAGGGATTGAGAAGCATGAGAAAAGCTGGAGACAGCTGCAATGGGAAATCAGTAGAGAGTGAAGTAAAGAGGAGAATAATTAAATAACTAGCATTCATGTAATGCTTTAGGATTCATGAAGTGCTTTACATGTTGTCTTATTTGATCATCAGAACCCCCCAGTAAGGTAGTTGCTATTATTATCCTTATTAATAGCTGAGGAAACTGAGTCAGGAAGAGATTAAATGACTTGCCCAGGGTCATACATCTAGCAAGTATCTGAAGCAGAATTTTGGTTCAGGTCTTCTTGATTGCTAAGCAACATAACCTTGAGTAATCTCTAAATAGTCATCTCCATTTTTAACTAAGAATGACTCTCTTTTGCAGGCTAGTAATACACTGAAATTCTCTCTCTCTCTCTCTCTTTCTCTTTCATTCACCATCCTCCCCTCCCCCAACCTTCACCCTCCTTCAGTTGTTCCTGATCCTACCATGATATAGGTACAGGGTTCTGGTTAGCACCTTTCTACTTACAGACCTGTGATGGGAGGGACATTTTGGGGACATTTCTTTGGATAAAGCAAAAAAGAAAACTCCATAAGGAATTTAAAGAGCTCAGCTACCCATGTGGTAGACTTGCCCTCTGGGGATTTGGCAGCACTAGTTTGGCTGCTCTTTCTTAATAGTTTTGTCCCCTAGCAAAGGGAGCCTGGTTTTAAGAATCAAGATGTTTCTGGGCTTTGGTGGGTTGAGAAAGGAGGAAGGAAGGATGGATATTGAAAGGGTAGATCACCAGAACACACATGGAGTAAAGGCAGCCATTTCCTCTTCTGGGAGTCTGCAAGAGTTAAAAGTAGATGGGTGAGGGTGAAATGCACTTCATTTCTTTCAGAAGAAAGGTGGGAAACTAAAGGTATGGAATGTTGCATATACTATCAGACACAGTTGCTATGTCACTTGGTTTTCCTTAGCTGTTTTTCTTTGATACAAGAGAAGAAAGACTCTGTGGTGGGAAGTGTGCAGAAATGTAATGTAAAAAATAAAAGGTATTAATAAAACTTATTAAAAACACGTAGTTAAATTAAATTTGTTCATTACCTGCTCCAACTCAGCCTTGCCAAGGAGATAATGTAATCCACTTAATATAATTAATTAGTCTTCAAGACAGTGAGGACAGATGTGCCTGTTTTTTGTCTAATCCATAGCCTAGATGTCAAGTTACCATATGTGTTAGATTCACAGGAAATTAATTATCTTGGCAAAATGGGCAACAAATCAAATTTATCACATGACAAAGGGTACTAAGTGTCAGGGGACTAGAGAAAATTCCATAAAATGGAGGCCACTTAAGTTTTTTTTTTCTAGACTCACATAGAAAATTTTGAAGGTGTGGCCCACCGATTCCTAACAGTTGGATCCTAACCCCTAAGGAAATGACCATCCATTGCCAAACTAAATTCTCCCCATCTTGTGATTCACTGCAACTCCCCCTGCCCCTCAGCTTCTGCTCCATTAATCAGACTTACTCTCCCTGCTCTATATTTAGTCCTTTCTACTCCATCATTGATTCTTTTTTTCAATCAGCCATTCATGTTTGGAATGGTCTGTTTTCTCCCTGCTTGGCCTTTTAAAACTGCCTTAGGATTCACCTTCTCAAGGAAACTTTCCTAATTAACCCAGACCTCTTGGTTCCTGCTTCTATACTTTGTGTGACTTGATGGAAGGTTAAAAAGGGTCTTCAGTTTGGGTGATGTCTGCAGAAGGAAGTTTTACCTCTGAAGACATCATGGCAGCAACTTAACATCATGATCAATCAATCAATCAGTAAGTATTTATTAAGCTTCTACTATAGGGTTGGTAATGTGTTAGGCAATGGAAATTCAAATAAAAAAACAGTCCCTGCCCTCAAAGAGCTTACATTTTATAGGGGGAACTATGTACACAAAAATGTATATACAAAATAAACACAAGTAAATAAATTGTGTGGGAGAGTTACTAGTAGCTGGGAAAAATAAGGAAATGAGGGGAGATTGTTAGAAGATAGGAAAAGGAGGGACCATAAAAGAGGAATAAATATTCTTTATTAATTTCTTTAAGCAGATCTGGAGTGCAGAGAGAAGGCTGTTATCATTCCTGACTAGGGTTAGAGTAACCTAACAAAGGCTGATGAGAATGTTTTGCAAATCTTATGAAAATGACTTTAAACTGAAAAGGATGGAGGGAAGGAAAGGCTGTGTGTCTGTGTCTGTGTGTGTGTGTGCGCTAGGTGCGATGGGTAGAGTGATAGGTCTGGAGTCAGGAAAACTCATCTCCCTAAGTTCAAATCTGGCCTCAGACAATTAATTAAATTAATTGATTTACTAACTGTGTGACCCTGGGCAAGTCACTTAACCCTGTTTGCCTCAGTTAACTCATCTGGAAAATGAGCTGGAGAAAGAAATGGCAAACTGCTCCTGTATCTTTGCCAAGAAAACTCCAAAAGGGGTCATAAAGACTTGGATATGACTGAACAACAGTATGTATGTGGATGTGTGTATGTACATATGTATGGGTGTTCTATCTATCTATCTATCTATCTATCTATCTATCTATCTATCTATCTATCCATCTATCTATCTCCCAAGTTAGATACAAAAGAGAGTATCCACTGAGGAAGAGGAAGACCAGCTGAGACACCTCCAAATTCATAGGAGACAAAATCCAAGTAGTAAAACCCAGTGCTTCAACTTTCTATACACAAATCTCCAAAGTTTAGGCAACAAACAAGAGAAGCTAGAGAGCTTAACATAAGGAGGCAAATTTCACCTCATAGCTATCCCAGAGAATTGATGAAATGAAACCCATGTAGACCATGGCTCTGACATGCCTCATGTCAGGAAAGGTTAAGAAATTCAAGAGATGTAAATGAATGTGCTTTAATGTCCTGAAAACTCACCTGAGGTTAAACTTCATTGAAAGCCAATAGTCTATAATCAAGCCTAGATTTGGGGAAAAAATGAACTGTTTGTTAAAGGTATGCTTAATATCCAGTATGACAGAAGTATGGTTCCATCATAAAGAATTAAAGAACATATATCAACTAAATATCAATATCAATATGTATCAATTAAAGAATATGTTATTAAAATCTTGTGAATTCAGTGCCAAGTTGTACAAAACAAGTGAATATAGCAATTGGAGGATATATTGCATATTAAAAGATTTTTTTAAAATTTTAAAACTTGTCAGGTTTATTACTTATCAGTAAATTTATTTTATTTTGTCCCAGGTCAATTTCACACCACCATAGGTGGCATGATCTTTCAGATTTGCGGATAACACCAAGCTGGGAAGGATAGCTTAAAAAATTATTTGAAATAGCCAAGATTCAAATAGCATTGGATTGAAGCTAATAAAATGAAATTTGATGGGGATAAGTGGGCACAAAAAGTCCCCCAATTTTACCAACATAAGATTGGGGAAGCATGGCCAATAAATTCTAGTGGCCTATAAGCAGAATATAAGTCAGTAGTCAAAAAGCAAATGTGATTTGGGACAAAGCTTCCAGGAATAAGGAGGTGACAGTCCCACTGTAGTATGTCCTTATCAGAACTCCTCTGGAGTATTGTGCTCAGTCCAGTGTACCATGATTTAAAAACGACTTTGATTAGCTGCAATGTCCAGAGAAGGGCAATCGGGATAGGTGGGGGCGGGGCATTGAGTGAGTCCAAGTAATAGGAGAATTGGTTGGAGGAACTGGAAATGTTTAGGATGGAGAAGAATCAGAGGGGACATGATAGTTTTCTTCAAGTATTTGAAGGGCTGTCATGTTGAGGAGAGATTAAATTTGTCTGTATGGCCCCAGAGAATAGAACCAGGAGCAGTGAGTGGAAAACAAACAATGATTTGTAAAGACGAATGTTTAGAATTGGTGTCACAAAAAAGGTTTCTGGCAATTAGAGTAATACAGAAATGGAATGAGTTGCTTTGAGAGGTGGTAGATTCTCCCACTTTAGGGACCTTTTAAACAGAGCTGTTTCAGACAGCTATTTGTCATGGGGATTCCTTCCAGGTATAGGTTGGACTAGATGACAGTGGAAATCGCTTCCAACTCTCATGTTCTGTTATTTTGTGTCACTTACCTGCTCAAGAACTGATCATACCATTGAAATAGAAGGTCCATTCCTCCCAATTTTCCCCATTGCTGAATGACCCTTTCAGGCCACACAGCCTGGATTATGCTTCTATGTTGCTATTGGAACCTTAGGGAAATTAATTCTAATGGCCAGTGTGAGGTTGAATGAGTTCTATAAAACTCTCCAAACTCTGTACAAAGAAGGATGCTGCTGAAATACAGAATGCTCTTCCTATGGACTCAGAGAGTAAAGACAAATGGATTTGGTGCTGTTCGCTCTGAGATGCCCAGGAACCCCATGTGCCTGGCAAAAGCTTTGATAATGCCTCCAGCTGGCATGGGAAGTAACCCACTGGGCAAATCCACCTTTAGAACTTTCTGATGAGAAGAGCTCCTGGGTTCTGTTCCTCTTCCCACAGGGTAGTCCCACACCAAAAACTCACTCAGGCACGGGGGAGATGTTCCTATCTGGAAATGACAGAAGCTAGCAGGCATGACATGCTGGGATGCCACAGTGAACACTTGACCTTGAGGGACAGACTCATCAGCTTCTATTGGGTAGAAAAGACGGAAATGTCAGGCGGAGTCAGTCTGAGCTGAAGTGGAATTGAACTAAGAAGTTAGTTCTAACCAAAAGCCTTGCAGTGCTAATTAAAGCAGTAGGCCAATGTAATAATCTTAGGCACACATACTAGCCCATGCCATTTACTTAGATACATGTTATTCTGTCTGCAAATTCATTTTTCAAAATGAAGGCACAAATCCTTTCAATACTAGGGAATTCCCAGTCCCTATGAGTTTCTCCCCCTACCACCTTTGGGGATATTATTTTTTTTTAAATGTAACAACCCCTTGGGCAGCTAGGTGGGGCAGTGGATACAGTGCTGGGCCTGGAGTCAGGAAGACTCACCTTCCTGATTTCAAATCCAGCCTCAGACACTTACTAGCTGTGTGACTCTGGGCAACTCACTTAATCCTGTTTGCCTTAGTTTCTTCATCTGTAAAATGAGCAGGAGAAGGAAATGACAAACCATTCCAGTATTTTTTGCCAAGAAAACCCCAAATGGGGTCACAAAGAGTTGGACATGACTGAAAATGACTTAACAGCAGCAATAACAACATCCCTTTAGGGCTCACTCACCCAACTTACATTGCCACTGTCCAGTTGGGTGCCAAAAGGGATGATTGTTGCTACTCCCAGTGTTCTCAAGGTAACCCTTGGGTGGCTGTGTTCCCACTAGGTCACAAGCCCCCACCAGAGTGCTTCTCCTTAGCCCATAGACTCAGGTTTTTGTTGTTGTTCAGTTCTTTAGTTTTGTCTGACTCTGTGACCCCATTGACCATAGTATGCCAATACTGTCCATGGAGTTTTCTTGGCAAGAACACTGGTGTGGCTTGCCATTTCCTTCTCCAGAGGCAGAAGCTAGAAAGTCACATAGCTAGAAAGTGTCTGAGGCTGGATTTGAACTCAGATCTTCCTGACTCCAAGTCCAGTGCTCTATCCACTGACCACTTGGCATTTACTTAGATGGTGAATGGTAATTACAAAAAATTTCCCCCCATTTTCAATGGTATACTTTCTCGCAAATATACCCAAAGTCCAGGAGGGAGAAACAGTAGGCAGAAACCCGAAGGAAAATGGTACTGAGGCATACATGTAGGGGACGCACATGGGGATACACATGGTCAAAGCAACTCACAACTCAGGAAATGTGGGGCTTTGATGTGCTTTCTTTGTCCAGAGACTTCTCACAAAGTTCATTCCATGGTACTTCATTGTTTAGTCAGACTGTGGCTCTTCACAATCCACCATGTTTCTTCTGGACAGCAATTAGATGAGCTTGCTCTCCTAGGGTGTCATGCTTTTGGGTTGGGTTCTTGGTGTCTGTATGGGTTCCTCACCAGGCTTTATTGCTGCTGGCTCTACTGGGCTGACCAGGCTGCTCAGCTGCTGGATGGTTCCAGGCAAGGCATCTCTGTTGGATGGGCTGATTTACTGGTCTCCTGGGCGTGGCTCTTCAATGCCTTCACCCACTGGCTGGCCCAAGGGGCTACTGCACTCTCTTCAACTGGAATGTTACCACATTGTTTTTAACTGGAGTTCTACCAAGTCCTTTCAGCTCTGTAGCTATACAAGGCCAGATGAGACTACAACTTTGTAAGGGCAAAAAGTCTTAGGATCAATAGGAGCTTCTTCCCTTTGACTCAGAGCCTCAGCTCTGGGGGTAGCACTCACCTCTGGGCAGGAAATGTCTTTCATTTTCAATGAATTATTCCTGCTCAAAATTTTCTTCACTCTGTAAACATCTCCAAGTTCCCTTTGGGTGATTAGTATTTTTCAACTCATATTCCTTTGGGAATCTTATGTAGATAAGTGACTAGGGACAACCTGTTCGTTGGAGGCATATTCATTGTCTTGGTGACCTGTTCATATGCAATTAAGGTATTCAAACTTTCTACCTTTTTCTGGTGGAGGAATTTCTATTTTGCATCTGCAAGTTTCCATTTTACCTTTCTGTGTCTTGGTCTTTTAACTTTTGCAGAACTTTACCTTTTGCTAGTCTTGCTTGGGCATTCATTCCCCTTATATAAAGTTTTATTTTTTATTCTGAATTTAATGAACAGTAAAAAGGGACTATTTCCATTAACATAGTAGACCAGAAAATGAGGATTTTATGTGAAACCACAAATTTCTATCACATACAACTTTATGTGTGTGTGTATATATATATATATATATACATACACACACACATATATGTAAACACACACATATATAATAAATTCAGCTAATTACTTTTACAGCTGTTTTGATTGTGTTTCCATCTGAACTTCCTTTTGTTTTCTTTTGTGCACTTAAAAATGTCTCAAAGATTCTCTCCCTGCCATTCTTAAAACCCTGATGTAAGGCAGAGCCAAGATGGAGGAGTAAAGTCAGGAACTTGCCAGATCTCTCTCCCAAACTCCTCCAAAACCTTTAAAAATGACTCTAAACAAATTCTAGAGCAGCAGAACTCACAAAAAGACAAAGTGAAACAAATTTCCAACCCAAGACAACCTGGAAGGTAAACAGGAAAGGTCTGATGCACCAGGCTGAGAAAGGAGCACAATCCAGCACAGGTAGTGCCAGCACAGACCAGGCCTCAGCAAACCCAGCTCAGGCCTCTGAGGACTTAATCACTGGCAGCAGTTGTGGTTTCCAGTCTTCCCAGCCCACAAACTCCAAAGACAACTTAAGTTAGCAGGAATGGTCTGTCTGACCTGGGTGAGGGAGGAGCACAGTCCAGAGTAGGCCACTTCAGCACAGTCCTGGCCCCAGCAAACCAGGAGCAGGCTTTGGGAGTAACTGAATCAGCAGAGGCAACAGCAGCTGCAACAGTTGCTTCTGGAGTTCTCAACCCACAGATGGTAAGGGGATCAAATAACTGGTAAGAAGGAGATTACAGGGGTCTCTTTGCTAGCACTGAGGCAGGACTCTGTTGCTTTGCCTATACGTGGATCTGGGTCACAGTTCTGGGTGTCAGTCCTGGGGTGAGGAGGAGCAATAGCATAGCAGAACTTGTGGCAGCAGTGGAGAGGGGACACTCTTCAGGGCAAAAAAGAATGCTTGTGGTCATTCACAGGTCAGGAGAGGAGTAAATACCTCTCCTTAGATCATACCACCTTGGAAGAACTAAAAAGTTACAGGTCCCTAGAAATATCTTTGAAAACAGCTGCACAAAACCCCTGAAGTTTGGGACAGTTTGCCCTTCACACCGGAAGCAGAGCCCTACCCTAACAAAGAGTTAAGCAAACAATGGGAAAAAACTCAGACTGTAGAAACTTACTTTGGTGAAAAAGAAGGAAGATCAAAACATACAATCAGAAGAAGACAACAAAGGCAAAGCTCCTACATCCAAAGCCTCCAAGAAAAATATGACTTGGTCTCAAGACATGGAAGAACTCAAAAAGGATTTTGAAAACCAAGTAAGATAGGCAGAGGAAAATTGGGAAGAGAAATGAGAGTGATGCAAGAAAATCATGAAAAACAAGTCAACAGCTTGGTAAAAAGAGACCCCAAAAATACTGAAGAAAATAATACTTTAAAACTAGACCAAATAGCAAAAGAGGTCCAAAAAGCCAATGAGAAGAAGAATACCCTAAAAAGCAGAATTGGCCAAATCGAAAAGAAGATCCAAAAGCTCACTGAAGAAAATAATTTCTTAAAAATTAGAATGGAGTAAATGTAAGCTAATGACTTTGTGAGAAATCAAGAAGTTATAAAACAAAACCAAAAGAACGAAAAAATAGAAAAACAGTGTGAAATGTCTCATTGGAAAAACAACTGACCTGGAAAATAGATCCAAGAAAGATAATTTAAAAATTATTGGACTACCTGAAAGCCATGATCAAAAAAAGAGCCTAGACATCATCTTTCAAGAAATTATTGAGGAAAACTGCCCTGATATTTAGAACCAGAGGGCAAAATAGAAATGGAAAGAATCCACCGATCTCCTCCTGAAAGAAATCCCCAAAGGAAAACTCCTAGAAATATTGTAGCCAAATTCCAGAGTTCCCAGGTCAAGGAGAAAATATTACAAGCAGCCAGAGAAAAACAATTCAAGTATTGTGAAAACACAATCAAGATAACACAAGATTTAGCTGCTTCCACATTAAGGGACTACAGGGCATGGAATATAATATTCCGGAGGGCAAAGGAGATAGGATTACAACCAAGAATCACCTACCCAGCAAAACTGAGTATAATCCTGCAGGGGAAAAAATGGTCATTCAGTGAAATAGAGGACTTTCAAGCATTCTTGATGAAAAGACCAGAGCTGAAGAGAAAATTTGACTTTCCAATACAAGACTCAAGTGGAAAATGAAGAGGTAAACAGGAAAGAGAAAATCATAAGAGACTCATTAAGGTTGAACTGTTTATATTCCTGCATGGAAAGATGATATTTGCAACTCATGAGACCTTTGTCAGTATTAGGGTAGTTGGAGGGGAAAAAATTATATAGATATAGATATAGATAGATAGATAGAGGGCACAGGGTGAGTTGAAGATGAAGGGGTCATATCTGGAGAATAAAATTAAGGGGTGAGAGAGGATTATGCTAGGAGAAGGAGAAAGGGAGAAGTAGAATGGGGTAAATTATCCCACAAAAAAAAAAACAGAAAAGAAGAGGTTCTTACAGTGGAGGGGAAACGGAGGAACGTGAGAGGGAATGAGTGAATCTTAGTGTCATAGGATTTGACTTAAGGAGGGAATAACATACACACTCAATTGGGTATGGAAATCTGTCTTACCCTATAGGAAAATGGGGGGGGAGGGGACAAGAGAGTAGGGGGATGATAGAGAAGAGGGCAGATTGGGAAAGGGGGTAATCAGAAGCAAATACTTCTGAGGAGGGACAGGGTCAAAAGAAAGAATAGAATAAATGTGGGGGCAGGGTAGGATTAAGGGAAATAGAGTTAGTTTTTCACAGCATGTCTACTATGGAAGTGTTTTGCATAACTGCACATATATAACCTATATTTAGTTGCTTGCCTTACCAATGCAGGTGGGTGGGGAGGGAGGAAGGGAGAAAATTTGGAACCCAAAGTTTTAAAAACACATGTTTAAAAAAAATGTTTTCACATGCAACTGGGAAATAAGAAATATAGGAAATGGGGTACAGAAATCCATCCTGCCTTACAGGAAAATTGAAGGGGAAGGGGATAAGAGAAGGGGGTAGAGATAGAAGGGAAGGCAGACTAGGGGAAGGGGTATTCAGAATGCATGCCATCTTGGGGTGGGGGGTGAGATGGGGTTAAAATTTGGAACTCAAAATCTTGTGGAAGTAAATGTTGAAAATAAATAAATAAATTACCATATTAAAAAAAATTATCAAGGAAAACTGCCCTGATATTCTAGAACCAGAGGGTAAAATAGAAATTGAAAGAATCCACTGATCACCACCTGAGAGAGATCCCAAAATGAAAAATGCCAGGAATATTTTAACCAAATTTCAGAGTTCCCAGGTCAAGGAGGAAATATTGCAAGCAGCCAGAAAGAAACAATTCAAGTATTGTGGAACCACAATCAGAATGTCACAGGATTTAGCAGCTTCTACATTAAAGGATCAGAAGGCTTGGAATATGATATTCTGGAGGTCAAAGGAGCTAGGATTAAAACCAAGAATCACCTACCCAGCAAAACTGAGTATAATCCATGAAGGGGACAATTGACATTCAGTGAAATAGAGGAATTTCATCCATTCTTGAGAAAAGACCAGAGCCGAATAGAAAATTTGACTTTCAAGTGCAAAACTCAAGAGAAGCATGAAAAAGTAAACAGGAAAGAGAACTCATAAGGGATTTATTAAAGTTAAACTGTTTATGTTCCTACATGGAATGATGATATTTGTAACTCGTGAGACATTTCTCATTATTAGGGTAGCTAGAAGGAGTATATATAGATAGAGGGCACAAGTATGAGTTAAATATGAAAGGATGATATCTAAAAAATAAAATTAAAGAGTGAGAGAGGAATGTACTGGGGAAAAGAGAAAGGGAGAGTTAGAATTGGGTAAATTATCTCACATAAAAGAGGCAAGAAAAAGCTTTTACAGTGGAGGGGAGGTAAGAGGGAATGAGTGAACCTTACTCTCATAAGAGTTGGCTTAAAGAGGTAATAACATACACACTCAATTGAGTATAGAAATTTATCTTACCCTACAGGAAAGTAGAGAGGAAGGGGATAAAAGAAGGGGGGTGATAGGAGGGAGGGCAGATTGGGGGAGGTGGTAATCAGAAGTAAACACTTTCGAAGAGGGACAGGGTCAAAGGAGAGAATAGAATAAATAGGTCATTGGATAGGATGGAGGGAAATATAGTTAGTCTTTCACAACATGACTAATGGAAGTGTTTTGCATGACTACACATGTATAACCTATATCGAATTGCTTGCCTTCTCAATAAGGGAGAGTGGGGAAGGAGGAAGGGAGAGAATTTGGAACTCAGAGTTTTAAAAAATGAATGTTAAAAAATTGTTTTTTACATGTAACTGGGGAAAAATAAATACCAAATAAAAGAAAAAAAAAACCCTGGTATAACCCAGGGTTCAAGCCTGGTACATTTGGATACGACTGTCCTCATTGGTGGAGAGAATGATTATTCAACACTCCAGTCCTGCATTGAAGGGCAGAGTTGCTAAGAGCTTAGGAGAGGAGACCCCTTAGCTATAGGTCTTATGTATATCTATAAGGGTTTTTCTAAATGCAACTGGCAAGTAGGTGTGAATAGGTATTTTTGGAATCTTGTCCCACCACTCTTTAAGGGAAACTTTAATTCCTGCCTGGAAGGGAGCAGGAGATTAGAGCCTTAAGGCTGACTGACTTTGCTTTCCTCAGAGGGGAGCAAACAAGACTTGAATTATATCTCTTTGTTCCTCTAAATATTGCTATTCTATGGGAAACGATTTTCAGGTTCAAGCCACTTTCCTGTCTCTGTCGCTTATTGAGGAAAGAATGCCCCAAGTTATATCTGAAGACTTGACTCGCTTTCTAGCAAATGTTAATTACACAAAGATCATCAGAACAATGAATAGCAAATACTTCCATTCATCTAAGTTTATAGCAGATAAAAATCAGAGAAGTTATACAGATTAGAACATACCAGAAAATACACAGACTGAATAAGCTCTCCCACTGGGATCAATATATCTCAGCTCATCTGAGACAGTCCCCAGTCTCACCCAAGAGGAAATTCTCTGAAGTTTCTAATTTGGCAAGATAGAAATCAGAGGCATGTTGAGACATTGGTTTCCTCTATGCATCCACTTATTTCTTGAAAAGGAGTCTCCTCTCCCAAACCTTGAACAATTCTGTGTCTTACACAAGCTTGGAGCATCATTATCTCCATCTTTAGGAGAGTCTTATTTAGATGCTCCAGGCTTGAACCATGGGTTGCAAAGGTTTCCCTGATTATCATTTTCTTCTCCCCTCCCATTCTGAAAAATATTAAGAAATTTCAATTTAATTCAATACCTTCTCTGTCTTGCACTCCTCCCTGACACTTCCACCTTATACCTGATTGGAATAGACCACATGCTTAATTATTTCTTCCTTGCCATTGCTGACTGGATTTTGACTTCATGTGGTGAAGAAAAAAAATTTATAGTTTATTTGAAAAGTAGAGACAGGATATTAAATAACTTCATTGCCAAGTTGCCAGCCTTTTCTTATTTATTTATTTAGTTTTTAATTTATGGAATAAAACAAGAATTTCCATAACATAATATAATAAAAAAGATGATTGCACATGACCCACAGGCCACCTTCAGCCTGTCTGGAGCACGACTGTGCCCAGCAGTAGAGCCCCTGGAAAATGAGCTTAGTGCTGTAGAGGGAAAGGAAGCGAGGTGAGGTATGGAGGAGAGAAGGACATTATAGTTGGCAGTGTGTGCTGATGTCCCTGTCATCAAGGTCGCCTCTTCACCTGCTGGCTTGTACTCCACTTTGCCTTTTTCTCATTCCTCCTTCTGCAGTCTTCCTTTCTCTGAATGCTCTCTGTTCCTTTAAAATTGCCTACTCTTCCTCTGCCATTTAGTGAAATCTTGTCATTGTTGCTGTCCTCAAGAAGAGGACCCTGTTCATATTTTGTATACCTATGGTGTGAAAGTGAAATATATTAACAAGGTTCTAATGCATTTTCTGTCTTTCTCCCCATTTATTTATTATCTTCTTTCCTCTTTTCCTGCAATCCCCTTTGAACATAAGATTTAGAGTTGGAAGGAACCTCAAAGGATATCTAGTTCAACTTCTTCATTTTACAGATGAGGAAACTGAGGTACAAGGTGGGTAAGTCACTTATTCAGGGTCACAGAGGTAGTAAGGGATTCAAGTACAGGTCTTCTGATACCTCATCAAGCTCTTTCCATGACTCCATCTGTCTTAGCTTTTCCTGTTAATGTAACTGCTGGATTCCTGGGGGCTGAGGCATTCCTTCCTCTCAGTTCTGTATACATATACTGATGGAGTTCAGTCCTGAGGATGCCTGGCCCCTAAAAATAGGACTCAGGCTCTTTTTCTCAAATTCTATGCCTCTTCTTCCTTCATCCTAAAGGTCTAGGGAAAAACACTTAGTTTATGTTTTGGCTCATGTCTAGGGTCTTTTCAAAAGGGGAACTCGATGGGCAATGTTAATCAGATCTACCACAGCGCTTTTCTTTACACAGAAGAAATGGTTAAAATAAAAGACTCAAAAATTCACATTGACAAAGATTTAAACAAGCAGAAAAATGTATAACTACAGCTATTATCTCCTGGGGAATTGATACTTGAAACCTCAAAACATGAGGAACTGCTGAATAAATATTTCACATTTACCTCAGCTCGGCACTGTCTTCCTTAAATTCTCTATCTTCTGCCATGTCAGGCCAGGAGATAGGATACTCTCTGTCACTGCTCATGTAGAAACTCTTAGTGCTGGAGCCAGCCAGCTTTGACTGAGGGAGCCAGGACTTCTGATCTCCTGATCTGAGAAGAATTCACATCTTGACTATAGCCTCAGTGCTCTATCCACTGTGCCCAGCCAGTCATGCTACATGGCTGCCTAAGCTGGTCTTCCTGACTCCAAGTTGAACACTGTACCTTAGCATGAATGGAAAATCTTACCTTCAGTTAAAAAAAAAAACACAAGTAAAGAGAGGGGACCCTTATTGTGTGATAATAGGCACATTACTTCTCTAACCCTTTACCTCTCCCATCTCAGCCTCAGTTCCTTCACCTGTAACATGGGGATAATAAAACCTGTACTGATTACCTCACAGGATTCTTATGAAGCTTGAATGAGATGTTGCAAGTAAAGTACTTGGCAAAATTTAAAGCAGTACTTACATATTATTGTTTTTACTATTATCTCATTCTCCTCATTTTTTTCAATGGATTTCAAGTAGAAAAGGCCCTGAGAGAAGTCCCCATTCTGCTTTTATATTTAATGTTCTAAAGAAAGAATATGACACAAATGAATAAAATGGCAGTTTATTATAATTGAATCAAAGTATTGGAATGTAAGCTTGTCTTCTGTAAGCTCATTGAAAGTTTCTATAGGATAATTGTAGTAGAATACAAGACAACAAGGATAATCTATATTTTGCCCTGTTCCCAGATATTTTTGACTTCTGCAATGTCTCTGTATTTTGAAAACTTTTAATTTCATGTAATTTGGTGATTATGAGCATCTGGCATGACATCTATTAAAATGCTGGTCTTAAATTTTTATGGATCAATGTTGTATATGGGCACCTTTGGGCAACACTTCTGATAGTGGTCCAGTTCTAGTACAGATTACCTGTCAAATTCTCAGGGATATTTCCGAGGTCTTCATTTGTAGTATGAAAATTTATTATATGTTAGTTTGTGAAAGTTACTGAGCTTCTGATGTAACCCTTAAATTAATTCTAACTCTAACCAGGGTTATATCTTACTAGGTATTTGCTGGGTTTTAATTTAATTTAATTTAATTTTTTAGGCAATTGGGGTTAAGTGACTTGCCCAGAGTCACACAGCTAGTACATGTCAAGTGTTTGCTCTGAGGCTGGATTTGAACTCAGGTCCTCCTGACTTCAGGGCCGGTGCTCTATCCACCGTGCCACCTGGCTGCCCCATAGGTATTAATGTTAGCAACCTGTAGTGATGTGTTACAGAATTTCTGCAGTTTTCTTGCATAATCTACATTGATCAGTACATTTAGACTCCTTAAGGATAACCCTTCTGTAATTCTGGAGGAGGTGATGTGATCCTGAATTGCCATGACAGTCATCTATTTGACACTCTTTTTGTCAACATGTTGGTTGAGCATCATGTTGCCTCCCTCCTTACCCTAGCCATTGCACTTTGCCAAACGGAATAACTTGAAATGTTTAAAGGGCAACCAAGCTAGCAACCCAGCAATTTGATAAAAAATAAAAGGAATTTCAGACCAGAATTCAGATAACAGCCTGAACCAAGAGCATCTCAATGGTAGCAAGAAAAGAGTATTTCAAAAACCAGTCCTTGAACAAGGTGGCTGGGTATAGTGGGCTGAACTCTACATTATAAAAGAGTGAAATATAGCCCTAGGGAGGATAAGCTAAAGAGCCATCAGATACCTATGTAGAAGGTGGCCTTATCATAGCTAAAGACCAGCAGAGAGTAGCAACAGCTTAGCAGAGAACCCAATAGATAATAACTCAGTGAGGATGCTAACAGAGAATAATGTGAAGATACCATTAGAGGACATTGGTGGGTTTGTAGCATTTGGGAGTTAAATTAGCTGCATCTTTTTCCCCATCTATGTATCCTTTTTTGTGTATTTCCCAGTCATGCATGTTCTCTATATGTATATTCTTTTTCACTTGTATTGTGGTAACCTGTGGGAGACCATACCCTTGTGTATAGGGGTATGTGGGGAATCTGTGTATGGGGGAAAATAATTTTCGCCACTTTTTTTTACTATGCTGGAAGATTAAATATCTTTTGTTTTGAATTAGTGTGTCCTGTGGTTAGGCTTGTAAATGTAAACACATTAATGGGAGCTTGTGAAATATTTTTAGGTGGATGCTGACCCCCAGAATACCTTGAATCTGAAGTAGTTTTCTAGGGGTCCACATGTGAGGAGATGCTGAAATGTTACACTTTTTCAGTCCTCTTCTTTTCCTCAATATAGCTATTTACCTTCCCTTTGTTTTTTTCCCTAGTCTCGGTTCATTGTGAATGTTAGTGATATTGATACTCTTTTTACAAGATCATGCCACGCTTTTGTATTTATCATCCATTTCCTCTCATTGCTTTCATCTTCTCTATATGTCTCTTAAGATTGAAGCTGGTCACATTAATCTTTATTGACAATTCCCCCTGTTTCCTTGTCCTCAGAGTATTTTCTGTTTGTGTCTTTAGAGTTTCATTTTTGAAAGCTTCTCATACCTTCAGAGGTATTTCCCTCTATAAAATTTAGTCCATCTGTAATCCTTTCTTTCAATCTCTTGAAGTCTATTCACCCAAAATCTAAGAAGTATATGAGACTGCCTACATTTCCTCTCTTATTTCATGGATTCTAAGATGGGGTGGTCACTTTCTCACAAGGTTCCTATAATCTTCACTCTAGTAACCAGATCCTTCTTTGTGAGAACCATGTGACAATAGAAAGTCTTCTCATTGACTCCTTTACCTCCACAACAATTAGAAAAACAAGAATGACCAGAGTAACACATCATCCTCATTTTCACCTCTCATGTTTCCCTCCTTTGTTCCTCTCTGAGACTCCAAGTTCCCAGTTTATAAGTAGAGCTCTTTCAGCAATAGGGCCCTGGATTTAGAACTTTCAGCCAATTCAAGTTAAGTAGACAAGCATTTATTAAGCTCTAACTATGTGCCAGGCAGTGTTTTAAGTAGTGGGAATAAAAATATAGGCAGAAAGAAAGATAATTCCTGCCCTCAAGAGGACAGCTCCACTTGTCCTGATATATATCTTGCCACTGGACTCAGATGGCTCCAGAGGAGAGAGTGAGGCTGGTGACTTTTCGCAGCCCTCTCTCACTTAAAACCAGTTCACTTGCAAGTTATGGCATCACCTTTCTGATGTCATGGTCCTCTTTGGGAGTGAAGGCCAAACAACCTGTTCTCAAGGAGCTTATATTTTAATTGGGGAAGGCAAAACCTAAAAGAAAACTGAAAAAAAGGTACTCATTGGGTCATAATGGAGAAAATTCAGGGAATCAGGAGTGGATCTGGAGAGGAATGAAGATATGGTTGGCCTGAGTGTTTTTTCTTAAAATGGAAGTTCTGTGAGGAAGCAGTCAACAAAAGGAAGTAGTTAAAGGGGTGGAGTATACTTCTAGTGTGGGAAGTCCAGGGCAGGAATGAAATTACATGGTCAGGAGCTTCTGTGGCATGTTAGAGAAGAAAATTGTTCCTTTCTTACCCAGCATTCTGTCTTGGCCTTCATGGTCACAGAAGTTTCCAAATAAACTAGCTCTTCTATTTGATAATGAATTCTGTTCATTTTTTCTGTCTCCTCCCCACCCCCAACATTCTTCTTTCCCAACCTCCAACCAAACTGCCTAGATGAAAATTATTTTAATAATTTCTGAAAAGTCTAAGACTGAACTAAAATGGGGATTGTATTGGGCCATCAATATTGACATTGAGGCAGTGCCCTGATTCTGTTTATCTTCTTTTCCCATAACAGGCTATTCCTTCTTCCTGATAAAGACCTTATTAGTAACACTTGCTACCTGCAACCATAAGGCATTGAGTGGGTTAGATATGGCCTACAGATTGATGGACCCAGCTCACTGTACTGATAAATTCTTTTCTTTGCACCCCCAAACTCAAGTTGACTCTCAGTATCATCTGGGGAAAAATCCCACTGTAGCTGCAGACATCAGTAAAAATTATCATGATGGAATAGCTAATCCCACTAGAAATTTATTTTTCCTTACATCTAAGGATCATAGATTTTGAGGTAGAAGTGACCTTTGAGGTCATCAATTCTAAATCCTTCATCTGTAAGATGAAGAAGCTGAAGTCCAGAAAAATTAGGTGATTTATCCAGCATCATACAACTAGGAAGTGTCCAGGACATAATTCAAACCTAGGTCTTCCTGATTCCAGGTCCAATACTCAATCCACTATACTGGCATATGAGTTGAAGGTGCTACACTTTATGTGACTGTGTTTCCTTGTACCTGGCATAGAGCACTACTGGCTAGAAAAATGGAGTAAAGAAAAAGACCCACAAAGGTAGTTACTCAATTCTTTTTGTTTGTGACACCAGAGAAGGACAGGTAGATAACCTCAACCTGGCTAGTTTTACCTCTCACAGACTGGGGTCTCCCCTTCCTTCCTTATCCCTCCATAATCAGCATGGAGTTCGCAGTTACAGAATGTTGAGATGCTATAGCTGGCAAGGGCCTCTGATGGGATGTGCTAGAACCACCCTGAACCAGCTGAAGACAGCCAATTTTTATATTTTCAGTGTGAGCATTTATACCTCAGAAATTGGCAAATGCTGCAAACCAAGGCTTAACTTTTATTTTGCTAATTGTCTTGACTTGAGAACATGATGGAGAAAATATTAATAATGTAAATTAAATGTAAAAGTGTATCATATGTCCAGTTTTTTTCTTCAGAAACCCAGCTGTTAAACATTTACCAGCATACCCCTGACCTCAAAAAGGTCATTTGGTCCATCCTTCCACCTATTTTACAAATGAGGAAACTGAGGCCCAGAGAGTGAAGCACCTTGCCTAAGGGCCACACACCTAATAAGTTGGATCCATGTTCAGCACCCTGAACTCTCTTACTTTAAACTGTCCCAGTTCCTGTGCTCTGGACAGAACGCTGACCAATGGATTTTAGGATATCTCTTATGAGAAAGCCAGATAAACTATTTTCTTTCCAGATGGCATTTGAAGCAAGAAGACAAAGTCAAACTTGCGTCAGCCCGGGAGCTGGAGGAATAGATCCTGTTTCTAGGTCTTCATTGGAACTTTTTCATTCTTTTTTAAGATTAGTTTCCTCCCTCCTTTGACAAAGACTCCATTTCAGTTACCACATTAGGGAAAAAACTCAGGCAACAGAGAGCATGCAGAGAGTATAATTGAGGCTGCCAAAGTCATAAAGTAGAAGCCGAGTTTCTGTGTATGCACATAATGACTTCCTTTCTCCTTCTCACAGCCCACGCAAGGACCTGCAGGGAAAGAGAAAACCCCTCACCTTAGGGGGCCCAGTGGCAAGAGCTCTCCAGATCAAAGCTCATCTGCCAGCCGCCAGGAGGAATTGGCCACTGCTAACTGCAAGAATGTGAGACTCCGAGGTATGGAGACGAGAGATTGGGGGCCATAGGTCACATGTATGGGGGATGAATAGAGATAAAGCCCTGTTGGGTGTTTCAGTCTTGAAAATTTACAGGTATATTGACTTCCCAAGTAGTCCCAGGAGTGTTTTTGGGGCCCTGCAAAATGAGAAATCCTCAGGGGTACATTATAGATATTTCTGGGGTTGGCATCTGGAGGTTGTGAGTTGGGGGAGGTTTCTTGGGGGCATGGAAATTTTACTTCTATCGGTCTTCCCAACTTTGCCTTTGTTTATAGACCAAGTGGTTAAAATGATTTATTACCTTCTATAATATGCTCTCATTCTCATGATTCTCCTCTTACCTGTATGGTTGTTACTTCTCAATCTTCTTGTCATCATTATCATCATCTCTTCATCATCATCGTCATCATCTCTCTTTTCTCCTTTCTCCTCTTATTCTCCTCTCTTCTCTTTCCCTCTTTCTCCTCTTGTTTTTCTTTCTCCCTTGTCTTCTTTCTCTCTCCCTCTCTCCTTTTTCTATCACTTCTTTCTCTGTCTCTGTCTGTCAGTCAGTCTCTCTCTCTTTTTCATATCATTGGTTCCCATGTGTGCAATGATCATCTTTAGTCAGTTAGTCAATAACAGATGCATCTATTGCCTTAGTCTCTCCTGATCTTTAGTCCCTTGTTAACAACTGCTTATTAGCATTTTCATCTGGGTATCCTTTAGGCATCTCACACTTAGCATATCCAAAACAAAACTCATTATCTTCCCTCCCAAACCTCCTCCACTTTCCTAACTTCCATATTTCTTTTGAGAACACCACCATCCATCCAGCACCTAGGTTCACAATGTTGGAATTATCCTCAATTTTCTTCTCTCTCATGTAAGACCAATCAGTGGTCTTACATCTGTCTTCTTTTCTTCGTTCATGTGGCCACATCCTAGTTCGGATCCTCATCCTTTCTCACAAACAAAAAATATTATTTTAATGAATAAAATATATTTTCTCTTCTTGCCACCTGATTATTTAGGAGAGAAAAGTGAAATCCTTGTAACAAACATGCAAGATAAAGCAAAACAAATTCCTGAATTTCCATGTCCAAAACATGTATGTCTCATTCTGTACCCTCAGAATGTCGCTTCTTTGTCAGGAGGGGATAGCATGTTTCATTATGGATTCTCTGGAATCATGTTTCTTTCACTTGATTATAAGTCCTCTGCAATCTAGCATTTAACTTAAACTTCTCCAAAGTTACTAGTCATATAGGTGCCAGATCTAATGGACTTTTTTTCAATTCTCATCCTTCTTGATTTCCCTGCAGCCTTTGACACTGTTGCTCAATTTCTTCTTTGGAACGCTCCCTCCTTCTCTTGGTTTTTCTAACACCCCTGGCTCTTCTATCTGTCTGATGGCTCCTTCTCAGTCTGCTCCACTGGATATTCGTCTAGGTCACACCCATTAACTATGGTTGTTCCTCAAGGGTCTGTTCTAGGGCTCTTTTCTTTTCTCTCAATACTATCTCATTTGGTTATCTGATTAGCTCATTTAGCTCATGATCATGTGATCAGTTCTATGAAGATGGTTCCCAGATCTATATATCCAGCTCCAACTTCTTTGGAGCGTTGCATCACTAACTGTTTTTTAGATAACTAGAATTGGTTATTCTAGACCATCTCAAACTCAATATATCCAAAAAAGAGGACTCATTATTTCCCCACCAAATCCTCCCTTATTCCAAACTTCCCTTTTATTATTGAAGGTACATCCTTCCATCTTTCCACTAAACCAGGCTTGAAACCTTAGTGTCATCCTGGCCTCCTTCTTCTCACTCATTTTTCCATGTCCAGCTTATTGCCAGAGCTTGTGGTTTCTGTGTTCACAGCATGTCTAGGATGTGTTCTCTTCTATCTGTTTACTCCAGTCACTGCCTCTGAAAACTACTTTCCATCTACCCTGTATATATCTTATGTGTACATAAATTGTTTTTTTAAAATCGTATCTATTTTTATCATATCTCAATGTGAATTCTTTGAAGACAGGAACCATGTATTTTCCTTTCTTTGTGCTCTAAGACTTAGCACAATCGTGGGTACACGCTTACTTTTGTTTCATTTGAAGGGTCACTAGTCCAGCACAAGCAACTTTGTGAAAAGCAGATACCTCATGACCAAAGTTTTCTAATGCTTCTATGTTAATAAGCTTCTATCTGTTCTGATTTACAGTGTATACAGGCTTCTGTTTGCCAGGCTGCTTTCAAACTCTGAATTCCCTCCCCTGTTTCTCTTGCTTTAGGACATCATTTTTCTATAGGGAAAGATTTACTCTAACAGGCTAAAACAGATGTATGCATACCTACCACATTAGGAGCTGTTACAACATAAAATCCGTATGTGTTTTTTGCTAAAGTGGTAGCAATGAATTGAAAAAATTGCAAGATGCTAAAGACAGTGATTCCAGGGACATGCTCAGGAATTTTAGCCCAACCCTTTTGCAGTGTATGTGTTATGCAATGGGTGGAAAATATGTTACTCAATAGAAATAGAAGAATTGAGATGTAATTCCTCTCTGCACTATCAATTTAAATAAATTAACACTTAAAACAAAACAAAAAATCAATGCAGTCTGGCTTAGCTGCCATTAAACTGCTCTGCACTGCTAAAACTATAATTACCAAAGGTCCTTACGATAGAGTTGCAGGCAACTTGGAAGGTGCTAATAATTGGATTTAATTTGTGTTCCCACAAAGAGGGACCATCTAGATGTGTTGAGACAGAGCATGGCACTCATCAGCCTTTCAGACAAAGGAGAACATTTCCTCTGAATTCTCTTTGCCTGTTCTATGTTTATACAGCCCATTGGGTAGGGGGTGAGAATGGGGGAAAGGAATGGGGAGGGAAGGAAAAAAGATTAAACTCAATCGTACATTATTTTTTTTCAGTGCTTTTATCAAAGGAGACCAAACAATTATCTTGACAATTCCCAAGCTTTAAGTTAATTACATACTACCCCCCTCCCTCCCCCCCCAAAAAGAGAAATAACCATGAGACAAGACAAGTTCCCAAGAAGAAAGGGCAGGTTTAATGATGAATCACCATTAAGGCAAAGCTATGAAACAGAGCTATAACTAGGAATTTTTGAGTCTGGAGCAAATACTAAAAATCTTGCTCAGGGGAAGTAGCACAAAGCATGTTTTCAGTTGATAGAGGAAAGGACATTCACCTGTTCTGGGGAGCAAGGTGGTAAATAGACTCCAGGATATTAGTATGAGGCCACCACATGGCCTGGGGAGAAGACTTTACCTTGGCCCTCTATTTGGTAGCTTCGTACTCTGAGGGATCTATGATGCTTCTACCAATGATGCAAATCACAACCCATGCATTCTGCAGTCTTGTGTGATTCTAGTCTGTGTCCTCCCACAAATACCAAACACTACTCTATGGGAGGTAGATTCCTGTTCTAATTAATTTTTCTTGCAAACCAGGTGCCAAGTTTCCTTGTTTCTACATCACAGAAGGACGACAAGTGTTGCCAGCACTTTCTAAATAGAGCACACTGGAGGCAAAGCTCTTGTCTCTCTCTAACCTAGTTTTGCCTGTTTTGGGTCTCTGACTACTTCAAATCTAGATAGACAGATAGAGATACAGCATTTATTAATCATTTACTATGTGCCAGGCACTGGACTGAATCTTTGGGATACAAATACAAGGAAGCAACATAATCCTTGTCCTCAAGAGGCAGCATGGTGCAGTGGAAAGGCTATAGGATTTGGAGTCAGAGTTTTTAGGGTTAGTCAGTCAGTAAACATTTATTTTTTCTTTAATGATATTTTATTTTTCCCAATTGCATGTAAAAACAATTTTTAATATTACATTTTAAAAATTTTGAGTTCCAAATTCTCTCCCTCCTTCCCCTTTCCCCTCCCTGAAATAGTAAGCAATTTGATAGAGGCAATGCATGTTCAATCATGTAAAACATTTCCATATTAGTCATGTTGTGAAAGACAGTAAACATTTATTAAGTGCCTTCTGTGTTCCAGGCACTGCGCTAAATCCTGGGAATACAAAGACAAAAGAGAATCCCTGCTCTCAAAGAGCTCACAGTCTAATGGGGGAGAAAACATACAAACAATTATGTACAAACAAGATATATGTGTATATATAAATATATTATACAATATATGTGTATGTGTAATATATGTATGTATTATATAATATGTATGTATGTATATCACACATATGTATATGATAAATTGGAGATAATCAATGAGGTAGATAAGGAAAGGCTTCCAGTACGAAGTGGAATTTTAGCTGGTATTTGAAGGAAGTGAGGGAAGCCAGGAGGCAGAAATGAGGAGGGAGAGCATTCCAGTCATGGGGGGATAGCCAGTAAAAATGTCTGGAGTTAGGAGATGGAGTGTCTTGCTTGAGAAACAGGAGGCCAGTGTTACTGGATTATAGAATATGTGGGGTGAGTTAGGTATAAGACGACTGGAAATATGGGAAGGGACTGGGTTATGAAGAGCTTTAAAAAAGCCAAATGGAAGATTTTATATTTGATCCTGGAGACTTGTAGTTTAGGAAGATTTAATTTAACAACTAAGTGGAAGATGGATTGTAGTGGGAAGAGTCTTAAGGCAGAGAGACAAACCATCATACTATTGCAATAGCTGAGGCATGAGGTCATGAGGGCTTTGCACTATGTGGTCTTGTGGAAAGAGAGAAGCACACAAGAGAGAGATTACATTGGGAAAAAGGTACAGATGTTGGCAAAATATTGGATATAGGTGGAGAGAGAACCTGAGTGAGTGGGAAGATGGTCATTAGTAGAGAAGTTAGGAAGAGAGGAGGGACTTTAGGGAAAGATAATGAATTTTGAACATGTTGAGTTTAAGATATCTATGTGGCATCCAGTTTGAGATGTCCAGCAGGTAGCTGGAAATGAAAGTCTGGAAATTAGTACAGAGATTAATGCTGTATAAGAACATTTGAGAATTTTCAGTATAAAGATGGCAATTAAATCAATGGAAGCTGATAAGATCACCACGTTGAAATAGTACAGAGGGAGGAAAAAAAGAGGGCCCTGTCAAAAGAAGACTAAAAAGGAGCCTCTGTCACTTACTACCTGTATAACCTTAGGAAGGTCATTTCATCTTTCTGGGCCTCAGTTTCCTCATCTACAAATTTAGGAATTGGATTAGATAATCCCTAGTCTCCTCCACTTCTAAATTTCCGGTCCTATGACCCTAAATCCTTTATGTTATCTATATGATATAAGAGGTATAAGGGACCTTAGAGATATCTAGTCCAATTGCTTTATTTTAGAAGGGGAGGAACAGGCATTTGTTACACACTTACAAAGTGCTAAGCACTTTATAAATATTATTTCATTTGATTCTCACAACCTTTGAGGTAAGTGGTATTATTATCCCCATTTTGCAGTTAAGGAAACTGAGGCAAACAGAGGCTAAGTGATTTACCCAGGGTCACACAGCTAGTAAGTGTCTGAGACCAAATTTGAACTCAGGTCTTCTTGACTACAGTCCCAGTAATACACTGAGCTGTCTAGCTGCCTCAATAATATATTGGTCGGGGCAGCTAGGTGGCACAGTGGATAGAGCACCGGCCCTGGATTCAGGAGGACCTGTTATTCAAATCTGGCCTTGGACACATATATAGCTAGTACATATCTGAGGTAAGATTTGAATTTGAGTCTTCCTGACTCCCGGCCCAGAACTCTATCCACTGCATCACCAACTACCTCCAACCATGAAAAAACCAGAAGCTGATAGAAGGGAGGAAATTGCCCAAAGTCAAATAATGAGTACAGGAGACCTACATGATTAAGTACAGAGCTTCATACTTATTATTATGGTAAGTGTCAGTTCCTGAAAAGAATATTTGTACAAAGTCTTTACAAAATGGTCAAATCAGCATGCAAGCAGAAGCAGCCTAGAGTTTATCCTGGTGCCCCTGCTCAGTGGGTCAACCAACAAGCATTTATTAAGGGCCTCTTCTGTACCAGGTGCTTGGACTAGAAATGTAAAAAAGAAATAGATGGTAACCTCAAAGAGCTTATGTTCTATCCCAGGAGACAACGTGTGTGTATATGGACATATACCAAATAGATACAAGATTTTTGTTGTTGTTGTTGTAGGAGAAGGCACTAACAGCTGGGAATTAGAAAAGATTTCATGGATATAATGGTATTGGGCTGAATTTTGATGGACCCCAGGGCTTCTAAGAGGCAGAGGTAAGGAGGGAACGTATGCCAAACATGGGGGAGATACCACAGAGGTAGAGACAAAAAAAGCCAGTTTAGCTTAATTGTGGAGTTTGTGAAAAGGAATAATGTAGAATAAGGCTAGAGAGAGAGAGAGAAAGAGAGACTGGGGCCAGAAGAACTTAAAATGCCAAACAGAGGAACTTATATCTCATCTGAAAGGTAATAGAGAGCTACTGGGAGAAAGGTAATAGAGAGCTATGAAGGACACTAACATGGTCAGACCTGCACTGGGCAGCTTAATGAGTAAAATACCAGGCCTGAAGTCAGGAAGACCTGAGTTCAAATCCCATTTCAGACATTTGCTACCTATGTGACCTGGGACAAGTTACTTAACTTCTTTTTGCCTCAGTTTACTCATTTCTAAAATGGAGAGAATAATAGCATCTACCTCCCAGAGTTGTTATAAGGATTAAATGAGATAATAATTGTAAAGCACTTAGCACAATGCCTGGCACATAGTAAGTACTACATAAATATTAGTTATTATTACCACTTTGGCAACTGTTAGGATGATGGATTGGCATGGGGACACGCTGAAGGCAAGGAAGTCAAATAGGAAGCTACTCCAATAATCTAGGAAAGACGTGATGAAGACTTGAATTAGGGTAGTGGCTCTGTGAATGGAGAGAAGGGGACAGATGCCAGAGATGTGGAGGGAGAGCCAGCAAGACTTGGCAACTGAATTGATACATTGAGTGAGACAGAGGGGAGAATCGGATGACATTGAGGTTGGGAATCTAGGTGACTGGAACTTGGTATCCCCAACAGTGGTAGGGAGATTTGGAAGAGGCATGAGTGTAGGGTGAAAGAATGAGCTCAGTTTTGAATATGTTGAATTTGAGATGTCTTAATGAAATCCAGTTAGAAAATGTTTAATAAACAGTTGATGATATAGGAATGGAACTCAGAAGAAAGGCTAGGCCTGGGTATGTCAATCTGGTTATCATCTGCATGGAGATGATAGTTAAACCCATAGAAGCTGATGAGGTAACCAAATGAGAGGATGTGTACAAAGAAGACATGAGTCATGGAGTATGAACACAATTAAGGGGAGTGATAGATATAATGTTTCAGCAAAGGAGACTAAGAGGAGTGATCAAAATGGAAGGAGAACCAAGAGAGTAGTGTCTTGAGAACTCAGATAGGAGAGAGCATCAAGGAGGAGAAGATGGTCAGCAATATTATATGCAGCAAACATAGCAGCAGCAGCAAAATCTAGAAGAATGGGGATTGATAAAATTCAATCAGATTTGACAATAAAGGAACATTTGGTAACCTTGGGAAGAGGAGTTAGTTGAGTGATATTTTGTCACCAAATTGCAAAGTGTTGAAAAATGAGTGAGAAGAAAGGTGGTGGAGGTAACAAATATAGACAGCTTTTTCTAGGTATTGGACTGACATAAGAAGTAGAGATGAAGTATAATATTTTGAGAAGATAATGAGATCAAATGACAGGGTTTTTTGTTTGCTTTAGATAGGGAGACTTGGATAGTTTTTTAGGAAAGGAAGTAGAGAGGTGGGCAGTAGGGAAGGAACCAGTAGGTAGAGCGAAATTGAATATTAGAGAGAGAGGGTGATTATCAGGGCAATATACAAGAGAATAGTGGAGGGTATAGGATCATGGGTATGTGTGGACTGGCCTTAGTTAGGACAGGTGTATAAGGAGAAGAATATTTGGGATGATGGCATGGGGTGGTGAGATATGGAGAAGAGGAGAAGACGAAACCCATAGTGAATAGTCTCAATTTTCTTAACAAAATATGAGGTGAGATTCTCAGCTGAGAGGGTGAGTTGGGATGGGGTGATGTTGTAATGAGGCTTGAGAAGAGAAGAGAATATTTAAAATAGTTGTTGTGGGGAATAGGTTGAGAATCAATTATGGAGGAACCCTCACCCCCAGTGAGGGTACAATTGAGATTAGGTAATATAAATTTGTATTAGACTTAGCTATGTGATTTTGTCCAGTATTTGAGTAGAAACAGAGGAAGCAGATAGTGAGAGCAGTCTAGGGTTGAAGTTTGGCAAGGCATGAATGGCAATAGAATAAGGAAGCAGGAAATTTGAAAGCAGAGGATAGTTTTGAGTTGAACTGGAAAAGGGTCAAGATTAGGAGCAGAAGAATGTATAACTACAGCAGGGTTTGAGGAAAGAATTGAGGGATGAAGGGAATGGAGGTCATGGTGAAATTAAAGAATAGGTTTAGGAGGAATAAGGCACAGGGAGAGATGAAATGACAGGAAGTTATGATCAGATAAAGGGATTTTAAAGTTCTTGATCACAGAAGTGGAACACTTGTGGAGGATGGTGATCAAGGGTGTGACCATCTCTGTGTGTTGTTGATGAGGAGTGGTAATGGGGACTTAGTAGACTGAGATGCTGAGAAATTAAGGTGATTTAGGTAACATCAATATGTATGTTGAAATCTCCTAGTACAAGGACAGGAGTTGAGGTAAAGAAAAATGAACAAGATATTGAATTCATTGAGAAAGGAGGGAGAATAACCTAGAGGCCAGTAGATAACAGCCATTAGGATTTGGATTCACTGATAAATTTTAATACAGGAAACTTTAAAAGAGGAAGGTTGCTGAGTGATGATGACACAGAGAGAGTTTGGAGGTGGAAGTGGGGAGGCAGATAGTATTCTCACTCCCCTCCTAGGATCAGTCTATCAGGGCATCGAAGGTATAACCAATATTGAAAAGGATGGACAGGGACATAATTTCATATGGGAGAAGTCAGGTCTCAGAGTGCAAGAAGGTGAAAGGAACATGACAAGAAGAGGTCTAAAGTGAAAGGAACTTTATTTATTATGAAATAGAAATGTCAGAGGACCATGGAAAGTATGGGAAGAATTGAAGTGGGACATTGGAGGGATAAGAGTTGAGATGGATCATGATGAAAGAATGGAAAATGGGGGTTGGGAAGGAGTGTAGTTACCTGTAGGTGGTCAATGATTCAGCATCATTGGAACGCAGAGAGCAAGAGGGAATGGGTTTTTGTTAAGCATGGGGGATGTAGCCTGGGTCGAGTAGCAGTGGATGGGAACAGCTCTGCGGATGACAGCCAGTGAGTAGGATTCTCCCTATCTCCTTTGTCTCTTGGAGGTCTCAGTGTTTTCTACTCTGGCTGCTGAGACTTAAGAATCTAAACCCTACTGCCCCTTGATGTGACCCACAGGGGATAGGCTGATCTGTTTGCCGCAGTCACATTTGGATGGTTAAATGAATTGCCTAAGCTCACAGAGCAGCAACAGCCCCAAGATATTCCATTCACTGGGTTGCCTTAGTAGCAAAAGCCACAGGAGTTGCAAGTCACTGGGCTGCCTTGAGATTTCCCTGCTAATGACTTCCCTGTCACTAAAAACATTCAAACAAAGGCTGAATGATTATATGTCAGGGATATTGCAAGAGGGGATTCCTGCACTGGGTAGGAGGTGAGACTACCTGACCTCTTAGGTCCCTTCCAGCTTTGATGTTGTATGAGCTCTTGGGACTGCTTGTCCTGAATGATCTATCCTTAGGTTCATTACTGGTTTATTTGACAAGTATAGCACAAGTCATCCAAGCTCTTCTGTTTCCTTATTAAAAACAAGAAATTTATTGCTGACCACCTGGTATAGAGCCAGATATACTAAGGATGCTAAATAACTATGATTTTCCCTTGAGGATGTGTAACCTCATGGGCAACTAGGTGGTGCAGTGGTTAAGGTACCAGGCCTAGAATCAGGAAGACTCATCTTGAGTTCAAATCTGGCCTCAGTCGAACATAACTGAAACAACTGAACAACAATAAGGGTAACCTCGTAATTCAAGACAGGGAACTAATGAGGTTAAGGTTGCAGGTTTGACCTCTGAAACGACCACTTAATTATCTTTTAAAGGGATACAGAGTTGTACCCTGAACCCTGGACAGTTACATACATTTATGCCATTGGTCACCAGGTAAACTGAGTGAGAGGATAAAGAAACCGAAGCATGTCCATCCCTACTTCTAGAAAGGCAATTCAAAAGACTGGTCTTATTGAAGGTAAATAAATAGCATCATTATCAAATGTAATTGCAATTTTATTTTGTAGTTAGATATTAATTATGCTGTCATAAAGAGGTGGAATTAATGAAGTAATGTGTTGGTATTAGTGTGCTAATAGGACAGATCCTACTAGTGAGTAACCTAATCTAATCTCTAGAGGAATAATTATGCTGTGTTCAAGAGGAGAGTGCTAGAATGGGTGGAAGTTATAGGGGGGCAATATACAGTGAATCCCAGTGTGGAATTTCCCTCTGTAATGTAGAAGTGCAACTCATCTATAACTTAGAGTCTTAAAGAGCTACTTGGTAGCATAAAGAGTTTAAGTTATGATCACATAGCTAGTATGTCTTAAATGTATGATCTAAACCCAAGTCTTTCTGACTCCAAGGCTAGTCTATAGAATTGACTATTGACTACAATAATAATGTTATACGCTGTTTATTCTAAACATTAGAGTATTAGAGCAAAACTGGAATGTGTTATCTTTTTTTTGGGAGGGGGCGCCAATAAGCTTCACATAATTGAAAGTATTAAAAAAGAGGCTGTTTGACCACTTGTCAGAGATATAGTTGAGGGGATTCACAAAATCATATATTGAGAGCTGGAAAAGACCTTGAAGGCCATCAATTCTTCCTTAGGGTAATGTATTGGATTAGGTAGTTTCTGAGGACCCTTCTAATACTAAGATTATACATTTCTGTAACTGGAGTAGCTATGAATAAAATGCTTACTTTTTGTTTTTGTTTTTTACTTTTACTTTTTTAGTTTTTCAAGCAACAAGTTTTTTTTTTTTAATTAAGCTGTCTTCTCAACTCTCCCTCCAATTAAGCAAATTAAAAAAAAATACATTCCTCAATATATATATGTACATAGTCTAGCAAAACAGATTATATCTTTCTGCATTTTAACTTGCCTCTCTGTCAGGTGTGAGTAGTGTGTTTCATCTTCATTCTTTTGGACTTATCATTTATTATTGCATTGGTCAGATTTTACATCTTTCAAATGTTTCTATAATGTTATCATTGTTCTCATAGTCCTGCTTACTTCGATTTGCATCAGTTCATAAATGTCTTCCCAGTTTCCTCTGAAATTGTCCATTTCATCATTTCCTGTGGCACAGTCATATTTCATTACATTTATAGACTGCAATTTTGTTTAACCATTCTCCAATAGGACAGTTCCTTATTTTCTAATTTTGGCCCTACTACAAAAAGATATTTTTGTACCTATAGATTTCTTCTCCTCCTCCTCCTCCTCTTCCTCCTCCTCCTTCTTCTTCTTCTCCTTCATATGGGCCTAGTATATAACTAGAATATACAGAGTTCTATAACTTTCTGGACACAGTTCCAAATTGCTTTCTAGAGTGATTAGGCCAATTCATAGCTTGACCCAGATTACACAAGTATACTGTTACACAAGTATACCCTCCAACGTTGTCATTTTTGCCAGTCTGATACGTATGAGGTGGAACCACAATAGTAGTTTTAATTTGCATTTCCCTAATTATTAGTGATTTAAAACCTTCTTTCCTAATTGTTGATAGCTCATATTTCTTCCTTTGAAAACTGCCTGCTCATCTCTTTTGACCGTTATTTATCAGTTGGGGAATGGCTCTTAATTTTATAAATTTGAACCAGTTTTTTTGTATATCTTAGAAATGAGACTTCTCTCAAGAGCATCTTGTTCCAAAGATTTTTTCCCTCTAGTTATCTATTTCTCTTCCAATTATTAGGACATTAGATATCTTGGTACAAAACCTTTTGAATTTCATATCATAAAAATTGCCTATTTTATCTTGTATGTTCCTCTCTATTCTTTTGTTTGGTCATAAAATCTTCCCATATTTATATATTTGAAGAATAATTTCTTCTTTGCTCCCCTTATTTGCTTATTATGTGACCCTTTATATCCAGATTATATATCCATTTGGAGCAAAAGTGCTCACTTTTAAAGATATTCATTCAACATACATCTTAAGTTAAATTTTTAAAAATTAAGTATTTAGTTTTTCTCTCTACTACCCTCCACACTGTCCCCCCAAACCTCTTTCAACATACATTTTTAAGGGCATACTGTGTGAAAAGCATTGTATTCAGTAGAATAAGTGATTTAAGATTTAGATAAGCCGTAGTCCCTGTAGTCAAGGAGCTTACAGACACAAACACAGATAAATATAATACACAAATGTGCCTTAGGGAGAGTCATCAAAAACAGGTCATGCCATGCTCACCTCATTTCCTTCTTTGACAGGATTACTGAATTAGTAGGTGAGGACAATGCTATAGATAGATTTAGCTAGATTTTAGCAAAGCTTTTTGATAAAGTATCTCATATTATTATTCTGGAAAAGACGGAGATACATGGATTAGATGATAATACAATCAAGTGGATTCTGAACAAAGAACAGTTGTTAGCAACTTAATGTTCACAGGGCAGGAGGTCTTCAGTGGAGTGCCCCAAGGATTTGGGCTTGCTACTGTGCTGTTTATTTTTATCAATGATTTGGATAGATAAAATGCTTTAAAAATAACTGGGAGGGATAGCTAACACAGTGGATGACAGAGTCAGGATTGGAGAGGATCTTGACAGGCTAGATTATTGTGCTTAATCAAATAAATCAATTTACAAGTATAAAATGAGTGAGAAGTGGTTAGCCAGCAGATGTTCTGAAAAAGATCTAGGGGTTTTAATGGACTGCAGACTCAATATATATTAGTGTTGTGATGTATCAGCCAAAAAAAAAAAGTGATGCAATCTTGGGTTCCATTGAAAGGCCCAGTTTACTGATACAGGGAGGTGATAGTTCCATTGTACTCATATGGTCTCAGCTGGAGTCTTGTGCTCCTATCACGGTTCCGAAGGCCACTGACAAACTGGAGAGTGCCCCAAAGAGGGCAACCAGGATTGTCCAAATGGCCTTGAGTCTGTGACATGAGGATCTTTTGAAGAAACTGGATGTGTTTAGCCTAGAGAAAAGTAAGACTTGGGATGATATTATAAGTTGTTTTCAAGTATTTGAAGGGCTGGCACATGGAGAAAAGATTAGACTTGTTCTGCTTGATCCCAGAAGACTGAACCAGTTGCAATGGGTCTAAGTTGTACAGGCAAATTTAGATTTGATTTTAGGAACCATCCTAAGAATTAGAATATAAAATCAGAATGGGATGCTTAAAGGTGATGGGTTTCCTCTCCTCAGAGATCTTCAGACAAAGGCTGGACAATCCCTGTTGGGCAGGTTCAAGGAGAGATTCCTTTTTTTTTTTTAAATGTGGGTTAAACTAGATGTTTGCTGAGGTCTCCTCCAACTCTCAAATTCTTTGATTCTGGTATTAAAATGCTCTGTAAAGTCTGAAGAAGAAAAACTATTATCAATTAGGAGCATGAGGGAAGAGTTTTGCATTGTGCTTTAGAGAACGGGCAAAAAAAAAGAAGAGAAAAAATCACTTTAGACATATAGAACAGCATGAGCAAAGACAAAGGTGAGGACAGTGCCCTAGGCTAGAGGTGGACCAAAGAGTTTAAAGAGGGAAGTAAAAGGATGTAAAATTTAAAAGATAAGTAGTATCGTTATTGAGAGCCTTGAATGGCAGGCTAAGGAGATTTGAACTTTATTTGGAAAGTGATAGGTTGCTACTGAAGAAAGATTATCTGGGAATGGTGTAAAGAATGGGATTGGAGGGGAAAGACGGTGGAAATGGAAAGATCTGATAAAAGGTCATTACAAAAGTCTAGGTCAGAGGTAATGGAGGCCCATTCTAGGGCAGTGATGGTAATAATAGAGATGAGATGTGAGAAGGAGATTCTACATAATATGTGAGAAGTTATAGAGAATCTTTCAGATCGATTGGACATCAGATGAGGCAGAGGAAAAAGTCAGACATAGCACTAGTGTTTAAAAAATGGGAAACAGGATGAATGGAAGTACTATGGACAGTCACAGTGAAGTCAGTAGGAGGAATGGATTTAGGAGAGAAGGGGTGATAAGCCCAGTTTGGGAAATTTTCTGGGTACTGGGGGTTGGCGAATGGTAATGTCAGCTTGATTAATGGAATCTTCATGTTCTGAAAGAGTTAACATTCCCTAAAGTAAGCTTTTTCCCTCCTGAGAGTAGTTAAGTCAGGCTCAAAACCTATAAAATAATTTAAATGACTTGGAGATAGGTGCTATACAAAAAAGGTTCTGGTGTTAGTGTTATTTTTTTTTAAACTCAGCTTCAGCAAGGCCTACTGAGGCTTCCAGAATGCAAGTTGCAGGCCAATATGTGGAATAAGTTCTTCATGGATGAATGTGGCTTAGCTGAAGTCATAGACAGTATAGCTAATGTCATCATTACTACTTCTTGAGAGGTGTTGTCGCGCAATGGCTAGAGTGCTGGGCGTGGGTTCAAAGCCTGCCTAAGGAATGTACTAGCTAACTGTGCGGTCCTGGACAAGTCATTTAGCCTCTCTGTTAGTCTAACTCTCCTCTTTCACAAAAATGAGGACAATACTAGTTGTTGTAACATCCATAAATGAGAGGATTATGTAAAGTGCTCTATAAATGTCATTGTTAATATTAAGTCTTATTGTCTATCAGACTCAGGAACATCCCTCAAACTCGGAGACCTTCACACAGAATGAAGGTCTAGCATAGCTTTATAGACAGGTAATCCTGCTCCTACTTGTAGCCACCATTTATATGGTGCTTTAAGGTTTTGTAAAGTCCTTCATGTACATGATCACATTTTGTGCCTTACAGTGACCATGTGGTAGGCGCTACGGAGCTTCTTCTTCTTTTTTTCCTTCCAAGTTTACAGAGGCAGATACTGAGGCTTGGGGAAATTAAATGACTTCCATAGTCACATAGCTAAAATATGGCAGAGGCAGGGTTTGAATCTAGTTTTTCCTGACTCTAAGTGACTCATCCAGCAAGGCCAGCTAGTATGTAAGGCCCAGTGCTTAGCACAGTGCCTGGTATGTAGTAGATGCTTAATAAATGTTTATGGACTGTTTTTTGATGAACTGTTTAGCCCTTGCACATTCTCTTCTGTATGAGAGTATGCTAAGTTTGGTGGCTTTGATCACCGTGGATTTTAAATTTTTGTTAAAATCCTTAATGGGTATCAAACTAGTTTCTGTTGGGTCCAGCCTAATTTCTGGGAGTTCTGAACATGTGATGACTCCCTTAGTTTGCATGACTGATAAACAGAGACATTATCTATCAACAGGGACTGGGATAATGTATTTCTGCTTCAAAGCATCTGTTTACTTATCAAAGATACTGTAGGGAGGGAATTAACCAAGGGTGTGTTTCCAGGGGAGTGATACCTGCCCATGGAATGACATGGATAAATTGTGCTGGTCAAAATTAAGTGTGGTATAACAGAATAATTGCAATGAGAGAAAAAAAGGAATTTAGAGAAACCAGTGAGGTCTAACAGGGAGCTTTCTGATAAGCTCAGATTTTTAAAAAAATAAATGTACAAAAGATTGAAGGAAAGGCATATTATAAAGCATGAATACCAAAGTGTATCACAAACCTTAGATTGAGAATCAGTTCAGAAAAGTTAAATCATGGGATGATCTGAGATTTATATAGGAGGGATGCATTGGTTTGGGGTGCATCCCAGGGAGTATAAGTGGGGGTGGGTCTGCAGTGGGCGTTCCAGTGAGCATGCGTGGAGCTGAGCCTACAGCTTCTGGAGTTACAAATGTTCTGGCTCATTCCTGAAGGACTTGAGCTTTGGGATGACACAGCAAACCCTGATTCCTTGGTCCCTTTGAAGGGCAGAGGGAGCTGTGCCAAAGAGGATTGGCCACTGAGCCAGGAAGAACCACCCACTCGGCAGTCTTTAAAAGGAAAGAATCCATCCTCTGGAGCTCTCTCAACTCCCATCTGTTGAACCTGTCAGGACTCTTTGAGATCTCCCTTCAATGTCCTTGAGACCGCAGAGTCATTCCTTTAAAAGACTACTACTTTCTGGCTCAGTCCTCTGGCAGCCTTTCTTTCCCTCTTATCCCTCCTTCCCTCCTCCCCCATCACTCAGACAAAGGAATCAACCAATATTTGCTGCATCATCCCAAATTGCAAGTATATAGGGACCAATATTCCTGCATCATCCCCAAACCAAAATCTTTCAGCACTGAGTGAGATCGCATGTGTTGACAGAAGTGCCCCAGGGTACAGGCTCGGATCCATTTGTGCCCCATATCTATGAAAGCTCATCACTATATATACTCCATGAGGTATTCTCCAATCCAATTCCCTACAACATTTATAAAAACCTTAATGATAACAAAAAGCTATTTTCAGAGTAAAATAATGCACAAGGAAGAGATAACAATAATAACTCACATTTATATGCCACCTTGAAGCTGACAAAGCACTTTCCTTGAAATGACTCTTTGAAGTTAAAAAAAAGCAAGTATTATTATCCCCATTTTGCAAATAAAGAAACTGAGGTGCAGGGTCAAATCACTAATGTCAGAGGAAGGATTAGATTTAATTCTTCTGACTCTAAGTCTTTTATTTTATTTTATTTTTTGGTAACTCATGGTGCCACTTCTTAAGAAAGAAAGTATGTTTTTAAAAATTTTTTTTTTGTTTTTCTGAGCTTGACAAACCCCAACAAACAAATATTTGTATAATACAAAGAACAAAAAATGAGGATTGCATGTAAAATTGCAAATGTCATTACAAATAGCTTTTTTTAAAAGTATAAACTAAAATTGAGTCCTTTGCCCCTTTATCATACAACATATAGTTCAACTGAAATTGCTCTCCAAAGTTACTAATGATCTTTTAATTGCCTCGTATAATGGACTTTTCTAAATCATCATCCTTCTTGACCTCTCTGCAGCCTTTGACATTGTCAATCACCCTCTTTTCCTTGATGTCCTCTTCTCTGTAAGATTTTGTGACAGTACTCTTTTCTGATTCTCCTTTTATCTGACCACTCCTTCTGTGGGGCAGGCTCTGCAGCTTACTCTTTAGCTTATATTCAGACTAGCAGATTAGGGCCTAAAATTGTAGGTTGGATTCTAGGGGTAACCCTGAGGGGTTGAGAGTATCTTTCTAATGCTGTCACTCTCAAACCTCCATTTAGTGTGTTTTCCCTTACTCTAAATTACCACTTAATATTTTCTCACTATCTTTTAACCAATTAACATCAATTAACTTTTTAAGGATATAAATATATCCTTACAGAGGATTTATAACAAGGACCAAAATACAGCAACATCCTGAACCAGAAGCATAGTCAGTCAGTAAATATTTATTAAGCACGTATTATGTCTAAGACATTGTGCTACATTCTGGGTATACAAAGAATGGTAAAAGAAAGTCCCTGCTCTCAAGGAGCGCACAGTCTAATGGAGGAGACAGTATATAAACAACTATGTACAGGACAAATTGGAAATAATCAAAAGAGAAAAGGCAAAGAATTAAGAGAAGTAAGGAAAGGCTTCTTATAGAAGGTGGGATTTTAACTGGGACTTGAAGGAAGCCGGGGAAGCCATGATGTAGAGTTGAGGAGGGAGAGAATTTCGGGGATGGGAGATAGCCAGTTAAAATGCATGAAGTCAGTAGATGGGGTGCTTTGTTCTAGAAATAGCAGAGAGGCTTCTATCACTAGGTTGTTGAATTCATGGGGGGGTGGTCAGATGTAAGAAGACTAGAAAAGTGGGGTAGGGGGAGGGCTTGGATGTGAAAGACTTTGAATGCCAAACAGAAGATTTCATATTGGGTTCTGGAGGTGATAGGGATCCATTAGTATTTATTGATAGGGACCATGACATGGTCAGACCTGTGCTTTAGGAAGATCAGTTTAATAGCTGAGTGGGGGCCATGGATTGAAGTAGGGAAAGAGTTGTGTCAGGAAGATCCACCAGCAGGCTATCGTAATAGTCCTGGAAGAAGGCGATGAAGGCCTACCCCAGGGTGGTGGCAGTATTAGAGGAGAGAAGAGGGTGTATATGAATGATGTCATAAAGGTGAAATGAATGATGTTATGAAGATGAAATGACAGGCCTTGGCAGCATATTGAATAGGAGAGGTGAGAGTAAGAAACTGAGGATAACATGAGGTTACAAGCCTGGGAGACTGGGATGGTGGTATCCCCAATGATAATAAGAAAGTTTGAAAGAGAGGAGGGTGTGGGGAAAAGATAATGAGTTCCATTTTGGATCTGTTGAGTTTAAGATATCTGTAAGACATCCAGTTTAAGATGTCCAGTAGGCAGTTGGAGATGCAAGACTGGAGGTCAGCAGAGAAATTAGGGTTGAATGAGTAGATTTGAGAATCATCAGCATAGAAATGATAATAGAATGCATGAGCTGATGAGATCACCAAGTGAAATAGTGTAGAAGAGAGGAGGACCCAGGATAGAGTGGGACACCTACTGTTTGTAGACATAACCTGGATGAAGATCCCGTAAAGGAGACTAAGAAGGAGTCGTCAGATAAGTAAGAACCAGAAAAGAATATTGACACAAAATTCTAGAGAGAAGAGAGCATCAAGGAGAAGAAGGTGATTGACAATGTCAAAGGCTGCAGAGAGTTCAAGAAGGATGATGATTGAGAAAAGTCTCTGGGGAAAGTGAGTTCAAACTTTAAATGACCACTGTAAAACAATCTCTCCTGGCAGTTGATTTCTTCCTTTGTGGAGTCTCAACCAATCTTAGTGTGGCATAACTGATGAGCCAGTTGCTTCTTTGCTCAGTTAGACATGGTGTCTTGGCTGCCAGGTTGATTCACTACTGGATTGTGTCAAGCAGGTTTCTCCTCAGGGCTGGCTCCCTGGATTTGTCTACTGCTGCTACCAGCTTCAGTTGATGAGAGGACTTTGATTCTCCTGACATTTCAAAGTTTACAAGGTCATAGATTGGTCTGTTTTGTTTCTATTGTATATTCACCCAAGATCAGGAAAAAATAAAAACAAAAGGGACAGAAGACACAGAGGCCTTGTATGTTCATGGCCATATGGCAGCTGGGGAGATGAAGCATCTGGTGGCAGGCCATTGATGCTTCTGTCCTTGCCACATTTCTCCCCACTCAGAGGCTTTCTTGCCTTACCACCAGGGAAGAGTAGGGAATTCTTTTATTCAAAACTTTTGCATGTACATTCTATTCTGGCTCAGTAGCCAATTAAATGCTTTTTTTTAAACCGCACACGAGAGCAACAGGAAGCATAAAGTACCTGTGTGTGACTAGAAGGGGGCTCACTTAGCCTCCATGTGAATATTGTGACTGGTCACTTGTTGGTCAGCTAAGTAGTACAATGAATAGAGTGCCAGGCTTGGGGTCAGGAAGTCAAATCCAGCCTCACACACATTGTTGTTTGTCCTTCATTTTTGAAGAGGACCAGTGACATTATGGGTGATGTTTTGACTCGTGCATAAATTGGAGTTAAGTGAGGCACAGTTGCACAAAATCATCATCCTCACTCTTTCTTCCAGAATCATTGAAGACTAGTGCCAAGACAAAAGTCAAGGCAACTGGTAATGACCTAGAATGCTGTGGATGACCTTGGTGACTTTGATGCCTGACCAAGCAAGCTCTAAGCCACCTTCATGGCCATTGGAACAAATTGTTCTCATCTGCCCCTTCCACTGGGGAATCTTCACATGCTTGGAGTAAACATCCCCCCAATTCATCCACAGATTTGAGGCCTGTTAATTACTCTCAGCCAGGTTTAGCTCATTTGCCAAGATGGTTTATTGGGTGTGGCTGCAGAGCATGCTACAGCTTCTTGGAGCCAGAGTGAGAGTTGGGTGATTCAGGTGGACATCAAAGCTGGATGAGCATCTCTGAAAAGGGTTTGACAAGCCCTCACACTATAGGTGCACTGTGTGACCCTGGGCAAGTCACTTAACTCTGTTTGCCTCAGTTCTCTCATCTGTAAAATGAGAAGGAAATGGCAAATCACTCCATTATCTTTGCCAGGAAAACTCCAAATGGGGTCATGAAGAGTTGGACACGACTAAAACTGCCTAACAACAACTCATTGGCCAGTCGCACCACCGCAACACAAACATGATATACTGTTATGAGAAAAAAGGAGAGAAAGTAGAACTATTCACCTCATTTTTCATCATTCTTCTCCATCAAAGAGGAGGATATTAAAACTGGAGAATAGAGAACAGAAAGAATCATTGAGGAAATTGAAATTGAAAAATATAGAAAAGCTCTTTTACGTCAGCCTGCAACATGCCTTCCTGACTAAGGAAGATGCAGAAGCTCCACAGGCACGTCAGCCATGGCCACAGGAGCATTGGCAAGCACCAGAAGCTGCCACCTGGAGGCCGTGACAATGCAGAAGGGCTGCACCATCACCAGATCAACTTTGACAAATATCATCCAGGTTGCTTCAGAAAAATGGGTATGAGGCATTAGCACTTGAAGAAGAACTAAAGCTACTTCCCAACTGTCAACCTTGATAAGCTGTGGACACTGGTCAGTGAGCAGACCAGGATTAATGCTGCCAAAAACAAAGAGGGACTTGCCCCTATCATTGACATCGTGCGGTCGGGGTACTACAAAGTCCTAGGAAAAAGGAAACTCCCCAAGCAGCCAGTCATTGTGAAGGTAAAGTTCTTCAGCAGAAGAGCAGAGGAAAAAATCAAGGGTGTTAGTGGAGCCTGTGTCCTTGTGGCATAAAAAGCCAATGTTATCAAATAAAACAAATGTCTTTATTAAACAAAAAAAAGAAAAATATAGAAAAGAAGATAGTGAGAGAATACTTAGCAACTTTATATGTATACAGGTCTCTAGGCTCAGACAAATTACATTTTATCATACTGAAAGAACTGGTGATCATAGAATCTTTCCTGGTGACTTTTGAGAAATTATTGGAAACAAAATGAAGATTAGAGAGGGGTAAATGTTCCAATTTTCAAAAAGGAGCAAAAGATGAATCCTAGAAACTACCAATTGATTAACTTGACAGTGATCGTTGGAAAAGTCCTGGAATAGAAAGAAGATGAAAACTAGGATCCAGCATGGGTTCACTAAACACAAGTTATGCTAAAATAACTCCATTTCCCTTTTGATAGGAATACTAAACTAGACTAGCAAGGGATTATTAAAAGTGTAGTACATTAGGGATTTTGGGAAAATATTTGACAAAGTTTGTAATATTATTTTTGTGGGCAAAATGGAAAAAATATAGACCAGATAGTATGGTCAATTGAATCCATAGCTGGCTAAACAACTGCATCCAAAAAGTGGCTGATTAATTTCACTATGTCAACCAAAAGGGAGATATCATCTGGTATGCCAGCATGATCTGCCCTTGCCCCTGTCCTAGTCAGAATTTTAATAAGTACTTGGATGGAGATATAGATGACATCTTTATTAAATTCTTTCATCAGATTTGTAGATGACAGAAACCTGGGGGAGATAACTAATATGTTGAGTTATAAGGATTTTTAAAAGTTTGGGATGACGTCTGAAACCAGCTGGACAAAATGTAACAGGGATAAATAGAAAGTCCTACATTTAGTTTTAAAAGATCGATTACATCTGTACAAGGTTAGGGGAAGGAGGTACCTGACTTGAAGATAGTTCACATGAAAAAGACATGAAGGTTTTAGTTGACTGCAAGATTATTTTTAGCTAACATTATAATTCCTAAAATAATAATAGTTAGCATATATGTAATACTTTAAGGTCTGCACGATGCTTTCAGGGTCTGCAAGATGCTTTCAAGATGCTTAAAATATTATTTCATTTGATCTTCACAACTACTCTGGGAGGTAGGTGCTATTATTATCCCCTTTTTACAGATAATGCAGACAGAAATTAAGTGACCTCTCCAGGGTTGCAAAGCTGCTAAGTGTCTGAAACCAGATTTGAACTTAGGTCTCCCTAACTCTAGGTCCGCTGCTCCATTTTCTCATCTAACTGTCTTTAAAACAAACACACCAAAAACAGAACAAAACCAAGACCAAAACCAAAAACTAAAGCAATCTTGGCCTGCATTACTAGGAATGTAATTAACCAGATCAAACAAACAGTTCCACTCTATTCTGTGCTCCCTAGACCACATCTGCTGTATTGTGTCCAATACTTAATTAGAACAATTTATTAAAATATTAAAGAGTACTTTTTAAAAAATTAATAAGCTTAAACAGAATAGTGAAGTGACTGGAAACCATGTGATATAATGACCAATTGAAGGCATTGGGAATATTTAGTCTGGAAAAGAGGAGGCTTTAAGGGTTTGTGTTGTGGGGGTGCTGTTTACTGTTTTCACATATTTGAAAGGTTGTCATGTGGAAGAAATAGACATTTTCTGTATTGTCCTAGAGAGCAGAACAAGAGCTGATGGGTGAAAGTTATAGGGTGGATGATAGGAAGTAATATCATGAGCTGCATTCCACACACTTCTTTAAACATGTCTAGAAAATGTACTGGATTGAATCCTATTGGGGAAATCCAGAAAAAAATAATCACAGTGAGTCATTTGTCCAGCTCATCTTGGCATAGGGAGACAGACAGGGTGGTCTGCAGATTAGGGATGGGCCTGTGAGTGTTCCACTACCATGGAAGAAGCTGTGTACCAAAGCAAGGAAAGGTCTTAGACTCATCCCAGAACACCTCCAGACCCAATTGGGGCACCTCAATGGGGATAAATGAAAACTGGAAGTTTTGTCACCCACTACCCAGTTCCAGGTCACAGCCAGTTTGTATTTAGTTGGGGACCTGGGCTCAGGGTGGGTTCCTGAGTAGGGAGGCCATGGGCTGTGTATGGAAAAAGGAGGAAATTCAGAAGCCAACATCAGTGATGTGACTCAGACCTCAGGCCTTGGGCAGCTAGGTGGTGTAGTGAATAGAATGCTAGGCCTAGAGTCAGGAAGACTCTGCTTGAGTTCAAATCTGGCCTCAGACATGTCCTAGCTATGTGTCCCTAGGCAAGTCACTTAACCCAGTTTACCTCAGTTTCCTCATCTGTGAAATGAGCTGGAGAAGGAAATGGCAAACCACTCCAATATCTTTGCCAAGAAAACCCCAAATAGGGTCATGAATAGTCAGATGTGACTGAACAACAACAACCTCACTTAAATGGAAGTGTTTTTGTTAGCCTGGTGCAGTAGAAAGAAAATGAGATTTGTAGTCAAAGGATTTGGGTTCAAATCCTAACTCTGGTACTTTACTACCTGGATGTTCTTGAGTGATTTATGTTGTCTCTCTGGGAATCAGTTTCTTCATCTGGAGTGAAAGGTAACTTAATTATAAGCACGAATGTATTGGAGCCAGCATGTGTGGACTCGTGAAAGCCAATTGTTAAATTTTCAGCATGAGTATTTATACTTCAGAAATCGGCAAATGCTACAAATTAGGGCTTGATTTATTGTTTTGTTGATTGTCTATACTTAAGAAAGTGACAGACAAAATGTTAATAGTTAAGATTAAACTTAAAAGTGTGTCATGCATTTTTTTTTTCAGAGAGCTGGTTGTTCATTAGACGTTTACCAACAAACCCTTAACTCTAAGTCCTCTAATGTTCCTTCCAGCCCTCAATCTATAGTTTGATCCTGTGGTCTCCTATTAGAAGCTTCCCCGGTAGTTCCATCTTTGTAGGTTAATAAGAGAATCCAGTTGCCAGCTGTTTCTCACAATACATTTTGAATTGGTTAAGGTATTCCTTCTACTTTCAAGAGGCCTCTGGTGAACATATGATGTCCTTATGTGTCAGCCTGGTGGTGGAGCTAGCTGGTATGCACAACCTGCCACCATGAGGACTCAGAAGTGCCCTCTAGTCTGTATACCAGATGCAAGCTTATGAAAAGATTACATGTAAAGCTTTAGTGAATGGAAAATACCACATCTGTATGATTAAAAAAATACAGAGAAGGCTAATACAGTAACAGGAGGAAGAATTGAAGTTGAAATAGAAAAATAAAGAGATTGTTTAGGACTGTTTCATTCTCTACTCTCTGGAAAGAGACTTAGATTGCACATAGGGCTTGAGACAAATGGGCCATTTTCAAACCAGGCAGTGGTCTCTGCAATATAGGACCATTTCTATAGAAAAAGCCAGGTTGAAATCTGAGAGCTGTGGGAGACCGTGGTATCAAACTGTTCATTTTCCAATGAGGAAACTGAGGCCCAGAGAAAGAAAGTGACTCTCCCATGGCTATGATAAATGGCAGGGTTAAAACCAGCACCCACATATCCTGATCCCTAACTTAGTACCCTGTCTTTCACCACATTTCTTTCCACTGCTTCTATCTTGTCTCAGCATTTCAATGATGGGTGGTACCTTTGTACACACACCTTTCCTCCAAAAAAAGAGTTTTCTTTCTAGCATCATTCCCTGAAAATGACTCTCTGGATGCCTCCAAGAAAGAAGTAATTGTCTCACCACCTGACTGGCTTTGCACAGCTGTCTTGCCAAGAAAGCTCTTTCAATCTCACTTGCTTTATTCCCGAGAGTACCAATTAGGCATCTGGCTATTGGGTTCTGCAGTGTGGTTCTGTGTGGTGGGTTTTCTGGTGTGTGTGTGTGTGTGTGTGTGTGTGTGTGTGTGTGTGTGTACATGTAAGATCATCCCTGAGATGAACAGGAAGAGTACTATGAATGATCTCAGCAACAGGCTGGCTGCCCTCCCCCATCTCAGAAAGCAAAGGCTGAAATCCCAGTTGAATTCTGAAGAGAGAATTTTAGTGAGGGACTCCTTTCCTTCCTCTTTCCTTGCCAGTGGAACCTCCTGGTGCTTACTATTCCAACTCCTGAAATAAATTAACATCCAGAGGATTTTGGTCTCTAAGATTTTGTTCTGCCATGTAGGGGAAGAAATATAGAAGCTCCAGCTGAAGATTGCTTTATAAAAAAGCATGAAAGTCATGGGGAAAAGAAAAAAACTATTGCCTGTCTGTGCTGCAAACAGATTTCAGTCAGTTCAACTGGATAATATGTGTGTGTGCACTTTTGTGTGTGTGTGTATTTTTATATTTTATCAAAAGAATGGCTAAAATCTAGGCAAACTATCAATGGTATTCCTTTTATTTAACAGGGTGTGTGTGTGTGTGTGTGTGTGTGTGTGTGTGTGTGTAACTCCTAAGTGAATGGACTCTCTCTACCAATGTAGGTCTGCAACTTATTAAGGGGCCTACACTACTGGTAATGTGTTTCTGGAAAACTGAATGACTTAGACTGAGGGTTCTATGTGGTGGGATTTCTGGGGTGTATGTGGGGGGGCAGCTGTCTTTTAGTGAGCTTTTCCAGGGAGCTGGTACACAATCCCAGTTGTATCTCTGGTGACCAATGATTTGCATCTCAGAATTTCCCAGGGATTTTCAATTTGCAGAGATAGCTGGACACATTCAAAAGCAGGTGCCCAGAGGTGGTAAGAGCCAGATATGACCTTCACCCCAGAAGGAGGCAGCTTCTTTTCTGAGGCACTGTGCCAGTGTAGATGCAGCTGAGAATGGCCTCCCCCCAAGAGATTAAAGCCCCCAAATGTATTCTGACAAAAAGGGACAGCTGCTTCTTAATCCTGAGAATGCAAACCATGAAGAAGCAAGGCCTGCCAGGTGCTGCTGCTACTGCTGCCCTAGAGGCTGTGAGAGCTCTGCAATAGATCTCCTCTCCAGTAAGGGGGACAACAGGACTCCAGCTGCCTCCATCAATGACCTCACCCCATCGATTTTCACCAATCTGAGTCTGATGAGGTGTGTGAAACAATCAATACACCTATGATTCTGCAAGTAAATGCAAATAGAAATGAACTGAAGAGCCGAGAGGGACAGTCTATAACCAGCCTGTCCCATTGGCCTCAAAGAGGAGACAGCCAGAGGTAGGGGGAAAAGAGGGGAGGGTAAGATTTGCCTTTGGATCACTCATTCCCATCCGCCTGGGCTCTGTAACCTTGGAGATGGCGATGTGAAGTGATCCATCCTCAACCAAAGGTTGGATCACAGGGGCACAGCTTGACTTAAGGTACAGAAAGTAAATAATTCATCTGGCAGCACAAGCCCCCATAGGTGATGCTCCAGCCCACACACCTCAGCACACCTGGAGCTTGTCAGCAACAGCCCACCTGCTGTTCTAGCCTCTGTGGACAAAGAAGTCAAATCAAGACAGATGTAAAGAGAACATTCTAAAGGTGTTCTCTGAATTTGCTCCCAGGGTCTCTCCATTCTGGCAAGGGGTAATCAGATTACTCTTCCAAAGGTACCTACCATGCCCTGTTCAAAAATAAAGTGAAAACTCCTTGTTTTGGTATTCAAGGCCCTCCAACAATTTAGCTCCAACCCATATTTCTATATTTCTCCTCCACTGCTCCTTCACATGTATATTATATTCTAGCCAAATTGGATCCGTCATCATTCCCTGCGCACATCTCTTCATTTTTGCTTATGTTATATTCTCTTTTTGGAAAGTCTTCCCCACTTTTTAAAATCCTTCAAGGTCCAACTTAAATCCTTTTTCTTCCTTAAAGCCTTCCCTGATTTCCATAGTTGAAAATTATCTTTCTTTTCTCTGATATTACTTCTTATCATATGACGCTTTGTGTATATTTTCCCCTATCTATGTATATGTTTATAGACACATTGAAAGTAGAGACTGTATTCTCTACATCACTTGTCCTAAATAGAGTAGCTATTCAATAAAGATTTGTTGAATGGATAAATTAACATACCCCATCCACAGTATTAGCTAATATTTCTCTGTACAGTCATTTTTGGTTCTCTAGGGAAGTAGTTTTGCCCCATTAGAATTAGGAGTCAAAAAGTAATTGTGTTTACTGATATGAATGTATCAGGCTTTGGGACTGACTGGGTTTCCTGCAGGCAGTGGTGGTGGGGGCAGGAGGCAAGGGGGTAGGGAAGGAGGTTTCCAGAGTCTTGACTTCGTGAAATTGTAATTAAATTAGAATGGATAAGTTCCCTTGGTTTAGAGGGGAAGGATATTGAGAGGTGGTAGTAGTGGTAGTGGTAGTAGTAGTAGTAGTAGTAGTAGTAGTAGTAGTAGTAGTAGTAGCAGTATTAGAATAGTAGTAGCAGCAGCAGCAGCAGCAGTCAGCTGTGTGTGTGTGTGTGTGTGTGTGTGTGTGTGTGTGTGTGTGTGTGAGAGAGAGAGAGAGAGAGAGAGAGAAGAGTTTCTGTAACCTAGGTGTGAATGGAGAAAGGGAGAGAAGAGGCAGAGGGGGAGAGAGAGAGAGTGAGGGGAGACAGAGAAGGGGGAAGAGAGAAGAGTTTTTGTAGCCTAGGTGTGAATGGAGAGAGGGAAAAGAGAGGCAGAAGGTGTTTCATAATTCAAAATAAGAGACTAGAGACTGAGCATTTGAAATTGGCTAACTCCATCAGTCAACCACCTAACCAATCAATTAAAAATATTTATTAAGCACAGACACTGTGCTAGGTTCTGGGGGTACAAATATAAGGCATGAGATAATCCCTACTCCTGAGAGTTCACATTCTAATGGATGAGACACAAATATGACCAAAAGTATATACTGTTTAAGTATATGCAGAATAAATATAAAGAGAAAAACTGCAAAGTAGTTAAATACAAGATTTGGGAAGGAGGGCCCTAACAACTGGGAGGATCAGAAAAAGCTTCCTGTAGATAGTGCTATTTGACCTTCATCTTGAAGGAAGAGAGGGAATCTGTGGGGCAGAAGGGAGAAGGGAGTGCATCTCAGGCTTGCCTGACAGCTAGTAAAAGAGAAGTGAGATGGGAGATGGAGTGTTAAGTGTGAGGAACAGAGAGAAGGCCAATTGGCTGGATCACAGAGTGTGGAAAGGAGACATATAAAATATTCAGTGAGGCTGGAAAGATAGATTGGTGCCAGGTTGTGGAGAACTTTAAAAGCTAAGGAAATTTCTAATTTATCCTAGAGGTAATAGGGAGCCACTAGAATTCATTGGGGAGGAATGGTGAGGAGGAAAGGGATCTGATTAGAGCTTAACCTAAAGAAAATCTATGGCAGTAATGGATGGTTGAACTGGAGTAGAGGAGATACTTAAGGCAGAAAAACCAGATAGGAGGCTGTTACAGTAAGTGAATCAAAAGGTGGTGAGTACTTTAACTAAGGCAGTCACTGTGTGAGTAGAGAAAATGAGTCGAATGTTAACAACAATAGCAATAATAATGACAGCTAGCATTTATATAGTGTTTTAAGATTTGCAAAGTACTTTACATGTTATCTTGTTTGATACAACTCTGGGAGGTGGATGCTATTATTTCCTCCATTTTACAGATAATGAAGTCAAGACTAAAAGAGTTTAAAGGACTTGCGCAGGGTTACACAGCTAGTCAGTGTCTGAAGCAGGATTAGAAACTCAGATCTTCCCGACCCCATATCCAATACTCTTATTTTACTCTTATTTATTGTGCTACCTAGTTGCTAACAGATGTCATCGGGGCAGAAATGGCAAGATTTGGCAACTGATTGGATATGTGGGATGAGAAAGTATGAGGTTATACACCTGGGAGATTAGAAGAATGCTGGTGACTGACAGAAATGGGGAAGTTTGAAAAAGTGAGATTTGATGGGGAAGAAAAATAATGAGTTCTGTTTTGGACATATCTCTATTTATCTATGTGTGTGTACACATATATGTATGTATATGTATATATACACATGCACACATATGTCAGTCATCTGCATAGAAATGATGATTCAACCCATGGGAGCTGGTAAGATTACTAAGACAGAGAAAGAGTATAAAGAGAGAAGACAAAAGGAGAATTCAGGACAGAGCCTTGGGTGGGAACATTCATAATTAGGGAGAATAATATGGATGATAACAACAGAAATAAATGGAAAGGTTATAGTCAAACAGGCAGGAGAGCCAGGAGAGATCAGTGTTACAAAAACCCAGAGAGAAGAGAATATCAAGGAGAAGAAGATGGCCACCGGTGTCAAATGCAGCAGATAGGTCTAGAAGGGTAAGAACTAAGAAAATGCTGGCAGATTTGTCAGTAAAGAGAGAATTGCTAATTTTGGAGAGAGCACTTTTGAGTGATGAAGTTAGAAACTAGACTTTGAGGGCAGAGGAGTGAGGGAGAGGCCAAGAAATGGAAGCAGTGAGTATAGATAGCTTTTTCTAGGAGTTTGGCTGAGACATGGAGAAGAGATACAGGATGATACCTTAAGGGTGGGGTCTAGTGAAGGTTTTTTAGTGCTGAGGGAGACTTGGGTATGTTTGAAGGCAGTAGGAAAGCAACCAGTAGATAGGGAGAGGTTGAAAATTCAAAGGCTGTTTCAGTTTGCTATAGAAGACAGGAGAAGGGATGAAGGCTGGGGTTAGGCTGGTAAATGCTTACCAAGTGCAAAAACTCAGGCCACTTTTAAGGTTAATCTGCATTATTAAAACTTTCTCTTCTGTTTTCTTAAGTCTAGGCAACCAATAAAACAGCGAATCAAGCTCTGATTTGTAGTATTGGCCATTTTCCAAATTGTAAATATTTAACAATGAAAATCTAGTAATCTGCTCTTACAAACCAGTATGGGCTGGCTTGAGCACACTCCTAGATCAATGGTACATGGATTGGCCTTGGTGAGAAATGCTGCCTTATTGCCTGAGACAGGAGAAAAGAAGGAGGGAGAGTAGGGGAGGGAGACTGATGTTAAGAGGTTTCAACTGAAGAGAAGAGTAAGCTCATGTTGAATAGCTCCAATTTTCTGAGGCAATTCCCTCAGCTGAGAGACACAGAGGAGGAGAAAGTATGGGAGACTGAAGGAGCAAAGAGATTTGGAAAAGCTTTTGTGAAGAATGAGAGAGGGGGTCGTTTAGGAAGAATAAAAAGATTGCCTTGCTGCTGTGAGAGCCCATTTGAAGCTGGATAACATCAATTTACTATGTACCTAGTCAGTAAAATTGTGTGACTTTCTCTAGCTCTGTTCAGTAGCCTATGAATAGGAGGCTGTTGGGAATAATCCAAGGCTGACATTCAGTAAGAGATGGATGACATTAGGGCAAGGAAGAGAAGAATTTCGAGAGCAGAGGACAAGGTAAATTTGAAATATGAGAGGAAAGGGGAGTCAGACCAGGACTAAATGGCCCAAGAAATGACTGGGAAGTACAAGGATTGGAGTTCTCAATGAGGGTTTTGGCAGGGTGAGGCAAAGGGAAAAATGGAATGATAGGAGGTTATAATCAGAGAGAAGAATGTCAGTTTTTTAATTTGGGAAGTGGAATATTTATGAGTAATGGTGACAGCCAGTGGGTGACTAGGTATGACTGAAATGTACTGAAGGAATAGGTATTAGAATTTAAGGAAGCTGGAGAACTGGGAGGTTAGAGAATTTGAGAACATCAGTGTGAATGTTGAATTCCCCTCATATAAGGAGAGAAGTAAGGGAGGAGAGGAAGGTGATAAACCAGGTGCTGAACTCCTTGAGAAAGAAGGGGGAATTGATCTGGTGTCTGATATACAATAACCACCATGATCTGGATTGGGTAAAATTTTGATTGAGTGGACATCAAAAAGAGTGAGATTACTTAGTGATGGTGGTATGAGGAGAGTGTGGGAGTGCAGTGGAATGCAAACAATATTCCAACTCCTCCTCCAGGATTAGTGTTGGAGGTATGAGAGAGAAGGTGCAATGTATATGGAAGAGGATGGCTAGGGATGCAGTGTCATCAAGGGGAAAGTCAGCGAAGGCCAATAAATGGATGGAGTGAGAGAGAAGGAGGGTTAGGGTGAAAGGATGTTTGTTCATTATGGAACTAACTTCAGGAACTCCAGAAGGCAGGGTTGCAGTGGGACAGGGGTGGGATAAAATTGAGGAGGATGAGAATGAGACAATTGGAGATGAGGGTTGGGGATAATTTGTTCTTATGTGGCCAGTGAATGATTAATAAAGGGATGGGGAGAGACACAGGATGCCAGAGATTGTTAGCCCTCGGGAAAGTCGGGGGTAGCAGATGAATAGTACCACTCACAGTTTGTAAGGATTATTGCAGAGGGTGCTAAGGTAGGCTTGTTGCTATAACTACTCATTCTCTGGGGGTATCTAGGTTGGGGGTTTTACATCATTCATAATCCTGGATTTGTGTAGTATTTTAAAATCTGGGTTACTCCTGATATGTAATTAAGTCTAGTCATTACTTCTTTGAGACTTTTCGTGTCCTCATTCAACTATTAGGCATGTAACAAGAGAAAGGTTCAGTGAATGGCTTGTATCATACAGATATAGAACAAGAGAGAGGTTTGAACTTCAGTCCAAAATAAGTGTCTGTCCCTCCTCCCACCCCCACTGCAGCTGGAGACTGAACTGAATAAGAGAGAATCCTGTGGTTTTCATTCATTAATAATAATTATGAGTTTCTCAGTAGCAGAGAAGATTAAGGAATGTGGATCAGGCTTCTCCATTTTCCCCCTTAGGTTAACACTGTGAACAGCTAGGTGGTGTAGTATGTAGAGCTCTTGGCCTAGAGTCAGGAAGACCTGATTTCAAATGAAGCCTCAGAAACTTACTAGCTATGTGCCTCAGGGCAAGTCACTTAACCTCTCTTTATCTAAGTTTTTTCATCTGTAAAATGGGGATAATAATAGGACCCACCCCCACTCCCAGGGTTATTGTGAGGATCAAATGAGGTACTAATTGTAAAGAGCTTAGTTAGCTTAGTACCTGGAACACAGTAAGGCTACAAATGTTAGCGATGATGATGATGATGATGATGATGATGATGATGATGATGAAGAAACATGGTCTGATGAGGGGGATGGCTGCTGGAGAGCCATTTTGTCTTTCTCATTGTTTTCTCCTACTATATGATTGGTAGATTGAAGGTAGTGGCAAGGGAATAGGTCCACCAGTTTGGAGAGGTGTGGGGTGTGATTTGGGAAGATCGATTCTGTCCACATGCCAAAGGTGGGGACCAGAGGAAGGATTGAGCATGCATTTCTTTCATTTTAGCCTTCTACCCTAAACCTCCAACCCCTGTCAGACAGTACCACTACCTGTTTGTTATTGTTGTTCAGTCGTTTCAGTCATACCCAACTTTGTGATCCCGTTTGGGGTTTTCTTGGCAAAGATTCTGGAGTGGTTTGCTACTTTCTTCTCCGGCTTATTTTATAGGTGAGGAAACTGAGGCAAACAGGATTAAGTGACTTGCCCAGGATCACATAGACAGTATCTGAAGCCAGATTTGAACTCATGTCTTCCTGACTCCAGGCCTAGCACTCTATCTACTGTGCTACCTGGCTGAATATCTACCATATTACTGACTTCTTGGTTCTGGAAAGATAGGCTCAAACAGAGTAGGCCATTCCACTATCCTCAGCTTCCGTGTATCACTCTCCTTATTCCTATATTTTACGGCCCATATTGAAATATGGCAATGCTACCCTTGACTTTGAATGATTCCATTCAGCAAATGATAGCCCCATCAATCTCTACTGCTAGGGTTGGGGGGTAGGGTAGAACCAGTCTCAAGTCACAGAGTGTCAACCCCACCCTCCCTCTAAACTGTAGCCAGAATTGAGGAATGCTTATACCATAAGCAGTTAACACCCTTTACATTCAGAAATGAATTTTCTGAGGCCTAAGGATCCTAGGTAAGTAAATAGGATTAGTGTACAAGAGGGACTGGTAGGATAAAGAATGCTCTGAAAATGGTAGTGACAGGCTAAATGACTTGTGCAGGAGGGAGAGCAACTCTGAGGAAGAGAAAAGGGAGAATAAAAATCTGTCTCCTGGCATTTGCCAAGTCAGCAAGAAGAGAGTTTATAGACATCTATCAAATAAGCCCAAAGAGATTTTTTTTTTGTGGTGGTATTTTTTCCTGAAGGGGTGGAATTGATTTGAAAATACAAAATACAGGCTAGTTGATTTATCTCAGTCTTTAAGAATATTGTGACCCAGTGTGCTACCCTCCTCCTTACTCTGAATGTAGGGAGCTGAACTAAGTCACACATTAGGCCTTCCCGCCCCCACCCCCACTTGGACAACTCTGCTTCTCTCTGTCTCTGTTTCTTTCTGTCTCTTCTCTCTGTCTCTGTCTTTGTGTCTTAGACTCTGTCGCTGTGTCTCTGTCTCTCTCTTTTTCCTTCAATGGCAAATGCGTTCAGTCTCTTGCCTCATCTGGAGTTTCTTTTCAGGTGGAAAATCGATTTGAAAAAACCTCCATTTCTCTGTGACTTTAGTGACAGATGCACTACTGTGCAATAATGCTGCTTACACAGACATTATGGAGGAAAGCAGATTAAAAAAAATCTCTCTTCTGTCTTGCGGACATCCATTAGTGTTCATTTTCCTTTCCCTCCCACCCCTTTCTTTAAAGTGGTAGAATTTTAGTTCTTATCTTTTCTGAAATGTCACTGTAAGGATTCAGATGAGCTTAGCTATTTGAACCTGCAGCTCCTCAAATACTAGAAAGGATTTTTGATCACATCTGATGGAGGTTCCCTCCAACAACACAGATTGCAACCCCACCATCTTGTGCTCCCCTCATTGACGTCCTCCCAAAAATTCATCATAAGGGTGTTACCCAACATGCCAAAGACCTTCCTCACTTTCTTCTGGCATCATAAGATACCAGTGGAGCCCTCTGAATATCTGCTTGTCATCCTTCATTAAGGCAAGTCAGACAGTTAATATCTGCTCTTGGCAGAGAGCATCAGCAGATGTCTGGATAATTGAAGTACCCCTCACTACTGTGTCATATCTCTATGCCAGGTTAGTGATATTTCCCAAACTCCCCATTCTTTTCTTCTTTCAATCCAGGCAATCTGTAATACATTTTTATGTAGCTGTAAAATGGGCAGGAAGGGTGGCACATTTACTTCCCTAGTGGTTACTCTCCAGGTAAGGTCCTCCTTGGATCAGTGTAGCCCTGTTCCTCGCTCTGAGCAGTAGCCTTCCCAGTAGAAGCCTTAAGTGCTCTGGGGTCTCTTCTCCATTCCATCCCTCAGGGCCTTGAGTCTCAAGGTCTGAGGTCTCTCCAACCCTCAATCAAATTTCGCTTAAAAACTAATTTCAGAAGACCAGCAAAGATAGAAAAGTAGGAGAAAGCAGTGTAGCTAACGTCCCCCAATAACTACTCCAGTGAAAATCTAAGAACATCAGACTGAGTGGTGACTGGCATTTAATTGTGGAGCTCAAGTCAAAGCTTATACAGGCAAGGGAAGGGTTGGGGGAATGAGCATCAGTTGAACCTCAGTTTCATTTGAACTGATCACAGAAAGGGTAGAACATTTATGCACACAAAGAGTTTGCTATAGAAGTATACTCAAGTCAACAGGGAAATAGGAAACACAGAAAGGAGAGAAGGGAAAATAATAAAAAGAGTAGATTCAGAGAGAGACTAATTATAATCAATGCAAACCCTAACACAAAGAAGAGTTGAAAAAGAATGAAAGAAAGAGTAAAGGTGTGAGATTGGAGGAGAAGAGAAGAGAGCCAGAAGAATAGAAGTTGAGTGCATTGGGCCCGGCACTGGTGTAGAACACATTGGTCTTCCAATACTCCCTTTTTCTTTGGAGAGAGGGGGCAGGTAGCAAGGAAAGGAAAAATATAAGGATGAGATGGAGATAAATATGCAATTAATGAGTATAACCATGAATGTGAACAGGATGAATTCACCTGCAGAAGAGGAGAGCAGAATGAATTAGAAAGTAGACTATAACAGTATGTTGTTTACAAGAAACTCACTTGAAACATAAAAATTCACACAGAATAAAAATGAGGAGCCAGAGAAAAATCTATTATGCTTCAGCTGAAGATATTGGGGTGGCAATCATGGTGTCAGAAAAGACAATATTAAAAATAGACTTGACTAAAAGAGATAAACAGAAAAAGATACCATAGAAAATGAATTAATACCGATATTTATCATACTACTAAATGGCCTGGCATCGAAAAGGGTAGAGGAAAATCTAAAAGAGTTAAAAGGATAAATAGACAGTAAAACTGTAATTGTAGAAGACCTCATTGTATCCATTTTAGAGCTAAACAAGAAAGAAATTAAGAATGTGAATAGAATTTTAGAAATTTTAGATACGATAGATCTTTGGTGATTATTGAATCAGAATGGAAAGGAGTATACATATTTCTCAGCTGTGTATGGCACATTTATAAAAATTGACCCTGCAGTTGGGGAATAAAGACTTCACAAAACTGCAGAAAAGCAGAAATATTAAACACATTTTTACTGACTACACAACAACATAAATTATATTCAGTAAAAGTTGCTAAAGAAAATTAAAATTATGGAAGATGGCAGAATAAAACAGGAAATATTGGGCTCTCCAATATTTCCTACAAACAAGATAAAATATCACCTCAGAATGAACTTTGAGTGGCAGAAATAATTAAAGTCAGAGTAAAGCAGTTATCCTCCTAAAACTGGGAGAACTTCAGCCAAGACTTGACCTCTGGGGATGGAGGTTTGGATCTATTGAAGTTTGACCCTCCAGGCAGGCTCTGCTGAATCAACAAACAATAAACCCTGGGGGCAGCTGGGTCTGGCAGGCACCTCCCCTTCAGGAACTTTCACCTCAAGGACTGTGTGGGAATTAGATAGCAGAACTGGTGAAGATTGAAGGACCTGCCTATGGGCTGGGGCTGTGGCCAAGGAGGAGCAAGTGTGGTAGCAGAGGGGTGAGGACCCTGCTGGCTGTGGACACTTGCAGGAGAACAGAGTCTCTGGTTTCAATTCCAGGGCCATGGGGTGAACTGAAGTTTGCAGTTGCAGAAGAGACTTTAGGGAGCAAAGTGTTTGTGGTGATGATAAGACTGGGGGCAGAAGGGGCAGAGAAGAGTGCCTGAGATCAGGCCCCCCAGATACAGCTGAGGAAACAACAGTACAAAAACCCTGAAGCCAGAGGCATCATCCCCTATACCTCATGGCTAGAACCTGACTATAATAATAAACCACTTCAATGAGTTAGCCAAAGAAAAAGAACCTGACCATAGATAGTCACTATGAGGATAAAGAAGATCTTGGTTCATACTCAGAAAAAGATGGTGAAATTAAAAAAGACACTCCTCCTTCAAAGAAAAATGGCCACATGCCCAAAAAGAGTTCTTGGAAGAGTTTAAAAAGGACTTTAAAAATTAAATAAGAGAGGGTGGGGAAAAATTAGGAAAAAAAAAAGTATGAAAATCAAGAAAATTATGAAAAGAAAGTCAACCAATTGGAAAAAGAGATCCAAAAATGTAAGGAAGAAAATAACTTCTTAAAAACTAGAACTGGGCAAGGGGAAACTAATGACATTATAAAACACCAAGAACTAACAAAACCAAACCAAATGTATAAAAAAGAAAAAATAGAAGAAAATGTGAAACATCTCATGCAAAACAACTGATCTAGAGAACAGATTGAGGAGAGATAATATAAGAACTATTGACTACCTGAAAGTTATAATTTTTAAAAAAGAGTTTAGATACAATATAAGAAATCATTAAGGAAAGTTGCCCTGAAGTTCTAGAATGAGAGGGTAAAATAGAAATAGAAAAAAAAATCCATTGCTCACTACCTGAAAGACATGCCAAGATGAAAATTCACGGGAAAATCATAGACAATTTTGAAAGCTCTCAGGTTAAGGAGAAAATCCTCTAAGCAACAAGAAAAAAACAGTTTAAATACTGTGGAGCTACAGCTAGGATAACATAAAATCTAGCAGCTTCTACATTAAAAGACAAAAGGGCTTGGAACATTATATTTCAAAGAGCAAAGGAACTGGATATGCAACCAAGAAAAACTTACTCAGCACAGCTGAAATGAAAAAAAAAAGATATTTAATGAATTGAAAGATTTTAAAGTATTTGTGACAAAAGATCAGAACTTAATGGACTTCTGAGATCCAGGAGAAACATAAGGTAAATATTAAAGACCAATTAAGGCACTCAATAAGGTCAAGCTGTTTACTTCTTATATGGAAAAATGTTATCTTTACTCTTAAGAATGTTATCATTGCTTGGGTAGATATGCATAGATAGAAGGCTTAGAGTTGAGTTGAGCATAATGAGATGATTCTAAAAAAAGTAAAATTGGGTAGGGAGAGGTAAAATGGAGCAAATATCTTTTTGAAATGAGGCCTGAATGGAAGAACTATTACAGTGAGAGCAGGTGGGGGTGGAAGGCTGGTAGCTTGGAACCTTATTCTCATTGAAACTGGGTTAAGGAAGGAATAGCATATATATCTAGAAGGGCATAAAAGTCTTCTAAATTAATAAAGAAATAGGAGGGCTAGAGGATAGGATAAAGGATGGACTTTTAGAAGGATGTGTAGGCCAAGAAGTAGGAGGTCAGGGAGAGGATAAGAGAGGGATTCTTAAAAAGCAGGAGGATTAAAGAGGTAGGGGTTAGAATTAAATTAGATGCATGAGGAGGGATAGGATAAAAAGAGAGGATGAGAAGGATAAAAGAGAGGAAAAATAAGGTGGAGGAAAATACACTACTAGTAATTATAACTGTGAATGTGACTTGGATGAACTCACCCATAAAATGGAAGTGGATAGCCAAAGGGACTAAAAATCAGAATCTGACAATATGTTGTTTACAAGAAACACATTTTAAGATTAGAGATACAAACAGAGATAAAATAAAGGTCTGGAATAGAATTATGCTTTGGGTTAAGTAAAAAAAAAAGCAAGGGTAGCAATCATCAAACAAAGTCAAAGCTAAAATAGATTTAATTAAAAGAGATAAACAGGGAAACTATATTTAAAAGGTACCTTAGAAAATGAAGCAATATCAATACTAAACCTATATATACCAAATGATATAGCATCTAAATTTTTAAAGGAAAACTTAAATGAATTACAGGTGGAAGTAGATATGAATACTTTAATAGTGGGGGACTTTAATCTTCTCCTCTCTGTATTAGATTAATCTAACCAAGAAAGGAGTTAAGAAGGTGAATAGAATCTTAGATCAGCTAGATATGATAGATAACTGGAGATAATTAAATGGGAATAGAAAGGAATACACCTTTTTTCTCAGTGGTACATGGTATCTTTACAAAAATTGACCATAAATTAAAACTTTATAGTTAAATGCATAAAACCAGAAATATTAAATGCATCTTTTTCAGATCACAATGAAATAAAAATTATATTCAATAAGGGACCATGGAAACACAGATTAAAAGCTAATTGGAGAATAAACAACCTAATCTTAAAGAACAAATCCTAGAAATAATCAGTAATTTTATTAAAGAGAATAACAATAATGAGACAACCTGTCAAAATCTATGGGATATAGCAAAAGCAGTAATAGAGGAAAATTTATATCTCTAGATGCCAATATCAATAAAATAGAGAAAGAACAAACCAATGAATTGAATATGCAATTTAAAAAAAATAACTAGAGAAAGAACAAATTAAAAATAATCAATAAAATACCAAATTAGAAATCTTACAAATTAAAGATGAGATTATTAAAATTTAGTGTAAGAGAACTAATGAATTAATAAATAAAACTAGGAGTTGGTTTTATGAAAAAGCCAATAAAATCAATAAACATTGGTTAATATGATTTTTAAAAGGAGAGGAGAAAACCAAATCACTAGTACTAAAAATGAAAAGGATGAATATACTTCTAATGAAGATGAAATTGAAGCAGTTATAAGGAGTTATTTTGCCCAGTTACGTGCCAATAAATTTAACAGTTTAGGTGAAATGGAGGAATATTTACAAAAATATAAACTGCCTAGATTAATAGATGATAAAATAGAGTATCAAAACAAATCTATTTTGAAAAAAAGGAATTAAATAGACCATAAATGAGCTTCCTAAGAAAAAGCATCAGGACCAGGTGGATTTACAAGTGAATTCTATGAAAAATTTAAAGATCAACTGATTCCAGTATTAAACAAATTATTTGGAATAATAGTAAAATAGAAAGTCTTACCAAACTCCTTTTATGAAAAAATATAGTACTGAAACTTAAACCCAGAAGATCAAAAACAGAGAAAGAAAATTGTAGACCAATTTCATTAATGAATATGGATACAAAAATGCTAAATAAAATACTAGCTATGACACTACAACAGCATATTACAAAGATTATACGTTGTGACCTAGTGAGATTTACACCAGGAATGCAAAGATGATTTAACATAAGGAAAACTATTAACATAATTGATTGTATCAATAATAAAAGTAACAAAAATCATGTTTATAGCAATAGATGCAGGAAAAGCTTTGATAAAATACAACACTCATTCCTATTAAAAACACCTGAAAACATTGGTCTACATGGATTTTTCCTCAAAATGGTAAGAAGCATCTATCTAAAACCATCAACAAGCATTATTTGTAATGGGGATAAGCTAGAAGCCTTCCCAATAAGATCAGTAGTGAAACAAGGATGCCCATTTTCACTAATATTATTCAATGTGTATTAGAAATGCTAGCAATAAAAGAAGAAAAGAAATTGAAGGAATAGGAATAGGCAATGAGGTAATAAAAGTATCTCTTTTTGTAGATGATATGATGATATACTTGGAAAATCTTAAAGATTTAACTAAAAATTAATGAATCAATTAATTTTAGCAAAATAGCAGGATATAAAATAAACCCACATAAATCATCAGTATTTCTATATATCACTAGCAAAACCCTGCAAGAAGAGGTAGTAAGAGATACCCCATTTAAAATAACTGTAGACAGTATAAAATACCTGGGAGTATACCTACCAAAACAAATCCAGGAACTACATGAACATAATTATAAAACACTTCTGATACAAATAAAGTCAGGTTTAAATAATTGGAGAAATATTAATTGCTTATGGGTAGGCACAGCCAATATAATAAAAATGAGAATTTTACCTAATCTGTTTATTCAATACCATCTCAATTAAATTACCAAAAAATTATTTTACTGAGCTAGAAAAATATGATAACAAAATTCAACTGGAGGAACAAAAGGTCAAGAATATCAAAGAAATTAATGAAAAACAATATAAAGGAAGCAAGTTTAACAGTACCAGATCTTAAACTATACTGTCAAAACTATCTGGTACTGCTAAGAAATAGAAACACAAATCAGTGTAATAGAGTAGACATATAATACATAGTAGCAAATGATTATAGTTATCTTGTGTTTAACAGATGTAAAGAGTTAAGCTTTTGGGATAAGAATTGATTATTTGGTAAAAAAAAAAAATATTGGGAAAGCTGAAAAGCAGGCTGAAATTGGGCATAGACCAATATCTTACACCATTCAACAAGAAAAGGTCAAAATGGTTACATGATCTAGGTATAAAGGGAGATATCATAAGGAAATTAGAAAAATATGGAATATATTACCTATCAGACTTATGGAAAGGAGAACATGAGATAGAGAGCATTGTGAGGTGTAAAATGTATAATTTTATTACATTAAATTACAAGGGTTTTGTACAAATAAAACCAATGTAGCCAAGATTAGAAGGAGAACAGAAAATTGGAAGAAAAATTTTATAGAGTTTCTCAGATAAAAGTCTCATATTTCAAATACATAAAGAACTTTGTCAAACTATAAGAATATGAGTCATTCCGCAATTGATAAATGGTTAAAGGATATGAATAGGCAGGTTTTTGATGAAATCAGAACTACATATTATCATATAGAAATGCTCTAAATCACTGATTAGAGAAATACAAATTAAAACTACTTTGAGATATCATCTTACACCCATCAGATTGGCTAACCTGATAGAAGGGGAAAGTGACAAATGTTGGATAGGAAATGGAAAAAATTGAGATACTAATTCACTGTTGGTGGAACTGTGAACTGATCCAACCATTTTGGAGGGCAATTTGGAATTATGTCCAAAGAGTTATAAAATTGTTCATACCCTTTGACCCAGCAATACCACTATTAGGTTTGTTTCCCAAGGTGATTAAGGAAAAAGGAAAAGAAAATATTTATAGCACGTCTCTTTGTGTTGGCAAAGAATTAGAAATTGAGGGGATGCCTATCAATTGGGGAATGGTTAAACAAGTTGTTGTATATGATTGTGATGGAATACTGCTATTCTATAAGAAATGATGAACTGGTTGATTTTTAGAAAAATATGGAAAGACTTGCATGAAATAATGAAGAGTGAAATAAGTAGAACCAAGAGAACAGTGTACACAGTCACAGCAATATTGTTCTCAGAACTTTGAATGACTAAGTCACTTTAAGTATTATAAATACTCAGGTAAACTACAAAAGACCTATGAAGGAAGATGCTATCCACATCCAGAGAAAGAACTGATAAACAGAAGTACATATAGTATGGTGCTGTGTGTGTGTGTGTGTGTGTGTTTTACATATATATTGTCTAATGTTAGCCTTCTTTAGGGCAGGGGAGGGAGAAAAATTTTTTTTTAAAATGCACAGCATATAAAAAAGTAGGGTAGCTTTGAAAACAATGTAGTATTTATTGCATAGTTTTTTTTAAAAGTAAACTGTGAAATGGAAATTGATGGTTTTATATTGAATCCTCTTTTTGTGCTGTATTGTGTGCGTGGAAGAGGATTTTTTTTATATTTAAGTTCAAAATGAATAAAAATTTTAAAAAGAAAAGGAAAATAATTGGATACTAGATAATTTTAAAGAATAGAAACATTAGATAATTTTATTCATGATAATGACAGCATACCAAAGTTTTGAGGATGCAGCCAAAGGAGTCCTTAAGAGAAAAAAAAAATCTCTATACAGCTTCATCAACAAAAGAGAGAAATAACAAATTAATAAATAAATAAATAGGGCATGCAACTAAAAAAAATCAACAAATTTTAAAGTAACCAACTAAACACTAAATTAGAAATTCTGAAAATAAAAAATGAAATTAACAATACTGAAAGGAAAACAATCATTGAATTAAATAAAACTAAGAGTTGTTTTTTTAAGCCAATAAAAAAGATGAACAATTATCTTACTTGATTTTATAAATTAGAAAGAGAAACTGAAATTACAGGTATTAAAAATGAAAAAGGAGAATTCAAAACAAATGAAGAAGAAATAAATCATTAGACACTATGTTGCCCAACTATATGTCAATAAAACTGACAACTTAAATGAAATAGATCAATAAAATATATAATGCCCAGATTAATAGGATAAGAAATGGCAGTTAAATAATGCCAGCTCAGAAAAAGAAATTAAACAGGCCATAAGTGAATTCTAGAAGAAAAAAAAAACTACAGGACCAGATGAATTAAAAGCAAACTATTAAACATTCAAATAAAAATTAATTCCAATATTACATAAACCATAAAAATAGCAGAAGAGATTCCATTAAGTTTCTTTTGTGATTCAAATATGACCTTTATACTTAAATGAGGTAGAGTCAAAACAAAGAAAGAAAACTATAAACCAGTTTTCCAAAAGAACATGACACAAAAATTTTAAATAAATTATCATCAAATTCCATATAGCAACATCTTATAAAGATTGTATGCTTTGACCAAATTGGATTTATGTAGGAATGCAGAGTTGGTTCAATTTCAAGAAAACTATAAACATAATTGACCATATTAATAACATGAACAACAAAAATTATATCTTATCATAGATTCAGTAAAAGATTTTTAACAAAATATAAACCATTTCTATTAAAAACAAACAAACAAACCATGAAAAAAAAACCACAGGCATCAGTGGACCTTTCCTTAATATGGTAAGTAGTACCAATCTAAAACCCAGAGCCACCATTTTTGTAATTGGGTATTAACTAGAGGACTTTCCAGTGAGATCAAGGTAAAGCAGAGAAGCAACCATATCCATTAGCTTCACTATGATTTGACATAGTTATTGAACTACTAGCTATAACATCAGGACAATAATAACAGGTAGCATTTACTTAGTGTTTTAAGGTCTACAAAGTATCTTACAAGTATTTCATTTATTCACACAATAACCCTAGGATGTAGGTGCTATTATCATTATACATTTTATAGATTACTCATTTTACAGATGAGGAAACTGAGGCAGAAGTTAAGTGACTTGCCCAGGGTCACAGTGTCTGAGGGACGATTTTATTTCAGATCTTCCAGATTCCAGGTCTAGCCTCCTGTACTACCTAGCTGCTTAAATAAGACAAGAAAAAGAAATTGAGTGAGTAAGTATAAGCAAAGGGGTTTGTGTATTTACAGGCAAAGAGGAAACAAAAATCATTGCTTTTTGCAGATGTTAATGATGCCTCACTTAGTAAATCCTACAGTCAGCTAAAATTAATTAAAATAATTAATAACTTCAGCAAAGTTGCAGGCTATAAAATAGAAATAAATCACCAGCTTTTCTGTATATTACCAATAAACTCCAGCAGGAAGAAAGAGAAATTCCATTTAAAATAACTACAGAATACATAAAATATAGGGGATTGATCTATCCAGATACACCAGAACTATATATGAATACATTTACAAAATATTCTTTACAAAAATGCAATCCTAAATAATTTGAGCAACATTAATTGGTCATGTTGTAGCCCAAGCCAATATAATAAATATGATAATACTACCTACATTAATTTATCTAAATTAATTACCATACCAATCCAACTATGAAAGAGTTGCTTTGTAGAACTAGAAAAAAATTACAAACTTCATTAGGAGGAACCAAAAGTCAAGCATCTTAAGGGAAAAGAAATGGAAAAGAAGGGGCCTTGCAGTACTAGATCTTAAACTGTATTGCTGAATGGTGATCACCAAAACTATTTGATACTAGATAAAAAAAGAGAGAGATTGATCAGTGGAATAGACTACAACATACAGAAGAAAATGAAAGTAGTAGCCCAGTGTCTGATAAATTGAAATATCCCAGATAATGGGATTAGGTCTCGTTATTTGACCAAAACTGCTGAAAAAAATGGAAAATAGCCTGTCTGGTAGAAATTAGGTTTAGAACAACACCTTACACTGTATACCAAGATAAGGTTTAAATAGATGCATGACTTAGATATTAAAGGTCACATCATAAACAAATGAGAGGATCAAGGAAAACATGACCTTTCAGATCAATGAATAGGAGGGGAGTTCATAAACAAATGTTGTTGTTGTTGGTCCTTCATTCTCGAAGAGGACCATGACATCAGGAAGGTGATGCCATGACTTGCAAGTGAATTAGATATAAGTGAGGGAGGGCTATGCAAATTCACTAGCCTCACTCTCTCCTCCAGAACAAATAGGGATAGAAAGGGTCACAGAAATTACATTGGATAATTTTGAGTACATAAAATTAAGAAAAATTTGCACAAATAAAATCAATGTAGCCAAGTTTAGAGGGGTAACAATAAATTAGGGAAAATATCTTTACAGAAAGTTTATTAAATAAAGGGCTTTTATTTCCAAGATATATAAGGAGCTCATTCAAAGTTATAAGAAGAGCCATTTCCCAATTGATTAATAGACAAAAGATACAAATATGTAGTTCTCAAGGGATGAAACTCAAGCTGTCAGTAGCCATCTGAAAAAATGTTCAAAATCAGTAAGAATTAGATAAATGAATATTAAGGTAAATTTGAGGTTCTGTCTCATATTCATAAAACTGGCAAAGTTAACAATAGCAGAAAATGACAATTTTTGGAAAGACTGTGGGGAAACAGGCATATTAATGCATAGTTGGCAGAGCTATGCATTTGTCCAGGTATTGCAGAAAGTAATTTGGAACTATTCCCCAAAGGTTAATAGACTGTGTATACTCTCTGATCTAGTGATAACACTACCAAACCTATATCACTCCCCCTACCCAATAAAAAAAGTAAAATAAATCACATATACAAAAATTTACAGCCAAAAAATTATGCTATAAATTCTATAAACTTTATTTTTGTCTCAGCAAAGAATTTGGAACTAAGGGAGTTGCTCATCAATTGAATGAATGGATAAACAAATTATGATGATATAAATGTGATGGAATACACTTGTGGCTTAAGAAATGCTGAAACCAATAGGATCTGAGAAATTTGGGAAGAGTTGTATGAACTTTTGTCTGAGAAATTTGTTGCAAAGGATTCCCCCTCCCCTTCCCCATTTCCCTTTTAATTATAACCATATTGATTGTTTGTATGAAAGCTTTTCAATTTTATGTAATCAAAATTGTCCATTTTGTGTCCTGTTATCCTCTTTGCCTCTTCTTTGGTCAAGAACTTTCCCCTCATTCATAGTTAAGAAAGGCAATTCCTGCTTCTCTACTGTGCTTATGATGTGACTTTAACCTCTATGTCATTGACCTATTTAGAGGTTATTATTTTACATGGTGTAAGATATTAGTTTAAATCTATTTGCAGATTACTTTCCCTTTTCCCCAGCAGTTTTTGCTGAATGATGAAGTACTCACCACAGTAATTGGTGTCTTTGGAGTATCAAATACTGTGTAAGCCAAGTATGTGTGTTGCTCCTTAGTCTTATGTCCCACTGATCAACCTTTCTATTTTTAAATCAATATAAAAATATTTTAAAACAATTGCTGCTTGGTAGCATAGTTTGAGATCTGCTATTGCTAAGATCCCTTTCTTCCTACTTTGAAAAGTTATTACCCTTAAGACTCTTGATCTCTTATTCCTCCAGATGAATTTTGTTATTTTTTCTTGCTCTGTAGGAAAACATTATTTGTAATTTGATTTGTATGGTACAGAATCTATATATTGATTTAAGTAGTATCATCACTTTAATGATATTGACATGACCTAATCATGAACAATTATTGTCACTACAGTAATTTAAGTCCTCATTTCTATAGTGTTTTGCAAGAGTATTCATATGATTCCTGGGGGTATCTTGGAAGATGAAATCTCATATATTTTAATGTTATTATAAATGGAATTTCTTTTTTTTCTTTTCCTGGTGAGTTTCTTTAATAATATTCAGTAAGGATAATTATTTTGTGGATTTCTTTGATATCTTTCTATTTTACTGAATTTATTCTTTCTATTAATTTTTAGTTGATTCTCTAAGGCCCTCTAAGAAAGCCATCTGCAAAAAGTGATCATTTTGTTTCATTTTTTACCCTTACTTTTTCCATCAATTTGTTTTTCTAGTACGATTACTATAGTTATCATTTCTAGAAATATTTCAAATAATAGTGGTGACAATGGGCAGCATTACTTTGCCCTTGATCTTATTGGAATGGCCCTTAGTATTTCTACACTATAAATGAAAGATAGCACTTCCTTTTAGGTAGCTAGTATCTACCATATTAAGGAAAAGCCCATTTATTCCTTTATTTTTCGATGTGTTTTTGTACAACATAAATTGGTTCTGCATTTTGTCAGAAGCCTTTTCTGCATTAATATAATTATATAATTTTAATAGTTTCTGCTCTTAATACCATATATTATGTTTATAGCTTTCATAATATTAAACAGATATTTTTACTTTCTTTAATTCCTGGTATAAATCCAACCTCTTCATGGCATATAATTTTTTTAGTATGTTTATTAATATTTTCTCTAATATTATATATTGACATGATGTTTGCCCTTTACTATATGATTGTTAATAGCTTACCTTTGTTCTTTTCAAAATTGTCAAAAGGCAGTTGTCAAAAGAAGAGATGCAAGCTATCAACAATTCTATAAAACAATGCTCCAAATAACTAATAATAAGAAATGCAGAGTAAAACAACTCTGAGATTCTGCCAAACAGCCATCAGATTGTGAAAAATGACAAAAAAAGGAAAGTGGTGGCAGTTGTTGGAAGGACTATGGAAGGGCAGTACACTAATGCACTATTGGTAGAGTTGTCAATTGATCCAACCATTTTGGAAACCAATTTGTAATTATAGCTAAAAAGTAAATTTTTGATCCATCAATACCATAACTAGTCAAATACTCCAAACAGATGAAAAAAAAGATAAAGATCCATATGTACAGAAATATTCATAGCAGCACTTTTTGCTTTAGTAAAGATGTAGAAATAAAGCGAATGCCTATCAATTGGAGGTTAGCTGAACTAATTGTGGTATATAACAACCATAATAATAGCTAATAGCTAACATGTATATAGCACTTATTATGTGCCAGACTCTGTGCTAAGTGCTTTATCTCATTTTGATCCTCATAACAACTCTGGGAGGTAGGTGCTATTATTATCTCCATTTTGCAGATGAGGAAACTGAGGCAAATGGCATTACATTACTTTCCCAGGTTTCTGAGGCCAGATTCAAACTCAGGTCTTCCTGACTCCAGGCCTTGCACATTATCCACTGCATCATTAGCTGCCCATTTAAAATATAGTAGAATATTATTGTACTGTAAGAAATGGTGAAAGATATGGATTTAGAGAAACCTGGAAGAACTTATAAGAACTGATGCCAAAGGCAGTGAGCAGAACCAGGAGAACAATTTATACAGTGACTACAGCATTGTAAAGGAAAACACAATACAATGATTAATCAAGACTTCAAAAGACTGACTATGAATATTGCATCCAATCTCCGAACAGAGTAGTGATGGACCAGAGGTACAGAATGCACCCTACATTTTGAGACATGGCAATGTATATGCTTTGTTTAACTATACATATTTGGTACAATTAAGTGCTTCTACTGTGGTTTTGGGGAGTATGTCTGTGGGAGAAGATGTTGGAAAGTGATAATGATTTTTAAAAATGAAAGTATACCAATGAAACATTTAAAAGCAAACAGAAAAGAGTACGGGAAGTTTAGAATGGGACACAGAAGTAGGCCAGTTTTGTTACAACTAATTTGAATATACACTTAAAATATGTGGTAAAATAAAGAAGTTGATTGTTTAGTATACAATCATTTTCTGTTCTTCTTTGAATATACACTTAAATATGAATGTTAAAGAAGTTGACAATTTAGAATATAATCTTTTTCTGTTCTTGTTTGTATGTTAAATATTTATGTTTGCTGATGTTTGTTTTAAATAATTTTTTAAAAATTATTGGGCCTATTGTCAAAAAGATAGGGCTCACTCTCATGGTTTTGGTTCAACTCTGGGAAACATTATTTGGAAATCTCCCAGAGCCCAGGGGTTAATCCCTTTGCCAATGTTGGTTATTAGCTTATATGGGTTTTCCTGTGAAAAACAGAGAAACAAAGGTTCTATAAAATTTGTTCATGATCTGAATATCTTATTTAAATCTTAAATCTCCTGGGCCAATCCCTAGGTTCTAAGGCATGCATTAGGTGCAGTAAACATTTATTCTGGGTTTTTTTTGTTCAGTACTTCATACTTTGGAGTATTTTGCATATATGGGATGGATGAAGAGATGGTCTACTTCGGACTACAATAGACCTTATTACACTATCTTAAAGTATTTAGAGACCTTTAATGTGGGAGAGAGTTTTGTTTTTTTTTCTCCTGCTTGACCCCAGAGTTTAGAACTGGGAGCAATTGGTGGAAGTTGCAAAGAGGCAAATTCAGACTTGAAGCAAGGTAAAAGTTCCTAACAATCAGAGCTCTCCAAAAGTATAATAGGTCATTGCAGTAGGTAATGGATTGCATGTCACCAAACATCGGCAAGCCAAGGATGGATGACCACTTGTAGATTGTAAATAGAGAGGATTTCTTTTCAAGTAGGAATTTGACTATATAGCCCTTTCATCTCTGAAATTCTTTGATCTAATTACCTTGCATTATACAGTAAATATACATTTTTTAATGTGAGTGATTTTTATCAGTGAATGGTTTTCCTAATGAAGAATTTCTTATACCAAAGCAGTTGGGCACCATCTCTGCAATTTATAGTCTTAGAAAGTTGCCTGGGGCATGGAAGAGGTAAGTGACTTGCTCAGGGTCACATAGTCAGTTTGCAATCAGAGGCAGAATTTTAACCTAAATCCAAGACCATCTTTTTATCCAGTATACCACACTGCCCTCCCCTCTATATATAAACAGATAGCAGGTATGTAATATGTATGTATATGTACACATATATGCACATATAATGAGTGTTAAATAGGTGTTTGTTGAGTTGAATTCTTCCCATTGGTTCTGTTTTTGCCCTCTGGAGCTTTCCTTTGTAAAATGGAGTGCTCCTTGATCTCCAAAATGATCTCAAAAATTTTGGACAAAACTCCAAAGTATCATATCTCTATTTGGCATGTAGGTAGTATAGTGGATAGAGTACTTGACCTAGCATCAGGAAGATCTGAGTTCAAATCCAGTATTACATACTTACTAGCAGTGTGACTCTGGGCAAGGACCAAACACATAGATGCTGTCTGCCTCAGTTTCCTTATCTGTAAAATGGGGATAAAAATAGCATGTACTTCCCAGGGTTGTTGTGAAGATAAAATAAGATAATATTTATAGAGTGCTTTGAAAATTTTAAAGTGCTATATAAATGCTAGCTATTAATGATATTTAATAAGAGAAATGATATTTCCACATAACTGGCTTAAAGTGCGATTTTGTTGTTGTTTTTGTTATTGTTGGAGGTGAGGGACATATCTGTTGTATGACACACAATCCTCCTAAATGACACCCTCTTCTTAGTCAGCAGGAGTCACTGTCATAGTGGTGAGAAGATTTGCTCATTATATCAGCAGTCAAATAAAAAACACATTAACATCTTTTGGGAGTCAAATGGAAGTTACTGATTCACACTCTCCTGGGGCAATGCAGTCTGTTGACTTCTGGGGTATGTTCTAGAAAATTCTTGCTTCCAGGTCAAAGGATGCAAGGGCAGAAATGCTTCAGATTCATCCTCAATATGACTTCATTATGGAGACAGAGACTAATTCCTTTCTAAGTGGGTAAATGCTCTTTAGCCGCATTAAGAGGCTGAAATCTGATGAAAAGGCGAATAAATTCAATCTTCCTTGCATCATTCACCTGAGACTTCATCAGACTCAAACCCGATTAGAAAAATTCACATTGAAAGCATCATTTATAATGGACCAAAATAATAGAAAACGTTTGGCCTGGAGGGAGGCAGAAATAGAATTTATACCTGGCTTTAATTTTTTATGATTTCCCCCTTCTCCCTTATACAGTTTGGCATTTTGTGTTTTCTCCTCCCCATGACTAATCGTTAGACTAATTAGTGGTTAATCAATGTTTAATTAAAATCTGGCCATTAATTACAGGAAGTGCTCTGGAAACTTGGGAATAAAATATGGTTGCAGGAAGGACTGGATTTCTTTAATTTTACTTTGTGATTGAAAGAGGAAGGTTCAGTACTTCCATTAGTCTTTCCTGCCTTGTTGTGATGTTCCTGTGGATAGCTTTGGGTATTTGACTAGGAGAGGATACACAGGGTTTGGAAAGGGAAGAGGAGGGAGGAAATGGGATGACTAGAAAGATCCCTCTGGGATCCCACTTCTGCCTTTTAACACAGCACTGTGGCAAGAGCACTAGATTTGAAATCAGAGCATCTGGGTAATACCTGCATGGTCCTGGCCAAGTCACTTACTCTCTTTGGGCCTCAGTTTCCTCAGCTGGGCCACCACTTCCATTCTCTTTGCTCTTAATTCTCCACGGTCTAGCTTCTGACATCTTCATTCAATTGAAAGTCTCTCTCCAACATTACCGATGATTTCTTGGTGGCCAAATCTATTGACCTTTTCTTAATCTTCATCATTCTTGACCATAACTTTGAAATTGCTGATTACTCTCTTCTTGATACTTTCTTGACTCTCTAGGTTATCATGACACTGCTTTCTCCTGGATCTCCTCCTACCTGAGTAATCATTCCTTCTCTGTCTCCTTTGCTGGATCTTTATCCAAATCACATCTACTAACTGTGAGTGTTCCCCAAGGCACTATTCTAGGTCCTCTTCTCTTCTCCCTCTATACTCTTTTACTTCCTGATCTCATTAGCTCCCATGGATTCAGCTACTACCTCCATACAAAAGATTTTCTGATTTATTTGTCCAGCCTTAACCTCTTTGACTTCTAGTCTTTCATCTCCAACTGCTTATTGGACTTTCAGACTGGATGTCTCATAGACAGTTTAAACTCAACTTGTCCTAAGTAACTCATTATCTTTTCCCCTGAACCCTCTCTTCTTCCTGACTTTCCTATTACTATTGAGGGAGTGTCTATTGTCTCAGTCACCTAGGCTGACTAGGTATCATCTTTAATGCTTCGCCTTATTTCTCATACCCACCTCCCCCCTCCCCAATATCAAACCAGTTGCCAACTCCGAACTACCTTTGAAGCCAGGAGATGGAGATGAGGAGGGACAATATTCCAGGCATGGAAGACAGTCAGAGAAAATGCCCAGAGCTATCTCCTCATAACTGGAATGCTCTCCCTTCTTGTCTCCATCTTCTGCTTTCCTTCAAGTCTAAACTAAATTCCTACTTTCTACAAGAAGCCTTTCCCAGTCTGCCTTAGTGTTTTGCCTCTGAGATTATCTCCAGTTAACCCTGTATATCATCATGTTTTTATGCATTCGTTTACATGTTACCTCCCCAGTTAGACTGCAAATTCCTTGAAAGCAAGAACTACTGTTTTTATGGCTTTCTTTGTATCCGTAGTGCTTAGTACAGTACCTGGCACATAGTAGGTGCTTAATAAATGTTTATAGACTGTAAAAAAAAAAAAACTGTAGACTGGAATAGCTGTTAAGATCCCTCCTATCTCTAAATATGTGATCACTGACTTGTTTTCCAATTGTTCTTCTTAGCTCAAAGACCCAGTCTTTCCACTGTCACTCCTTACTAACCTGAGTTGTTCCTCTTGTCTTTAATTTTGGAAAGTCTTTATAAATTGTCTACTTATGTGTGAAGGTGTGCCAGATACTTCAGCAAGAAAGCTGTCCAGACAGGGAAACTGTCCTAATGGACATACAGGTCCATACAGCCCAAGATGGGCGTCTGGGAGCTCATAGGAAAACTCTGGGGGTGTGGGGATTGTCCCTTTAGTATAGCCATGGAGTTCTTGCTGAGTAGCCAATTAAAAGAGTTGTTATCACCAGCAAGAAGCAGAAGTTTTGAAGTGGGGAAGGAAAGAAGCATTCCTCCAAATAAGTGTTTCGAAAGGGGTGCTACAAATAAATGGTATCCGTAATGAAATCATCAGTGGTCCCATGCTATTGCTGGGATAAAATATTCCTTTTAAAATCCCTCACAATTTGGGCAGATATTTTCTCATTCAGATATTTTACATCATTCCCTTTCTTAAATGCCACATTCCCACTAGACTGTTCATGCTACAGGAACATTCTATTGCCACCTCCAAGCCTTTGAAAAGATTGTACCCTATGAAAAAAGTACTTCCTCATTTCCTTTGCTTCTTAGAATCAGTGATGAGGTGTAAAGAATTCTAGATTTAGTCACCCAAGGTTTGAATCCTGAATCTTCTACTTGCTACTTTTGTGACTGTTGGAAAGTCATTTAACCAACTGTTTGAGTCTGCTTTCTCTTCTATAAAATAAGGGGTTTGGACTAAATGATATCTGGGGTACCCATCACCTTTAAATCTGTCACTCTATGATTGGGTGTTACCTTCTATGCAAAGACTTGCTTTATATTCTCAGTTAGGGTTCTGTGGTCCTTGATCATCCAGTAAGAGCTAGAAGGTAAGAGCAATGTACAGTTTATAGATGGGAACACCAGCCTTACTCCACAGAGCATGACGTGGTGAATGGCCACCTGAAGTTCATCACTGGGGAGCAAATGGTTGAAGAAGGGGATGGAAAATGAGCCTGTTGCAGTAAATTATGGGCAATGTGGTTATCATCAGAACTGCAAGAGAAAACCAAAAGTACAAAAGGAAAACCTGGATAATGAAACAAACAATTTATACTAAAATTTTATACTAACGGATTAGCCATATGGTTAGCTAAATGGGGGAATGATAATAGACAGTAAAAAAAATAAATAAAACAATAAAGTATCAGGAAAGAAGTTGTGGAAGAACATAGCAAATTCAAATATGAAGATTAAAGTTGGACACATTTTAGCTCATATCAAAGGGAAAACAAATGAAACAAAATGAAATGAAAGGAAGGATCACATTAGCAAATTGAGTATGATGGGGTAAAGGAGAATAGTGAAGAGAATAGGATCATATGAAATGGGCACATGAGTATTTTGGACACTTGAGTGTTCAACCCACCCAATCATGGATTGAAGATAAGATGGGTCTGAGGATACAGAAAATAATGATACGATCAACAGTATTGCTTTGCCCTATTTTTCAAAAAGATAAGTCATTATTGAAGCTATAACCTGGATTCATGATTAAAGGTTTTGAACCAGTCTGGCAAGTAGATTACGTTGGTCCACTTAATGATAAACTTAATAAGGGTTATTGTCTAACAACAATTTGTACATGAGCGGGATTAGGCTTTGTCCATCCTATATGTAAGCCAATACCCCCGATGCTGACTGTACAGCAGAAGGACTATGTTTACTAATAGTTAGCCTTTACTGAATGAGAGTGAGCAAGGATGAAGGCCTTAATTTCTCAAATATATAGGGAACTTAAGTCAAAATTATAGATATATGAGTCATTCCCCAACTGGTAAACGGTCAAAGAATATGAACAGGCATTTGTCAAAAGAAGCCAGTGCTATCTCTAGTCATAAAAAATGCTCTAAATCACTATTGATTAGAGAAATGCACGTTCAAACAACTCTGAAGTACCACTTTATACCTATCAGATTGGCTAACATGACAGAAAAGAGAAATGACAAATGTTGGAAGGGATGTGGAAAAATTGAGATGTGAATGCATTGTTGGAGTTGTGAACTGGTCCAACCATTCTGGAGAACATTTAACTATACCCAAAGGGCTATAAAACTATGCATGTCCTTTGACCCAGCACTGCCACTACTGGTCTGTATCTCAAAGAGATCAAATAAAAAGGAAAAGGACCCACGTGTACAAAAATATTTATAATAACTCTTTTTGTGGTGAAAAAGAATTGGAAATTGAGGGGATGCCCATCAACTGGGGAATGGCTGAACAAGTTATGGTATATGATTATAATGGAATATTATTATGCTATAAGAAATGATGAAAAAATGGTTTAAGAAAAGCCTGGGAACACTTGAACTAATGCAAAGTGAAGTAAGCAAAACCAGGAGAATGCTGTACACCATAATAACAATATTATAACTGTGATTAATTGTGAAAGACGTAGCTACTGTGATCAATACAATTATCCACAATAATTCTCAGAGACTTATCTGCCTCCAGAGAGAGAACTGATAGAGTCTAGGTGCAGATTGGAGAATAATTTTTTTTCACTTTCTTTATTTTTCTAGTTTTTTGGAACATGGCTGATATGGAAATTTGTTTTGCATAATTTCACATGTATAATTGATATCACATTTCTTGCCTTCTCAGTGAGTGGGGGAGGAGTGGGAGGAAGGAAGAAAATTCAGAAATCAGAATTTCTAAAAAATGAATGCCAAAATAAATAAATAATAATTTTGTTTTGAAAAAAGTGATAAAGGAATATACTTCACAACTTACAAGGTTAAGAATTGAGATGAAACTCAAAGGAATTATGTGGTATTATTATTTAGCATATAACCCCTTAGTGGTGGGGATGATAGAAATATTTAGTGGAATACTTAAGGCTCAAGTTAAGAAACTCTTAGGAGAAACAAAGACTGCAGAATGAAAAATAATTATTAGAAGTGCAATAAACCAATTAAATTACAAACCTAAGAGAAATGTCTGTAGATGAATTTTAAACTGTAGTACCACCTTCGATTGATTCAGACAATACATGACAAAACATTATTGAAGGAACCAAAATGTGAAGGAGCAAACTGAAAACATTTGCTAATGATTTTAGCTTTGATTGATAGTTTCCTTTTATCATAAGCTTAGATAATCATTTAGAACTTAGATGTATAACTGATAAACACTCTTAGCCAGAACCATGACAACCCACCAGAGGCCCTGCATGAACCTGGGTTGTGATTAGGACAGACTCCCGTGTTCCCAATACTTGGAAATGTGAGCATCCTGTGTTTGCTTGAGAGCAATACTAATTGACAGAGACTTCCAAGAATGTCACCTTGACATTTTTTAGGAATCAGATTGGTGGTTTGTTTCTAGAGGGTTTGATGTTTGTATTATTAAATGGTCAATAAAGTGTTATTGTCTGCATTGATGACTGTGAGTCTTATTACTGTACTGTCGGTCCTAACAGCAACAACTATAACAATAGCTAACATTTATATAGTGCTTACTATGTTCCAGGCATTGTGCTAAGTATTTTTAAATTATTATCTTATTTGATCTTTACAGTAACCCTGGGAAGCAGGTCCTATTATTAGCCCCATTGTACAGATGAAGAAACTGGGGTATACAGAGGATAAGTGATTTACCCACACTCACACAGCTAGTAAGTGTCTGAGGCCAAATTTGAGTCTTCCTGATTCCAGGCCTAGTGCTCTATACGTGGACTGCCATATTTTTGTATGATGATACTCTGGGAATTTACGATCTCTTACTCATCCACAACCATCTTATCTTGCCCTGAGTTTCCTTCTGCCATCTTTAGTCCAAGTTCACCTACCTACTACCTATGTTGCTTACCCAGATGATCAGGAAGACTTCACTTGAAATATGCAATGTTGAACCTGGTGTGGAGGTGTATTTTAAACCTCATTTATAGTAAAACTGAAAAGATTAAGAAATACTATTTTCTCTCTAAAGTCCTTTCCAGACTTCTGGGAAAAGCTCCTTGAAAAGATGAGTGATTAGTCAGGGCAAAAAAAAAAAAAAGCCAAAAAACATTCCTTTAGGAAAATGGATTAGTAGTAGTATCAAACTTTTTTGACAAAGAATAACTTTTGGCCTTTACATTATTGCCTTGTGATTTGATTATTAACTCATCTAAGGGCAATCTCCTTTTAGTGATTGGCAAACTAGTATCTACCCTTCTCCATTGAGAAAGAATTGAGATAGTAGTGGAAGGGAGGAGGTCCTTTTGCCTGGAATGTTACCCAGATATAACACCAACATGTATTTTGATATCTTTTCCTTTTACAGTCTTTATAAAACATAGTACTTAGGAACTGTTCTTAGAGTTCTCCATTTGTCAGAGAGGTGAGGTAGATCCAGTAAAATTTATAGTTTCCGTTTCTGGGGGATGCTAGACCAACCATCTTGGTGTTCCAGTTTCAATTCTGAGTAGGGCTTATTTGCAAGATTACTATAAATGTTAACCTGAAATTGTCTTAGGGCAGTCATGTCACAAGGCATGCCAGTTTGGACATCTCTCTGTCCAAGCTAAAAATTCCTTGGATATAGATTAATGATAAATTAAGCCAAATTGTTTCTGGTAGATTGATAACTAAATGCAGAATGTAACATCAATACTCGTGTGTTTTTTTCTTTTTTGACACTGGTTGTTTTTGTTCATCCTTTGTTCTCGAAGACGAATAATGACATTACAAGGGTGATGTTTTGACATGTTATTGAAATGGATTTAAGTGAGGCAGAGCTTTGCAAAGTCCTATTGGTAACTTGTAAAAGCTGCCATCACTGACCAGTCCCCAACTGCAAAGATTTTTTTTTTTACCAGCCTGAGCATTAGCAACTTCCACTTACCCCAATCTCAAATTCCCCCAGTCCCCCACCTCACTTTTTGATCTTCTTCAGCCAGACAAACAAATCCATTAGACTTGCCAAGTTGTCTGGAGAGGGGTCTCCCTACTTCTCATTAACCACTTCTTTCCATTCAAATGTTTATTAAATGTCTACTATGCAGTATGGAGTAGAGAGGGTAGTGTAGGACAGTAGATGAAGAGCTTGCCTCAGAGTCATGGAAATCTTGGTGTAATTCAAATCTAGCTTCTGATACACATAGTCTGCGTGATTGGGAAGAGTCCCTTGCTTTTCGATACCCTCAGCAAAATTCTAAGACTATAAGTTTCAGAATACTTGCAGATATGCATTGGTAGAGGGAATTTACATGTCTGGAAAAAATGTGAAAAGCATGTTGGAAGGCACTGAGGAACTCATTTTATAGATTGTATACTCCTGATTACAGCATTTCTTGGATTCTAAATCTTGCTCCTATCATCACATGGCTCTTCAGATGAAATGAGTCAACAGTCATTCTGTAACAAGAGATACTCTTGTCTTGGACAAAAGCAGTCTCTGAAGAGGAAGAACAGGACAAATTCCATTTCAGAGCAACCTTGACAATTAGAACCAATATAACAGCCCATTATTCTGAATTTACAAGACTAACTTACAAGGCAAAATGTTTTAGAATTTAAAACATAGATATCACAGTTTAGGAATATAAACACAGAAATGGAAAAATGTCATAACATCCTTGACATTTTCCCACTATTGTTTAATCCATTTGCCCTTTTAAACCTTTAAGAATGTAAAGCAGTGCCATGTAGAATTGGAATCATTTTCCGAGCAATCTGCTTCTATTCCCCCTTGTTTAAACAAGTAAAATCTTTGAGTTTATGTGACTTTCCTTCTGTCCAATTTCTTTTTTGGATAGGAAACAGAAATGAAAGAAGACCCAGTCCTTATTCTCCAGGTGTATTTACTCTAGTGTTAAGGAAGCACAAGAAAAATAAGAACCATAGTGAACTTCAGCTCTAGCACAACCGTTATCCATCCAATGATCTTGCAAACAAATTCTTTGCAAGTGAGTCCTACTCAGAATTGAAACTGGAACACCAAGATGACTGATCTAGCATCCTCCAGAAATGGAAACTGTAAAATTTACTGGTTCTACCTCACCTCTTTGATAAATGGAGAACTCTAAGAACAGTTCCTAAGTACCATGTTTTATAAAGACAGGAAGTTCTAGAGGCTCTTTATATCTCTAAGTACCCCAACAGTAGTCCCTAACTGATCCTATTCTTTTAACATTTCATCCAGTCACCCACTAGATATATCTGATTCCAGAAGGATAAGTGAAATATCTGGTTCTACACTTTTAATAGAGAGCATGAGTCTATGTTAAAGCTCATTTTATTTTATTTTATTTCATTTTTGGGGCAATTGGGGTTAAGTGACTTGCCTAGGGTCACACAACTAATAAGTGTCAAGTGTCTAGTCCGAGATCAGATTTGAACTCAGATCTTCCTGACTCCAGGGCCGGTGCTGTATCCATTGTCCCACCTAGCTGCCCCCTTAAAGCTCATTTTAAAACCACTTTAGAGCCATCAGCTCTAAAACATAAAGAAGACACACTGACAATTGCTATGAGGGTCACAGATGTGTATGGAGTCATTAGCAAATTATTGCTTCCATATATTGTTTTTTAAGAATTCTTCATTCTCTTTGAAAAAGCCCATCAGTTCTCGCTGTACCACAAGGAGCCCAAAGCTGTTCCTCCATATTTTGTCTTTCTAGGGACACAGAGCTGCTGTCTTTTGGACAGGATTCTTCAGGAGATCAACTATCAGTCTGAACACATTTTAGTGAAAGAAATGGAGACTGTTGAGAACATTGTGTTGGTATGTAAAAATAACAATGATAGACAAATCAGTTCAGGTGGCTGTAAGACAGATAGGGAAAGGAGAATGATGAGGTTTTTTAAGTTTTTGTTTTTTAAATCAAAGAGAATGTGTTTATATGTTGTTGAATTGTGTTCAGTCATGTTCGACTTTTCATGACCCCATTTGGGGTTTTCTTGGCAAAGATAATGGAGTAGTTTGCCATTTCCTTTCTCAGTTCATTTTACAGATGAGAAAACTGAGACAAATTGGTGACTTGCCCAGGGTCACACAGCTAGTAAGTGTCTGAGGCCATATTTGAACTCAGGTTTCCAGACTCCAAGCCCAGCCCTCTACCCGCCACACCCCATAGCTGCCTAGGCCTCCCAATATTGGTTATAACATGAAAATGAAAAACAAAAAGGAAAAGAGAATATAGGAGTAATGTTGACTGAGATTTGGGGTGGGACAGCTAAGGTCCCTTCAAGCTCTCAACTTCTCTGATTCTGGCTCTACATTTCCTGCCATTGAAAATATTCATACAGAGAAAACTCTTCTAAATTTGAAGGATTCTATTATACCCACTGCCAATCACAACATATACTTTTTTTGTGGCTCTGCTACTATACTTTTGTACTGTCCTACAGCCCCCCTGAAGCCAAAAAAACTAACAAGAAAACAGTTGTGGTAGGTGGCTGAGACTACTACATCTGGCAATTTCTGACCAGTCTAGAATGTCAGTGAAGAGTTAGAGGCCCTAATTCTTCTTTCTGTTCTTTCTAACTTGCCTTCTTTCCCTTCTCCTACTTCAGCAATTATCTCTATCTGTTAGTTTCCATAGCAAATTCACACCAGATTCAAAGTCATTTTGTTATAATTGTATCTGCATGTGGCAACAGCAATAATAAAAACTGATGTTTATATAGCATTTTGAGATTTGCAAGATAGAATGTGGCATAGTGGACAGCAGTCAGGGTGTAGCAGTATGGAATCAGGAAGATCTGAGTTCAGATCGTACTTTCTGATATATATGTGACCCTACAAAAATCACCACCCAAGCAACTCTCGCCTTACTTAAATTTGATTCAGTGCGCAAGTCATCACCCTGTGATGTTATTGGTCATCTTCAAAAATGAAGGACCACCACCACCACCAACACCACCAACAACAAGAAAGATGAGTGGCCAATATCTGTTGGTAGTATTTTTCATACTAGGAATTTCATAAATGAATGAAATCACTAGTCCAGACCAAAACATTTTTTTTATCCATTATCTCATTTGAGACTCATAACGATTGTATGAGGTCATTATGGTTATCATCCTCACGTTATAAATGTTGAAGCTGGGACTCAGAGAGGTTTAGTGATTTGTTCATTGTCACGCAACTAGTAAATATTAAAGGTAGAATTTGATCCCAGGTTTTCTTGACTAGAGATAGCATGATACAATTGAAAGAACACTGACTCTTGAGTCACAGGGCCTAACTTTTCCTCATCTGTGACATGAAGGGCTTGGGCTGGATGGTATCTGAGGTCCCTTCTGGCTCAAGGCCAGCACTCATTTGTGGATTTGTACAGGTTTTAAATCCAAAGACCGATGGAACTCTCCTGAGGGGAAGGGATGGAGAAGTAATTCCTAGTTAGCATTTGTAACAGATAGATTTAAGAAGAGATCTAAAGGTGACTGAATAGCTTTTTTCTATCTCGAAAGCATATTTCTTGCCTGAAGGGGTGAGGGTCATTTCAACCACCTATGCCGAAAGTAATAATTAAAGAAAGCTGTGGAAACTGAGTTTCTAATAGCACCGGCTCCTTAAATATCAAAAGTAAAAAAAGTAGGAAGGGGGAAGAGAAGAAGATAGATATGTAAATGGGATAAAAAAGACTCAGCAACTGACTAGATAGGAAGGGTGAGGGATAATGAGGAGTACAGTTGCAAATCCAGGTGACTGGAAGGATGGCAGTGACCTCAAGACAAGTTACGAAGTTAGGAAGAGGGATAGATTTGAAGGGAAAGATCCTGTGTTGAACCTGAGATGTCTGTGGGACGTCTAGTACAAAATACTTAGCTTAGAGGCTTGGCAAGGGATGTATATATAGGTCTTGAAGTGATGTTTAGTGAACCCATGGGAGCTGATGAGGTCACCAAAAGAGTGTAAAGAAAAAGAGAAGAGGGCCTAGAATGGAGCTTAGGGGTAACACTCAGATTTAGTGGGAAAACCATGAATGATGATATAGCAGAAGGGGCTGAGAAGGAGCACTCAGGTGGATAGAAAGATAACCAAATGAGAACAGTACCATGAAAACCCAGAGAAGAAAGATTATCCAGGAGGAGAAGGTGGTCAACACTGTTAAATACAGCAGAGAGATCAAGAAGAATGAGGATTGATAAATCTTCCTTGGAAGGTTTGGCAGTTAAGATAGTATTCTTTCTCTTTGGAGAGAGGAATTTCAGTTAAATAGTAAGATCAAAAGCCAGATTGCAAAGGATTGAGAAATAAACGAGAAGAAATGGAGACAACTAGGGTAGACAATGTTTTCTAGTTTAACTGTGAAAGGAAGGAGAGATAAGGACTTTAGGGGTTGGTAGGTCAAGTGATCTTTTATCTTTGGCTCATTTTGCCAATACTCAGAGTTTTTTCAGGAAATCTGAGAATATATCTCAAGGCTAGGTGTCCACAAATGTGGAAAGAAGGTCCTCAGCTCTCATGCAAGCACTCCAGCTAACAATATCATATGGAGAACAACCAAATAGAGTAAAAGCATAAAGTACCCCATAAAGCAAATATGTAAAACACAAAGGACTCACAGGAGTGCATAATAATAATGAAGATGTCCAGGAACATATAACAATCAAGACATTATCCTTTCCTCCTGCGAACCCCCCTTTCCACTGCAGGACCCTATGCTAGCCTCCATCCTTTCAGTACTCCCTGAGAAATTTGGTCTCCTCCAGAACAGAAATGAACTTGGCATTGCTAAAGAGACAGGTCCTTCTCATTAGGCCTTTCACTTTTTCATACTGTGTTTGTGAATCCCTTCTCTTTTTTATGAATTGGTTTTATATTAACATCCTGGGCTGTTCTTTTTTTTTTCTATCATGACTCATTCCCTTTCTATTCCATATATGAAAGGAACTCTTCTGAAGTCTGGGGTTCAGGTATTCCCACCACTTGACCACATTGTCATCCTCTACATAGCTGCTCTCTTTCAGACCAGGAGTCTCTGTCACTGCTTCTACATGGCTACCATCTCTAGAAATAAAGGGATGAAGGAGTGAGGATGGGGAGAGCAGTTTTTTCTTTATGATGCTGTTGTTAACTATATAAATTGATCTGGTCTTCTCACTTCATTCTGCATGAATTCATATGTCTAACTAGGTTTCTCTTACACCTACCTTTTTTTGTCATTTCGTAGGTGGCAATAATAGTCCATTACATTCACATATGATAACTTGTTCAGTCACTTCCCAATTGGTGGACACTCCCTCAGTTTCAAGTTCTTTGCTACAGTAATCTTCTAGACCTTCTGAAGATCTTCAAGCAAAGGTTGGATGATTACTTAGTGGAAATCAAGAGGATTCATGTTCTGGTACAGGTTGAATTAAAGAGCTCCTGAGGTCCCTTCCAGTTCTGAAATTCTATGATTTTGTGTAAATGAAAAATCAATAAATAGTGAGATTATAAACATAGAAATGTTTCCTTCCATGAAGAAATCTCACCTTACTAGCTCTAGTCCTTTGCGAGTTATAGCACTGAGGAGGTTTCTAAATGCTGGTTCAATAACATTTGCCCTTCAGGGTCTCCAAGCTTTTAATTGTTCCTTTCTCCCCACAACACAGAAAGCACCTGTCATAAGAAACAAAGGAATTCTAAAATCATCTTAAACACAAGCATCATGACTACTTCGTTACAAACACAAGATACACCAAAACACTTTATTTAAATAAAGCATAGGTGGGAGAGGACACCAGCATGCATGAAGGACTCCATTAGGCTTGAAGAAGAGGAACTGGCACTAAGCTAAGGCAAGTTCTATTTCTATTTCCCTCAGAAGTCTCTTGGGGCAGAGACTGAGGTTGGAGAAAAGTGAATTTCCCAGCTGACGGGAACTACCATCAAAGGAGGAATCAGAAAATGAGTGATAGGAGAATATAAGGAAAAAAGACAAATTACCAAAGATCTAAGGAGGAAGAGAACTCAAAGCCTTGAGAATAAGCAGATAGACCAATAAGGAAGATATTAATAATAGAAGGAATATGACCTCTAGATCATCTAAATATTCCAGATATATATGAATAACATACCACAAAACAAAGGAAAATGAATGAGTACCCAAGGAGACAAAGGACTCTGTGAATTGCCGTGAGAGTGTGGAACCACAGCAGGATGTTCCTGAATGATTCAGAAGAGTTGATTTAAGGCGTAAGAGTTTATATTTTGTCCTGGGATGCAATAGGGAGCCACTTAAGATTTTTGAGTAGGAAAATGACATGGTCACTTGGTCAGCCATTAAGAATTAAGAATCATAAAAGCAGAATTTATGGCCTGTACAGCAGAAATAACTGGAAGAACAGAAAAACTTGAATTCATGGTGGCAAACCTCATCAAAGAAACAAAAGAGAAAAGAATTGATTGGGACTGTAAAATCAAAGAAGTGAAGGACAATCTGGAAGAACAGAAGCAAAAATCAATGATGTTAACAGACAATATGATCTCTATACAAGCAAAACATATTGGTCTTGAAGATAAAATGCATAGAGACAATGCAGGGATTATAGGTGTCTTAGAACAAGGCAAAAAAACTTGAATGCCATAATGGAAGAAATAAATCAACAAAGCTATCTCGAACTTTTAAAAACAGAAAACACACACACACACACACACACACACACACACACACACACACCCCACACACAGACATTCCAGAAGACACCTGCCCACCCACACATATATATTCCAGACCAAAAAATTTTTTTTAATAATCTCATTTGAGACTCATAACAATTGTGTAAGGTCATTACTATGGTTATAGATGATGAAACTGGGACTCAGAGAGGTTTAGTAATTTGTTCATTGTCACACAACTAATATATATGCATACATATACAGACTATGTATGTGTATATATACACACACACACACATATATATATATAGAGATTACATATGTATGTATAGGTTTGTACACATGTATGTATATGTATATATATGTATAGTGCCAAGCACTTTGCAGATATCTTATTTGATCCTCACAGCAACCCTGAGAGGTGAGTGCTATTATCCCCATTTTATAGTTGAGAAAACTGAAGCAGACAGAAATTAAATGACTTGTCCAGGGTTATCTAGCTTGTAAGTATCTGAGGGCATGTTTGAACTTTAGTCTTACTGACTCTGGGTCCTGCACTCTATCCACTATGCTACTTAGAAAGAGAAGAGTACATACTCACCAGTTCTGTGTAGTTCTTACTATCTATTTGTTGTTGATTGATGGGTAATGGCAGGGGAAAAAGTGCCCAGTGTGGCTGCCACATCTCCCAGAGTTCTGAGGGGGAGCGAAATTCATCAGTGCTACTCCTCCAAGATTTTAAAACAACATGAAGTCAAAGGAAAGAAAATCTTACTCTTTCTTTCCTCTTTTTTCCCAGGGTAAGAAAAAGAAAGAAATAGTCCAGGTGGAAGGAACCTCTGGGCTGATTAGCATTATCTAAGTTACTGCAAGATTTCATCTCTTTGTGTAAGCCTGGCTCTTCAATTTTGAGAACTATCATTTCCACCTTTTGTCAGTCTGATAGTTAGATCTGGAACTTCTCTGAGTGGAATTCCTAATGATTTCAGGTGTCAGCCAATTAAAACAAATCAGAAGAAGCATTAATAGCCTTATACCTTTAGGTTTCTCCAGGAAGCTGTGCATTTTGCACAAAGTGCAAAATGAAGTTAGGGAGAGCTGAGGAACTAAAACTTTGGATACAACCAATTCAGGCTGTTTATGCCAAGCACATTTTCCTCCTTCAGTAATTTGTGGAAGTCAGGGGAAAGAGTTTTAGATTTTGAGACAAAGGACCTAGGTTCGAATTTGGACTTTGCTATTTATATGGCCTATGTAGTCTAACTTCTCTGGGACTCAGTTCCCTCACTTGTAAAATGAGAGGGCTGGACTGTATGACATCTGAAGTCCAACTTTATATCTATGATCCTGTGATCAGGTCACCCAAGTTATGAGACTTGCCCTGACCCTAAATCTCTGGATGATCTTGGACAAATCACATCCCTTTTCTAGATTCAATTGCTTTATCTGTAAGATGAAGGGGTTTAGTTCAGGTATTCTGTGATTTTCTGGTTCTCTTTGGATACAAGCAGTCATGCTGATATGACCTAGAGCTTCCCGGATTTTATTCGGATGAAAACTGAGCATTGTAGCATCTCTACTGTTGTCTTTGGTGAGGAGTAAGATGATATCTGTCTTGGTTCCTCTTGTCTTGATCTAAAGAAGAACAGGGTGGGTTTTCTCAATTCAAGTCCACAAGCATTTATTAAGTGCTAGGGATACAAAGAAGGGCAAAAACAGCCGCAGTCTTCTGGGGGAGACAACAAGCAAATAACTATATGTAAGACATATATATATATATATAGTGTATATTGTAGATAATCTCAAAAGGAATACACTAGCTATTAAGGGGGATCAGGAAAAGCTTTCTTGTAGAAGGTGAGATTTTAGCTGAGACTTGAAGGAAGCCAGGGAAGCCAGGAAGCAGAGGTGCAAAAGGAGAACCTTCCAAGCATGAGGGGAGTGAAAAGGTATGGATTTGGAAGATCAGGTGTCACCTGTGAAGAACAGCAGAAAGGTCGGTGTTGCTGGCTGGTTGTGGAGGGGAGTAACATGTAAGACTGCAAAGGTAGAAAAGAGCCAGCTTTGGAAAGGGTTTTTAAAGAAGATTTTCTTTTTTTGGATTTAGCACTGCTCCCTGTTGTATTCAACTATTTCTAGTTTATTTATTTCACCTCTAACAAGGACTGTTCTTAACAGCAGGAAGAGGAAGCCACTGTATCAATAGTGCAACTTAAAAGCTTTCTGGAAAGACTTTGCTCATCTTTTCACCTCCCCCACCTCCACCCCTACCTCCAGTGCTACCAACTGTCACCTTAATAACAATAATAGCTGATACTTACATAGCACTTTGAAGTTTGCAAACCTCTTTCCATGCATTATCTCATTTGAACCTCACAACAACCCTTTAGAAGTAGGTGCCATTTTCCCCCTTTCAGTAAAGATAAGGAAATTGAATGCCTGAGGCAAGTTTGGAACTCAGGTATTACTGATTCCAAGTCCTGCATTCTAGCTACCATGCTATCTACTTTGCCACTTAGCTACTCCATATTTTAAATTGTATTTCTAGAGGTAGAGTGATCCCTTCCACACAGTGGGGCTTAGGGGTGTTGGTGCCCATGTGATCTGGAAAATCTGCATAAAATTTTTTGGCCCTCACTTTGTACTGGAGAACAAGTCTGATTTTTTTCTTTTTCTTTTATGGGATATTTCCAGTACCTTATTGTAAAATTTAGGTTAAGTATTTCTGAGTTTCTAAATTTTTTCTGTGTCATCTGCTGGCCTTCACTTATAGTCTGAGGCTTTCACAAAACTCCCCCCAAAATTTCCATTTGCACTAATTTCTTATGCTAACCTGCCATACAATGAAAAGTTGATGGGGGAAGGGATAATTGTAATTCCAAGGAGTCTCAAAGCTTTTTTTCAGTCTTTAGGATTTCTCTGTTAAAATGTAAATTCCCTTGAAAATAAAACTGAAAAAAAAAAAAGACTTTCTCAGCTCTCATATCAATGTTGTTTATCCCGAAGAGGACCAATAATATCCTAGAGTAATGTCTTGACTTGTGTGTGTATTAGTTTTAAGTGAGACGGAGTTGCACAGAATCATTAGCTCCACTCTCTCTTCCAGGGTCATCAAAGTCCAGTGGCAAAACAAAAGTCAGGAAGACTAGCAGTGGCCTGGGATGCAGTGGATGATCTTGGTGTCTTCCATATCTGACCAAACTCTAAGTGGTTTAGAGACCACAGACCAAACACAGCACCTGCTTCAGACACCTTCATGGCCATTGGAACAAATTGTTCTTATCTACCCATTGCGCTGGAGAATGCCTTTACTTTCTTGGAGTAGACATCCCCCTAACTCATTGATGGGTTTAAGGCCCTTTGGTTACCCTCAACCTGGTTTAGCTCGTCTACTTTGCTTGGACCGAGAAGACAATTTTACTGGGGTGTGGCAGCTGCTCATGCTTATAAATTCTTGGCCATAGGTGAGAGTTGGGTGAAGGTAGACACCAAAAGTGGATAAGCAGCCCTGAAAAGGGCTTGGCAAGCCCTCATACCAGAAATGCTAATCCTCCCTGAACCCAGTTGACCCCTCACTGAGAGAAAAGTGGGGTGGAGAGGGAAGGTTGCCACTTCAAGGATCAGGAACAGGAGATAGATAGGTATCAATGATGCTTTCTGAGCCAGTCCTACCTGTCTAGGTTATCTTTCCCCTACATCCAGCTTAGTGTTATGGTGACCATGCCATGACTGAAAAAGACCTTCAACTATGGTTGGTGCCATACAGAGAGAAAGAGGGACTGTCCCAGTCTGGTGATTTTGAAGATGAAGCCTGTTCTAGCTACACAGCCAATGGGCAGAACCTGCTCCCACTCACATGGTAGGGGCATGTAGGATATATTTTCCCAGAAACAGGTCCCAGACATCTCTCACATGGATGCCTCCATCTTAGGTGGTCTGGGCATGTGCAAAGTCTATTATATTACTAAATCATTCACAGGTGACCACAGTGGTCAGGTAAACCACTTTTCTCAACTGAAATTTTACCTCTTTCCAAATAATTTGCCTGTTTGATTTAAACAAGCTTTTTTTCTTTCCAAGCTAGAGAGAATAGTTAATAGCTACACTAGGCAGTTCTTAAGCACCAGATAAGGCTCTGCAACTTCAAACTTCAAAACAACTTGCCTCCTATTTTTTTGTTTTTGGAGTCACTGGAGACAAAATTGTTCAATCGGCTTTAGTTCTATTTAAGGGCTGAGCGTTCTTCACCTGGTGAAATTATCTTTTTCCCCAACACTAAAGCAATAAAACATTTTACTCTCCAGGGAAGGAAAAGAGTGATAGAGAGATCTGGGTGCTGTTTGTATGCAAATTCCACAAAGTTTCAACTTTTAATAATCCTAGGGAGTTGCACCCCCCAAAACCCACTAGGAAATTTCAGTATACGTAAAAACATTAAAAACACAGGCTCATTGTAATTTGGAATACACATTAAATAGATTATACCAGTCACAAATTTAGTTTTTCTTTAGTTCCTGGTATTATAATTATCTGCAAATGGAGAAAGGATCTCCTTCTTTTTTATCTTTTCCTCTCTGCATTCCCAACTTGACCAGAATTAGAAACTTAGATGAATTAAGAATTGAGATGAGGCACTGCAAGCTATGAAAATTCACAATTTTTTCACCCATTTTCCTTTGGCTGATCAGACCACAGGAAAAAGGACAGCTGGATTTACCCAGATCCACAGAATACAGACAATGCTCACAGCATAAACTCAATATCAGAGATGTCAAACTCATGGGAATAGGAGGAGGGAAGGACATGCAGCCAGAGGCCTAAACAAGATTAAAATGTAATGGGGAAATGTTTAACAAAATAAATGAAAATACAGTAAACACAGATAATGTTAATTTGTAGTTTTCCAAGTCAATTTGCAGCTAGCATGGATCCTTTTCTATATGGGTTTTCCATCACTGTTCCACATTACATAAAACAAACACAAACAAAAATTCTCTCTCTCTCTCTCTCTCTCTCTCTCTCTCCCCCCTTTTCTCTCTCCCTCAAAGTCTTGGGGCACAAATTCTTTTATGATGGTTTTAAATTCCATTTTCAGGAGTCGCTAAAAATGATTTACTGTTTATTAGACTTATTAGAGCTAAAGTTAAACTAGTAAGACTAATACTTATCAATACATTCAATAAAACTTCATTGACTGTTCTATAATACAGACCTCAGACTCTACAAATAAACCACCGATCTGATTCCTATAGGTCTTGGTAAGTGTGTATCTTGTACTGGTACTCACAGCAAGGTTTTCTCTCAGCCTAGTCTGAAGCTGTGTACCTCCCTCACAGATGGTATTCTAGTAAGTCTCTATCCACCATCACTGTTCTTGAACTAATAGGGGATGCTATCACTTCCAAGTGTGGGGAGCACAGGAGTCTGTCCTACTTGAGACCCAGAAGTAAGCTGATGGCTGAGGCTTCTGGTGAGTGCTTCTGGTTCTTAGCTAAGGGTATTTACAAGTTGCAGCTCAGTTCTGATTAGTGATCAAGTGCCTAAGCTTATGATGAAGGGAAACTATCAATCTAAGTTAATGTCATTAGCAAATGTTTATAAGTCGTTTACCAAATCTGTGGAACACACACATGTCATTAACAAACTATACACAAGAACTCATCTTATTATAGAAAACCAAATTATACAACAAAGAGTTACAAAATGGAGGCTTAAAACAGAATGGAATTGATCATCATATGTTAACATCCTTATTCCCACTACACCATGTCATGGGCCCAATGGTGCAGGCAATAATATGCCAGAAGGAAAGGAGTTTCCTGAATGTGACTCCCAGATGCACAAAACTCTAAAGTGGCAGGAATCCTAATTTCAAGGTCATCTGAGTCAAAGGGACCAAGGAGAGTGAAGGAACTCAAAACTATTCCATGGGAACAGAAAAATTATCAGTGCCCCTGGAAAAGCAATTTGTTCTTTTGTAATCCTGAAAGTTGAGGGGGGCAGAAATCTAATGAGGGGGGATAAGTGAGCAAAGGGAAGAGAAAGGGAAGGGAATAAGCATTTATAATCTGCTGTGTGCCTGACACTGTGCTTAGCTCTTTGCAAATATTGTATCATTTAAGCCTCACAACAACCCTACAAGGTACAAGGGGACAAAGTTTAGGACAAAGTTCCTCTAGGGGAAGTGGAGATATTAGCTATACAATTGGAGAAAGTTTGAACAACTGAAAGAGATGGGATAGAGATGGAGTAGGGGGCAGGAAGGCTAGAGACAGGGAGTGAGCTCTAAGGCCAATGAAGGTGATGTTGAGCTACCACTGGAAGTGCCACTTTCTCCTGCTCACCTACTGAGACTGATGGGGAGAAGGCAGAGACCCCCAGAAGAGAGGCATTCTGGTTGGATTGATTGTTATAAACTTTCTTCTGCAAAAGGGAAAAGTTTCTTGAATGCTCTTGAGTTTTTCCTCATCAGCATAACATATGTTAAATCCAAAGCTTGTCTGCTTTTAAAGATTATTTAAATTTCTGTTTAATCAACACTAAATGCCAGCTTAAGGTAAAATGATCATAGCAGCTTCTGATTTGTGGGCTTCAGTATTGTCAATGGGAAGCCAGAGAGAAGGGAACAGTGAGAAAGAGACAGAGAGGAAGGAGAAAGGGAGACAGACAGAGAGAAAATCTGGTAGATAAAAATAGACTCTCCATCAAAGAACTGTTGGGATCATGTCTGAGCTGGGGGCTCCAGAGCTAAATTTTTATAATCTTCCCAAAACGGAATGTGGTAGGAGCTGTGTGAGTTTTGTGTAGGTGGTCAATGGCAAGCAATGTGTGTGTGTGAGTGCATCACTAGGAAGGAGCGACTAAGCTGTTATGCCTATATACAGTTGGGGTCAGGATTGTGTTTATATCCCCCACTCTAAGGCCAGAACCTCTTCTCCCAGCTTCCCCTTTTGCCCCTGCCCCTCATTCATCTTTCTCCTTTTTCTGTGCGTAGCTTTGCCCAACATCCTGTATACTAGACAATTGTTCCCACCATCAAGTGAAGTAGGCTGGTCTTTTAAGGAGATAAGAAGCTAGTTGACCTTTTGCTACTTAAACTATAAAGGAACCCAGTCTACAGGGAAATTATTCCAGAGAAGATTCCTGAGCTCCAACTGCCTACAGATCGCCTTCATGAGTTTATGACCTGGTGGCTATCACACAGAGGGGAATAGCATTTTATATCCTTTTAACTTTGAAGTGGATTCTTATAATCTCTTAATTAATATAGTGTTTTTTATTGTTTTGACCATCTGCAAGTGTCACATTGTATTTTATCCCTTAAGTTTGAATCACTGGATGGACCTAGCTTGGCCCAGAACAATTGGCATAAGTTAACAGGTTGATTTAAAAAATTTTAGGATGTTTTCTGTTTCTTACGTCACCATGGTATCCCATCTATGCCTCCCCATCTCCATCTCAAAGAGCCATCCCACATGACAAATAGTATTTTTTAGAGAGAAAAAAAGGAGTTGGCAGGTTCTTGTTTATTTTTTGAAGTTTCCTTGTAGTTAAATTTATTGTTTAAGTAGGGAAAGAGTATTGTAGAAGAAAGGGATCCTTGGTTAGTGTGTAGACCAGAAAGAGAATCTTCATTCCCAGTGGCCAAATCATTTTTTAAGATTTATGGAAAAACCTTTTGTGGGATAAGGAAAAAATTCCTAATTATTTTTAGTGTGATTGGTACAAAGTATGTTTGAAGAGTTGATTTAAGAAAGCAAAAATTTTTCCTGGATTTTTTGAGCAGCTCTGGATAGGATGGATTAGCAGAGTTCCCAGTCCTTAACCCAGCCCTGAGACATAGTACACACCAAAAAATGCTTATTGGCTACATTGCTAGTAAAAAGAAAGTAAGAATAAATTGTCCTTGTGTCTTAGACAATTAGACAGTATGAATCTAAGGATTCATAGTAAATCCTTAGGCAGACATGAATGAACTTTTTACTCATGTCTAGAGGTGGAGCCCAGATGGCTGAAAAAAGGCAGCACCTTGCCTGACCTCTCTCTAAAACCCTTCCAAACACCTTTAAATAATGCGATAAAAGAATCTGAAGTGGCAGAACCCACAGAAGGATGGGGTGAAATACTTTTCCAGCCAAAGACAACTTAGAAGGTCAACAGGAAAGGTCTGCATACCTGTGTGAGAGTGGAGCACAGTTCAGTGCAGGCCATGCCAGCACAGACCCAGCCCCAGCAAACCAGGAGCAGGCTTTGGGAGCTACTGAATCAGCAGTGGCAATGTCTGTTTCTGGAGTGCTCAGCTCACAAATGGTAAGGGGATTAACCAACTAATCAGAAGAAGATTACATGAGTCTCTTTGCTGGCACTGGGGGCAGGACTCTGTTCCTTTGCCCATACTCAGATCTGGGTCATAGTCCTGGGTGGCAGTCCCAGGGCAAGGAGGAGCACTAGCACCCCAGATCTTGTAGCTGCAGTGGAGCAGGGACCCTCATCACAGTTCCATAGCAGAAGAGTATTTGCGGTCACTCACAGACCAGAGCACAGGCCAGGAAAATAGTAAACACATACCTCCTTAGATCATACTACCTGGGAAGAACTGAAAACTTATAGGTCCTTAGAAGTATCTCTGAAAATAGCTGCACAAACCCCTGAGGCTTGGGACAGTGCTCCCTCCATGCTGGAAGCAGAGCCCCACTTTAACAAAGAGTTAAAAGTCAAGAAATAGGCTGAGAAAGTGAGCAAACAACAGAAAACAGTTTTGACTATAGAAAGGTACTATGGTGACAAGGAAGATCAAAACGCACACTCAAGGGCAGCTAGGTAGCGCAGTGGATAGAGCACCAGCTCTGGATTCAGGAGGACCTGAGTTCAAATCTGGCCTCAGACACATAAGACTTAATAGCTGTCTGACCCTGGGCAAGTCACTTAACCCCATTGCCTAGCCAAAAGAAAACAAACAAACAAACAAATAAAAAACAAAACCTGCACACTCAGAATAAGATAACAAATCAAAACTCCAACATGCAAAGCCTTCAAGAAAAAATATTGAACTGGTCTCAGGCCATGAAAAAGCTCAAAAAGGATTTTGAAAATCAAGTAAGTGGAGTAGAAGAAATATTGGGAAGAGAAATAAGAGTGATAAAAGAAAATAATGAAAAAGAGTCAACAGCTTTGTAAAAGAGATGCAAAAGACACTGAAAAAAAAAAAACCAATGGCTTAAAACCAGACTAGGCCAAATAGTAAAAGAGGTGTGAGAAGACAGTGAGGAGAAGAATGCCTTGAAAAGCAGAATTGGCCAAATGGAAATAGAGGCACAAAAATTCACTGAAGAAAAAAAAAATCCTTAAAAAGTTGAATTGGCCAAATGGAAAAGGAGGTACAAATGCTTACTGAATAAAATAATTCTTTAAAAATTAGAATTGAGCAAATGGAAGCTAGTGACTTTATGAGAAATCAAAAAATTATAAAACAAAACCAAAAGAATGAAAAAATAGAAGACAATGTAACATATCTTGTTGGAAAAACAATTGGCCTGGAAAATAGATGCAGGAGAGGTAATTTTAAAATTATTGAACTACCTGAAAGCCATAATCAAAAAAAGAACCTAGACATCATCTTTCAAGAAATTGTCAAGGAAAACTGCCCCAATATTCTAGAACTGGAGTGTAAAATAGAAATTGAAAGAATCCACTGAACACCTCCTGAAAGAGATCCCGAAATGAAAACTTCCAGGAATATTATAGCCAAGTTCCAGAGCTCCTAGGTCAAGGAAAGAATATTGCAAACAGTCACAAAGAAATAATTCAAGTATTGTGGAGCCTGACACTGTGGAGTCAGGATAGCACAAGATTTAGCAGCTTTTACATTAAAGGCTTGGAATATGATTCTGGAGGGCAAAGAAGTTAGGATTACAACCAAGAATCCCCTACCCAGCAAAACAGAGTATAATCTTTTAAGGGGAAAAAAGGGATATTCAATGAAACAGAGGACACTCAAGCATTCTTGATGAAAAGAGCAGAGTTGAATAGAAAATTTGACTTTCAAGTACAAGAATCAAGAGAAGAATTAAAAGGTAAATAGGAAAATGAAATCATAAGGGACTTAGTAAAGTTAAATTGTTTACATTCCTACATGTGAAAATGATCTTTGTAACTCATAAGACCTTTCTCATTATTAGGATAGTTAGAAAGAGTATGAGGGCACAGGTGTGAGTTGAATATAAAGGGATGATATCTTAAAAAATAAAATTAAGTGGTGAGAAAGAGGAATGCACTGGGAGAAAGGGAAAGGGAGGGAGTAGAATGGGGTGAAATTATCTTACATAAAAGAGGGAAGGAAAAACTTTTACAGTGGAGGGGAAGATGGGGGTGGTGGTGGGGGCTGAGTGAACCTTACTCTCATAAGAATTGGCTCAAAGAAGGAACAACTTACACACTCATTTGGGGATAGAATTCTATCTTACCCTACCTGGGAAGTAGGCGGGGAAGGGGAAAAGATAAGGGTAGTAGTTTGGGGGAGGTGGTAGTCAGAAGCAAAACACTTTTGAGGAGGGACAGGGTGAAAGGAGATAATAGAATAAACAGAAATGGGGGAAATAGGATGAAAGAAAATACATTTAGCAATCGTAACTGTGAAAAATTTTGAAGCAAGTTTCTCTGATAAAGGCCTCATTTCTAAAATATATAGAGAATGGAGTCAAATTTATAAAAATCAGAGCCATTCCCCAATTGACAAATGATCAAGAGATATGGACAGTTTTCAGGTGAATTAATCAAAGCTATCTATAACCATATGAGAAAGTGTCCTAAATCAGTTGATTGGAGGAATGCAAATTGAAACAATTCTGAGGTTGGCTAATTATTATTATGAAACAATTATTAGGTTGACTAATAGAACAGAAAAGGAAAATGACAAATGTTGAAGGGGATGTGGGAAAAATGAGGCATTAATGCATTGTTGGTGAAGTTGTGAACTGATTCATCCATTCTTTAGAGCAATTTGGAACCATGCCCAAAGGGCTATAAAACTATACATACCCTTTGACCTAGCAGTCTGTATCCAAAAAGAGATAAAAAAAATAAAAGGTAAAGGGACCTATATGTACTGAAATATTTATAGTAGCTCTTTTCTGTTGGCAGGGAGTTGGAAATTGGGAGGATGCCCATCAATTGGGGAATGGCTGAACAAATTGTGGTGTGTGGTTATGATGGAGTACTATTATGCTGTAAGAAATGATGAGCAAGATCCTCTCAGAAAAACCTGGAAAGACTTACATGAGTTGATGCAAAATGAAATGTACCGTGTATAAAGTAATAGCAATATTGTAAAATAATCAGCTATGAATAACTTAGCCATTCTCAGCAATACAATGATCCAAGACAACTCTGAAGGACTTATGATGAAAAATGCTATCCATCCCCAGAGAAAGAACTGATGGTGTCTGAATACAGATTGAAACATGCTCTGTTTTTACTTTCTTTATTTTTCTTGAGTTTTTTTTTAGTTTATGTTTTCTTCACAACGTGACTAATATGGAAATATGTTTTGTATGACTATACCGTATAACCCACATGCAATTGCTTGCCTTCTAAATGAGGGAGGTGGGAAATGAGGAAGGAAGAGAATTTGTTTTAAAAATAAATGTTAAAATTGTTTTTACATGTAATTGGGAAAAAATAGGATACTAAATAAAATTTTAAAAAGATAATGTCTAGAAGGCAGAAGAAAGACTAATGCATTTGTTAATCATATAAGTGGAGAAGTTAATAGAGTTGGGGGCTAACAAGCTATAGGTAGAAAGCATGCTTTAGGAGTCAGAGGTTTCTTTGGAGAATGAATTAGACCTTAACAAAATTTGAGAGATAAGAGAGGAGAATCAGATTGGGAGTAATGATGAGTAGGAATTAGAACAAATAATAAAAGAGTTTCAGTCTTATTCTGTTAGTATCCTCCCCCTCAAGGGACACTACTTCCTAGGGAGTGATTTTCAATATGGAGGAGCTGGAGGATGGGCAACCTTTTAACATCTAAGAACTTTGGTAGTTTTAGGAAGAATGAGAATGTGAACTGATGTGGCAATTCAGAATATTTGTCAGTTGCAGAGTTACATTGACTAGGAGAACTAAGAGATTATTTGCTCTTTTAATATTAGTTGAATAATTTTGAAGCATCAAATGGTGATTGTCATTTGTCCCTTTATAGGTGAATTAAATGGGGAGTTTTGCACACTTGATACCATAAAAAAGGATTCTTTCTACAGACAGTTCCCCAAAGGAAGACAGTAAAAAATGGAGTGAAATTTTTAAAAGAGATAAAGTTGATGAAATGGATTTTTACCCATTCTTCACAACCACCAACTTCTTATGACCAACCTGCTTTGGGAAGAACCATGCCAGAACGGTGTTATGGTTCCACAGCTTTAGTTATGGACCTTCTCTGACAGTTCAGTATATAGACTTGAGATCAATTAGTGAACTCTGATCAGGAGATTGTGACAGCCTCAGAAACTGTTCATGTAAATATGGCTGTCTACACAAATTGGTGATCTGAGTTTGATGAGAGGAAGTGTGATCAGCCCATCACTATGTTATATGGGCAAAGGGTGATGATACTTTTTTCTCACAAGGAACTTTGGTTATGAATTTTGAAACATGGAGTAGATAAGGATATAATTGATGGCTTAGAGGAATATTTGTAAAATTGTATTGGGATATTGGTCTTCTGCCTTGCCAAAATATTCAACATCCCCGAAATCCTCTATTGAAGCTGCCTATTTCCCTTCTCCATTTGGTAATTCCCTATACCCCATCTAGTTGTGTTCCCCTGTCCTTCCTAGTTGTTCAGAACCATCCAAATCTTTATATCCATTTTGGAATGACTATTGGAACGAGTCTCCCTAGGGCAAGTATTCTTAAGCTTTTTTGTGTCATGGATGCTTCATAGTGTCCATAGTGAAGTCTATGGATTCCTTCTCAGAATAATGTTTTTGTTTTATTTTGTTATGTTTTATAAAATCAATAATTAAAGGAAAGGCTAAATTTCAGCCAGAGGTTAGCAAAAATCAAGATATATTTTTCCCCCACTCAAGCTCATGAACCCTCCTGAAATCTATCCATTGATCTCAGGTTAATTTGTGAGAGAAAACCACTAAGGGAAGGAGGAAACTCCCTCATTTTACTGATTCAGTCTTCCAAGAGAAAAGGGTGTGGGAGAAATAGAGAGAGAGAAAAGCAAAAGACTTGAGCTAAATAAAGAGAAGAAAATTGTATTAGTGTCTTAGAGGGGTTTGACCTAGTAAGGTAGGTCAGAAGCTAAATTCAAAGGAGGAGAATTTGGGGCTTAATCCAAATGGGGCAGGTTTAACCTCAAATGTATCACTGGGATTTAATGGAATGAAACCCATGACTGGACTGTGGCTCTGGATGGGTATAAGTTATTAAGAAAAGAATAGGTAAAAGGGGAGATTAGGTAGGTATACCACATTGTATATTAAGAAGGCATATGTATATGCGAAAGCATAATGGAGACTATTTGGATAAAACTCAAAGGAAGGAGAAACAAAAATTATTTTCTCCCCATTGCAATATACTCCAGATGACCTGGACAAAAAGAGGAATTAGTTTAAATAGTCAATAAACATTTATTCAATGTTTAGAATATTCCAGGAACTGTGCTGAGCACTCAGAGATACAAGAAAAGGCAAAAACAATCCCTGCCTTAAAGGATCTCAGTCTAATGAGGGAGACAACATGCAAACAACTATATACAAACATGATATATGCAGAGTTAAGGGGATCTGGGAAAGGCTTCTTGCAAAAGACAGCATTTTAGTTGAGACTTGAAAGAATCCAGGGAAGCCAGGAGGCAGAGATGAGTGGGGAAAACATGCGAGGAATTGGGTACAGCCAGAGAAAATGGTCAGTTAGGAGCCTTTGCTGTCCAAGGGACAGCAAAGAGGCTAGTGTCACTGGATGGCAGAGTACATGAAGTAGAGTGTCAGAAGACCAGAAAGGGAGGAAGAGTTGAGGTTATCAAGGGCTTCAGAAGCCAAGAAGAGGATTTTCTATTTGAGCCTACAGATAATAGGAACCACTAGAATTTATTGAATGGGGGTTGGAGCTAAGGAGAGTGTGTGACATGGTCATACCATTTTGGGAACTGAGTAGAATGTGGACTAGAGTGGAAAGAGACGAGTCAGGGAAGCCAACTAGAAGAGTATTGCAATAGTTCAGACCTGAGTTGATTAGAGTTTGCACCAGGGTGGGAACATGTCAGAGGAGGGCAACAGAGGTGGAGGTGATAGTATATGAGAGATCTTAAATTTGGCACAGAGACACGATGTAGTAGTGATGGGGACTACTAGGATGTGGAAGAACTCTGTTTCTGCCAAAAGAAGAGCAGCTAATACCTTCTTAGCTCATCTTAGGGACAATTTCATCTTTCAAAAGGTGGAAGAAACAATGAGGAGAAATTCAATTCTGGATGTCACGAATTTGAAAGAATTGGTTACTGGGATGGAACCCTTGGAGGGAACTGACCACAGAGTTCATGATAAAGAGAGGAAATCTGGACGTGAGACATTCAACCTGGTTGTGGGAGAAGCAGAATTTAAAAGCTTTAAAGGAAAGATAGGTAGCAACCCATGGACTAAAATATTTCAGAGTAAGTCAGCTTAGGAGGGATAAGAGATGTTCAAAAATGAAATTCCAAAGATACAAAGAGAAACATTTCCAAGGAAGGGGGAAAATGAGATTTGTCTGAAGAGACTAATGCGAATGAATAAGGAACTCAACAACCAGATTAGATTTTCAAAAGAAATGTACAAAAGATGGAAGCAAGGCTAGATGACAGAGGATGAACATAAAGGTGTGGCAGGGTCTTTTAAAAATAGTGTCAGGAGGGGGCAGCTGGGGGCACAGTGGATAGAGCACCGGTGCTGAAGTCAGGAGGACCTGAGTTCAAATCCATCCTCAGACCAAACACTTGACATTTACTAGCTGTATGACCCTGGGCAAGTCACTTAACCCCAGTTGCCTAAAAATTAAAAAAAATTTTTAAAAAATAGTGTCAGGAAGTAGAATGCTCAGAGTGAGCTAGGGTTGCTGATGGAAGCTAACAATAACTAAAAAAAAAAAAAACCTCCCACCTTTTTAGCAGTAGTGGAAGAAAGAGGAAAGAGGATAGTGTCTTTGCTTGGAGTGGACTGAATAAATGACAGCAGAGAAAAGACAAAGCTGTTCAACACTTACTTTGCTTCTATTTTTTCTGCAAAAGAGAATGACCTTTAAACAGGAAATAGTGGAACAAAATGACTAATAGTGAGTTGATACCTGAATTAGGTAAAGAGATAGTAAAACAGTACCCAGCTAACATTGATGAATTCAAGTCACCTGACCGAGATGAGCTACATCCTTGGGTTTTGAAAGAACTGGCAGATATGATTTTTGAATCATTGTCAGTAATGTCTGAAAGATCTTAGAAAGCAGGAGAGTCACTACAAAATTGGAGAAGGGAAAATCCAGTCCTAGTTTCCAAAAAAAGGGAAGAGAATAGAGTCTGGAAACTCGAGTTCAGTGAGTTTGACTTTGATTCTTGGAAAATTTTTAAAGAATTAAAGAAATGTTTGATGAACATCTATCTAAAAAGGGAAGCAGTGATAGCAAAGAGCCAGCATGGCTTCAGCAAGAGCAGGTCATTCCAGACTAACCTCATTTCCTTTATTCACAGAATTACTAAATTAAGTAGAAGGGAATGTTGGTGATAAAGTTTATATAGATTTTAATTTATTATGTTTTTAAAATTCTGAACTTAATAAACACTAAATAGCAAGCATTTTCATATACCAGATAGAATAGGTAATGAGGTTTCTTTTTGTTTTCAAGTATATATATATATATATATATATACAACTTGAATATTTTACTTTTAGAACTGTCTTGCTTATGTGTTTCCTTCTGAAGTTCACTTCTATGACTTAAAAAAATGCTTCAATAGCCTTCTTTTCTTTCCTTTTTTGATAATAATATTGCTCAACTTGCTTTCTTCCCCAATTCCACTTCCTTCATTGAAAGAAAAACTAAAACCCTCATAACAAATATGTGTAGTGAAACAACAACACCACCACCACCACCACCAACAACAAAATTACCCAAAATGTGTGACTCATTTTGTCATTGAGACCACCTTCTCTTTGTGAGGAAGCAGACATCATGCTGCATCATCCATCCTATCAAATTAAAATTTCAATGATCAAGTTTCTTAAGTCTTTCAAAACTCCTTTTCTTTACAGGATTGTTGTTATGTTAATTGTTCTCCTGGTTATGCTTACTTTAAACTGTATCTGTTCATATCAGTCTTCCCAGGTTTCTCCAAAACTATGACTTGTCATTTCTCCTAGCACTATAATATTGCTTTATATTCATGTTTTTCAGTCATTCTTCATTTGATGGGCACCCCTCCCCTTCGTTTCCAGTTCTTTGCTATAACAAATAGAGGTGCTACATATATATTTGGTTCCTTTCCTTTTTTTATATATCTTCGAGATATAGATGTAACAATGGTACTGCTAGGTCAAAAGTTATGTACAACTTGCTAACTTTTGGATATAGTTCAAAATTGTTTTTCAGGAAGTCTGGACCACTTTAGAGCTCTAGCAACAATGTACAGGCCACCTACCTTCATCACAGCCCATCCAATAATGATAACTTTTCTTTGTTTTTTGCCAATTTGATGGGTATGAAATGGAACTTCAGAGTTGTTTTAATTTGCATTGCTCTTATTATTAGTGATTCAAAGCATTGTTTCATATAGTTATGATAACTCGCCTTCCTTTATTTGGGAACTGACCATTCATTTTTTTTAAATAGTGCATCCGCAGCCTTGTAGTTGGGAATCATTGAATATTATGCTATTATTTTTGCTTGTATAGGTTGTATACCTAACCTGTTCTATTGATCAACTTTTCTATTTTTTAACCAGTACAAAAGAATTTTGATGATTATGGCTTTCCAGTATAGCTTGAGATCTGGTAATGGTCTTCCCATCTCTTCCCCCCCCGCCATTATCTTCCTTTATATTCTTGACCTTTTGTTCTTCTGGATTAATTTTGATGTTAGTTTTTCCAAGCCTATATAGGATGAATTGTATAGCATGAGTAAGTCAATTAATTAAAATAGTATTGTCATTTTCATTATATTGCCACAGCCCAACTATGAAGAATTAAGATATCTCCAGATTATTAAAGTCTGGGGGCAACTAGGTGGCATAGTGGATAGAACACCAGCCCTGGAGTCAGGAGGACCTGAGTTCAATTCTGGCCTTTGACACTTACTAGCTGTGTGACCCTGGGCAAGTCACTTAACCCCACTGCCTAGCAAAAACAAACCAAAGCCAGGTTATTAAGGTCTGTCTTTATTTATGTAAAGAGTCTTTTATAGTTGTATTTGTATACTTCCTAAATTTTTCTTGGTATATACTCTGTAGTTATTTTGAGTGGAATTTCTCTATCTTTTTCTCCTGGGCTTTGTGGGTTATATATAAAAAAGGTAATGATTTAGGTTAATTTATTTTACATTCAGCTATTTGTCTGGTTATTTTAAAATTAATTTTTAATTGACTTTCCATGATTCTTTAACTACACTATAATATCAAGAATAATTTTGTACTAATTTTGTTTCCTCTTTTCTGATGTCATTCACTCAGAGGAAGCTGATGGAGCTTGGAATCAGGAAAACCTAAGTCTAAACCCAACATCAGACACTTACTAGCTGCATGACCTTAGGGATGTCACTTAACCGCTGATTGCCTCAGTTTTCTCAATTGCAAAATGCAGGTAATAAAAAACTCACCTTGAAGAGTTATTGTGGGGATCAAATGAGAAATTTGTAAAAAGTACATAGCATAGTACCCGACTCATAGTAGGCATTATGTAAATGCTTATTCCCTTCCAATCTTCTTTAATTCCTTTTTATTATTGTATGGTGATAATGAATATCGTTGCTTTATCCCTGATATTATTGGCAAGGTCTCCAGTTTATTTCCATTACATTTAACATTGGCCCTTGATTTTATGTATCTATATATATATACGTGTATATATATGTATGTATAATTTAGCATATTAATGAAAAGTCTAGTCATTCCTATGCTTTCTTGTGTTTTTTTTTAAACATGAATTGGTGCTTATTTTGTCAAATTCTTTCTCTACAACTATCAATATAGTCATGTAAGTTTTATTATTTTAAGATTAACGTGGTCTGTTATGTTTATAGTTTTCCTAATATTGAACTAACCTTACATTCCTTGAACAAATCCAATATAAACATAGTTTTTAACTCATTAAAATGTTAATGTATCCTTTTTGCTAATTTTTTATTTAACATTTTAACTGATTTATTATGGATATATTGGTCTATAAGTTTATTTATCTGTTTTGTCTCTCCTTGAGATTTAGGTGTCAAGACCACAGTATCATAGAAGGAATTCAGTAGGATCCTTTTTCTTTTCTTATTTTTGCAAAGAGTTTATATAATATTGAAACTAATTATTCTTTGAATATTTGATAAAATTCACTTGTAAATCTATTTGATCCTAGGGTATTTTCCTTGGGAATTAATTTATGGTTTGTTCAATTTCTCTTTTTGAGTTTGGGTTATTTAAATTCTCTTTCTTGTTTTGTTTATTTCATATTTTTGTAAATATTCATCCATTTAATTTATCTTTGATAGACATATAATTGGGCAAAAATAATTTCTTCCTAATTTGCTGTGAATCTTCCCTTTAAATTTTTAATACTGGCAACTTGGCTTTCCTCTCACTTCTTAATCTGTCTAGATAATGATTTATCTATTTTATTGGTGTAATAGGAGACTTGCCAAAAAACCCATGTCCCATGAGCATTCTCAGAGTGTTTCTGATAAATTGTCTATGTGGAAGAAGCCAGGGAACCTGCTTCCAAGAGAGTCATGGTTATATGTAATGAAAATGCCTTGGAGAGAATTTGGGCCATTCATAGCCATTCGGTAAATGGTTCTAGTCTGCTAACCACATGTTGAATAGAAGCCTCTTTGGCTTCAGTTGCAGAATCAGAATGCAAGGTGCCTTCAAAAGATTTTAGTTATCCTTGACCTCCTTTCTTGGTTTAACTTCTCCTTGGCTAACTTCTTTCAATTTGAAGGCATCCTATGAGAGACAGTGTTGTAAGGAAAGAGGCTTCAGATCTGCCCATCAGAGGTAGACATACTGTCACCTGCTGGATCTTTGTTCTTTTGTCTTGGCACTTGTTCTTCTGTTTTAGGTAAAAGAGAATGGAGACTATAACCTTGTGAATTTTAAAAGAACGGGACAGGAAGTCATCCAGGTATCTGGCAGTCTAGGAGTAAAATCCATACCAGGTTTTGCTGGCAACACAAAATCAATGTTGAGGATTGAAGGGAGACCTTTGGAACCGAGCCCAGTTGGTTGTTGAGATAAAGATGCAGCGAAGCCTCATTTAGACATGAACTTGGTGAGACTAATGCTGTATAGAAACTGTATTAAGTCTGAGCTCACTCTCCCCAGAGATAAAGGTAGAGGAGAGCATGTCCCCAAGGTGTCAGGGAGAAATGTAGATTTCTACTCAGTGTATCTTCAATGTTAATATCTTTGTAAATGATGATTAATTTTTTAAAATTATGAGCTTTTTAAATTTATTTTTTCAAATTACATGTAAAAACAACTATTAACGTTTGTTTTTTTTTAAATTTTGAGTTCCAGAATCTCTCATTCCCTCTCCTCCCCCCACCTTGAGAAGGCAAGCAATTTGATATAGGTTATACATATATAGTCATGCAAAATATATTTCCATATTAGCTATGTTGCGAATGAAAACATAGACCAAAAAAAAAAACAAAACCCAAACAAACTAAGAAACGCAAAGCAAGTAAAAAAAAAATGTATGCTTCTATCTTCATTCAGACTCCATTAGTTCTTCCTCTGGAGGTAGATAGCATTTTTCATCATGAGTCCTTCAGAATTGTCTTGGATCATTGTATTGCTGAGACTAGCTAAGTCATTCATAGTTGATCATCATACAATATTGTTGTTACTCCGTACTGTGTTCTCCTGGTTCTGTTCACTTCACTTTACATCAATTCATGTAAGTTTTTCTATGTTTTTTTTTCTGAAATCATCCTGCTCATCATTTCTTATAGCACAATAGTATTCCATCACAATCATATACCACAACTTGTTCAGCCATTTCCCAATTGATGGGTATCCCCTCAATTTCCAATTCTTTGCCGCCACAAAAAGAGCTGCTATAAATATTTTTGTACAGATAGGTCCTTCTAAATTTCAGCTATTTTTCAAGATAAAGTGAGATATTTATTATATATTTTCTCGTGTAATAGTAGCTACGAGTGAAGAAGCCACTTCTAATACCACTACCATGGCCCAATCTGTGGCCTGCTCAGCTTGCTCAGGCAATTCATGGCCCAGGCCAAGCAGCAGACCAAGGCCTTGGAAGCACCCACTATTCATCATAGTATTTATGTGTTTCTTAATTGTTAAAATATATAAAACTGTGCCACAGTTTATATTAGGTTCTTATTTCTTTTTTTAAGATGTTACTAACAATATTTTTGAAAAATTGTGCCCCTAACTTCATTTCCCCCCATAAGCTCTGTGGTTTTTATTGCCTAATTTACCATAGCATGGTGCTTTTTGGGAATGCATATGTCTTATTATAGAACTATATACACTCACATACATACTATATATATATGTGTGTGTGTGTATATATATATATATACACATACCTTTTATTTTCTATTTTTTCTATCTTTTGATTTTGTTTTAATATTTCTTGCTCTATGTAGTTATTGATTTCTGTTTCATATGTTTTAATGTTCATGGAACCTATTTCTTGTGTAAGGTGTGTCAGCTGTTCTAAGCTATTAATTGTCCTTCTAAGTCTTTATTTCAAACTTTCCATTTAATTTTTAATCTCTTTCTCCATTTCTTCCATGTACTCTTATAGACCTTATCACTAAACCATTAATTTTTTCCTCTGTGACTCCACTTGTTGTTCTTGTAAGGTTTTTTTTTCTAGGTTCTTTTCTTGAGAGATCCTTGACCCATAATATTTGTTCATACTTTTCGATGTGTTTTTCTCTTTAGTAACATCTATAGCCTCAGTTATTGATTTGGGACTTAGTGCCAAGGTCAGGTCATACTACTTCCAATACTATTGTATCAAATCGTGAGGTACTATTTTGTCTTAACTTCACTTCCCTGGGTTTCTGCTGGTAGTTTCTATTTCCCTGAGTTTGTTAATGCTTAGAGTACTTAGAGGCTTCCAGTAACCCTGGTCAGTTCTCTGCAGCTGGTTGTCCATCCTAGACATTCCCCTCCCAGCCCTATTCCTGACTTCCAAAACATTCTCTCTTATCCTGTAATTTCTCTCAGAACCTGGAACATCCACTGTTCCTCCTCCACTTCCACCCAGTGATCTTCCTGACCTGGAACATCCCTTTATAAAGCTCGCCATCTTCTCTAATTGGTGAGTGCCTCCTGGAGTCTCCATTTTGTGGAGGGAGCCAGGTCAGCCTTTATTCTCCTCCCAGCCCTGTTCCCTTGCACTGGGTACCTTCATCCCATCTCCCTACCTGCTATCATTTTTTAAATCCATTTTTGCGTTGTCATCCCCCATTAGAATATATGCTCCTTGAGGACAGGGACTGTCTTTTTGTTTCTATTTGTATCGCTGAAACTGAACACAGTGTTTGGAATATAGTAAGTAAGTAATAATAATAATAATCTTTTTGTTTCTATTTGTATCCCTGGAGCTGAGCACAGTGTTTGGAATATAGTAAGCAATAATGATAATAAATAATAATAAATGCTTATTTCCTTCATTTGTTCCTTCCTTGATCAGGATGCTGGATGGTCTTAATTCTTCCTGAGTCTTCTTTGATCAGAGTTCTGGGTAGTTTGTCCCCCTTTGTCCTTCCTTATCAGAGTGCTTGGTGGTCTTTGTGTTGCCTGTGGTTTCCACATTCAGAGTGCATGATCTTCTGTCCATTCTGGGATTTCTCTGGTCAGGGTGCTAAGTGGTTTTCTCTTCTCCTCTGGGACTTTAACAGTCGGAGTGTTGTCTCTTTTGTCTTCTGTAGGGCGATCCCAGTCAGGGCACTTGGTGTTTTCTTGTCCCTTTGGGGTCTTCCCTAATCATCGTGTGACATTGTCTTCCATTCCCACTTGGGACTTCCTAACCTCCAGTCTCTAAATACTCACTGGACATCTCAAACTGAGCATGCCTTGGATATTTTGAATTCAACATGTCCAAAACAGAACTCATTTTCTTCCTCCCTTCTCCTGCCCCATATCCTAACTTTCTTGTTATTGTCAAGGACACTACTATGCACCTATACAACAAGACTTACAATCAAAGTGTCCTCCCCATGTTTCACTCTCTTGTCTCCCATATCCAATCTGTTACCAAGTCTTGCAGATTCCACTTTTGCAATATCTCTCATATATGACCCTCTAGTTGATTGTTCTGTCTGACTCATTTCTCCTTATTTCAATGCATCCTCTACTCACCTATCAAAAAGATTTTCCTAAAGCACAAGTCTAAGCATGTTGCACACCTCCTTCTCCTTCAATAAGTTCCTGTGCTTCCCTTTTACCTCCAGGATCAAATAGAAAATCCCCTGTTTGGCTTTTAAAGCCCTTTATAACCTGACCACTTCCTACATTTTAAGTCTTATTGTTTACATCCTTCCATGTGATCTATCATCCAGTGACACCAGCCTCCTTTGCTTTTCCTCACCCAAGCCACTCCATCTCCCAGCTCTGTTCATTTTTCACTGGCTGCCCCACTTCCATGCTTGGAAAGCTCTCCCTGTCATCTCTGCCTTTAGGCTTCCTTCACATTTCTGTTAAAATCTCATCCTCTGCAAGTAGACTTTCCCAGTCTTCCTTCATGCTAGTACCTACCCATTCCCTTCACATTTCTGGACTTTGCTACCATGCCTCAGCTGCAGTCTCACTCTGAAACTTCTATCAGTGCCTAGACCTCCTCACCCTAGAATATCTATTTGCCCCAGTGGCTTTCTCATCTTGCACTATCCCTTTGCCATGCCGGCCCCCTTCTCCTATAGATGAATTCCTCTAGGGGTCTTCATGTTGGTGAGGGACCCAGGCCAGGCATCATTCCCCTATGAGTTCTGCTTATTACTTTCCAGACTTGGACACCATGTGTGTGAATACCTTCTCCCCAGCCCTGCTTTTCAGTTCCCTTTTGTGTATTATCTTCCCCTATTAGAATGTAAACTCCTTGAGGGCAAGGACTCTGTTTTTCTTTCTTTGTGTGCTTAGCACAGTGTAGTACTTAGCACATAGTCAGTGCTTTATAAATGCTTCTTGACTTGATTTCCATTCCCCAACAAACCCCCCCCCCCCCCACACACATTTCCCCTATCAAAGGGTTGGGTGGTCTCTATACTTTCTGACATTTCCAAACTTTTACTCGTGCCTGGGACATTTTTTCTGAGGGATGCTGCATACGATGCTGCTATTATGATGCTGCATGCTGTACACATGGAGCTACCTCCATCTATGTGTGACTCCTGATTGTCTGAGAGACCCCTGAGACAGTGATGCTGCATACCTATGTGGTGAGCAGATACTGCAAAGGAGTTCGAAAGAGATGGATCAAAAGAGGCAAAGATGGACTAGAGATCTCCCAAGAGAAGACATGTGAAGAAGCTGGTCCCCAACGTGTCCCTTGATTCCCAATGCCAGAAACCCCAGAGACAGCTAAGAGTGGACTAACCCCTCCCCACCTCTCTGAGATACTTCTCTCTCCATAGTTGAGCTGAAATTTTATCTCTTCCAGCTGAAGAGGTTATTTATTCTTATGTATTCTTTAGTTTATTCTAATCTGTATCACTCAATTTTTGTTTGCTGTATACTTTGATAAAAAGGTTTAGTGATTATTCTTGATTGTCTTTTACATAACCAGCATCGGTGAAAAGACATGAAGATCTCAGTTTAATGAGACAGAGTGACAGAGACAGACAAAGACAGAGAGACGCATATACAGTGGAGGGGAGAGAAAGGGAAGGAAGAAAGACGAGGGAGAGGGAGGGAGGGAGAGAGAGAGACAGAGAGACAGAGACAGAGGGAGGCAGACAGACAGACAGAGAATGGTCTCACACATTTTCTAGGATTATAAACACTGGGAATGAAGGGACATGTTGGGAGCCAGTTTCCCTACAAGTCTTTGACTTCAGAGAGATCTCCTGCCCGCCATTGAAAATTCTTCATTGACCTCTCTCAACCCATCTCTCTCAAACTCCTTTGTGAATCCTTTAAAACTGAATGTGTTTAAAAATGCCCTAATCAAGAAAATCTCTAGCATGGTTTTATACGCATCTGCCAATTTACTTTTGCAACATGGTTGAATTGGCCTATAGGGGCCATATCATGCGGTATGTTTAGTGTTGTTTTTCCTGTTTCTGGTTGGTCAGTTGGGACCTGTTTCCAGTAACATGGCTAAAGAGATTGTACTTTGAGATTATGAAGAGTCCTCTTGGTTGCAGAGCAGGAAGAGCTAATAACTCAGTGGATGTACAAAGGGGAGCAACTGTTCCCTTCATTGCTCTCTTCCTTTCTGGCTGCAAATTGAGTATTATTCTGAGTTGCTTTCTGGGGGGCAGGGGAAGAGTTATTTTCCATTATCCCCTAGCACAAGCTTGCATACAGCCATAAACATATGGCATTAAAAGGATATTTCCCATGTGGGCAAGCCTGTGCTACCTCTATTGTATATATTCTTTCCTGATTTTAGGCAAAAGAATATCCTGAGTCGGAGAGGCTTTTAGGAGGCCATATGAGTTCAAAACATCCTGAGGACTTGGGTACCAGCTGGCCATCATCAGCTCAGAGTGGATGGCTGCTTACAAGAGGATTGGCCCAAGCCTGGCTGTTTTACCAACAGACATGTACCAAAAGTTGTTTGGATGATACAGAGCCAAGGTAAATTATAAAATATGTACTTAGCAGTACCACAAACTGCTTTAAATTCCAAGGAAGTTTAAATATCAGCATTCCAACAGATTTTAACCAGAGTTATAAGTTATCATTGAATACTGTCCCATTAATGCACTCTTCTATCTCTTATATTTAGTATTTCTTTATATAGGAATAAATTACCCGTTCCAAACTTGGTTCATATTGTACATCAAGTACCTTTCTACTCCATCTTTTTATTGAGAAACCATAGATTAAACCTAAAGCTTGAAATAATTTGCCTCTGTGGTGCTGGGCTGGGGGAATCTCATGAAATGAAGGGTGCAAGAAAAGGGAGCCAATCCTTCTAATTAGAGGCCAGGTTCCTTGGGATTGAAGTGGTCCAAATCACATGCCTTGGTCCAAAGTAGAGGAGACTCTTGGGGGGTCAAGAGAGTGCCAAAAGATTCTAGTCCCTATGGGCTCAGCAGTAATTTCTCAAGGTTATGTTTTAATTAGGAATTCCAGAGATGGAGGATACCATTTGGGTTAATCTCCTTAATTTACACATGAGCAAACAGAAGTCCAGAAATGGAAAGGGCCTTGCCAAATGTCATCCAACCAGCCAAAACTGGAACCCAGGTCCCCTAATTCATATACAGTCTAATGCTTTTTCCAGTACACTTCCCTTTCAAGTTCACTCATTTTAGTATAGTTTACTTGTATGTGTAGTTGACAAAGAAAATGCTATTTGTTTTTTGAAAGTGCCTTTAATTATCTGAACATTTCAGGTGAAAATGCCTTATCCTGAAATTTTGAAATGTAATTTATTGTCAATTTGCCGCATTACTTTGTTTATGCCCCAGGAAAATGTAAGTTCCTTTGGGCAAGAACAGTTTTTCATTTTGTCTATGTATCCTAGCACAATTTTGCACATACATGGTGGATGCTTAATAAATGTTTGTTAGAATGAACAAACACAGACCAATATAAACACATACACATACACATACACCTACACATCTCATCTTAATACTATGGACACCTCCAACTCCCACTACAATTGTTCATATGAATTAGGGAGGTTTTGTTTGTTTATGGCTCCCAAATGAATGTCTGGTTTCCTTGTGGCTGTAGTGGGCCTGCGATGGAGAAAAAACCCTTGAGTAGGCCAGGGCTGGTTTTCACAGTGTTTGATGGTGATACTGGGAAAAGAACTATGTTTAGAAATAATTATTTTGTCTTTTTGAGAGGTCTTAATGCTTCCTCCCTGGCAGCTGGAGGAAATAGCTAGAAGTATCACATACTCCAATAAAAGCAATTTTGTCTCTGTCCTCATCATTGCTTTGGGAGATCAGGAGGCTTTGTCAAGGAGAGAGGAGGGTTAATGGGTATAGAGAGAACCCCATCTAGCATAGTGTCTTATACATAGTATAAGGCAATTAATGGATATTTGTTGAGTTGAATTGAATCCATGGTAAGGGAGATATCCACACCTTTCCTAAGAACTGATTTTATGGACATTATTAATTTCCTACAATTTAGTACCTAGGGAAGCAACCTAGGGAAGTATAGCATAGCAGTGGAAAGAGTTGAGATCAGGAGATGTACTTAGAGTCCTGGCAAGCTTCAGTTTCCTAAACCTGAGTTTCCTTTTCTATAAAATGAAGGTATGATTCAACAGTCATTTATTAAACACCTCTAGCCTTGCGGAACACCTTGCTTCTAGGCCCTCAAGGGTTAGACTACTAAGTTACTCCCTGTTCAGTACCCAGGCTCAGTCTTGGGGAACCTGATCTCCCACGAGTAAAGCTTCAAACCCTTCACCCTGGTACTATGGGAAAATTTCATTTGTTGTTTAAACTATGATTCACTCTACAGGTTCTTCTAAAATGGAGAGTAAAAAGATACTAAATATGCAATATGAATTAGGTATGAGACAAGTAATTTATTTCTACATTCACAAGAAATGCTAAATGTAATAGGCTCAACAGTATACCTTTAACAAAATGGCTTAAAAAGATTGTAGTAACAACTTATGAGCAGCGAGGTGGTACAGTGGATAGAACACTGGGCCTGGAGTCAGGAAGACTCAAGTTCAAATCTGGCTGTGTGACCCTGGGTGAGTCACTTAACCCTGTTTGTCTTAGTTTCTCAACTGTAATGAGCTGGAGAAGGAAATACAAGAAAAAAGCATGTCTCAAAGCTCCCATAAGTTTGGCCGGGAATGGCAACTCTGATCATGATCCATGGGATGGCTCCAATAGGCCAGTTCAATGTTGCTACACACCTGTTTAGAGACTGGAAATCCAATGACAGAAGCAAAACCATTCCTCATTTCACCTTCCTGCCCTCAAGGAAGATATGTTCTAGTGGGGAAATATGACATTCATAGATAAACAAAGACAAAGTAATTTGAGGAGAAAGTTCACTAGTGACTGAAAGGATTAGAAAAAAAAAAGTTTCCTGTAGGAGGGAGCATCTGAACTGGACCTTGAAGGAATGAGACATTCTAGGAGGCAGAGGTGAGAAGGGAGTACATTATAGGAAGAAGAAATAGACCATGCAAGGGAACATAGGGTGCAAGAATGAGAGATGGAGTGCTGTTTGGGGGAATTGCAAATGGGCCAGTCTGACTAGGATGTAGAGGTTTTTAAAGGAGAGTATAGCTTGAAAGGTATGTAGGAGTCAGACTGTGGAGAGCTTTGAGTACCAGGCTGAAGAGTTGTCTTTTATCCTTGAAGCAAAGTGGAGCTGCTGTAAAAGGTGGACCTATCACCAACACTCCCTAATTTCAAGTTATGTTTTGGGATGAAATGAAGTACTCATAAATCATCGAACAATTAACTAAAAGGAGGTTTACTTTGATCAACATAGCAAAGATATGCAATGAGGATTCAGCAGCACTTATCACCAGCTTTGGTAGATGTGCCCCACCTGACCTCCTTATGAAAACTTCTCTGGTCAGCAGGTCAGCAAGGGAGTGTAAAGCAATTTGTGTGGTCTCAGATATTCACTTGGTCTGAGAGGCACTGTCTCTACCCAGGTGAGACTTTTTATACCCTCATCTAACCAAGAAATTCTATCAGGAAAGCAAGGGTCAATCAAGATCTAGGTACTTCTTTTTCTCTCTTTAGAAAAAACTAATCCTTGCCTCAGAAGGGAAGGCAATGTGGGTCTAGCCCATGTTTTGGGTAGATATTAGTCCTATCACAGCCACCCTTAAGATTTATGAGCAGGGCAGTGACATGGCAACACCTATGACTTGGGAATACTAATTTGGCAGCTGTGTAAAAGATGGGTTGGTTAAGGGAGAGATTTGAAGCAAGAAGATTGATTGATAAGAGGTCGTTGTAGCCAAGATCAGAAAGAAAGCAAAAAATTGAGAAAAAAATACAGCATAGACAGTTTCCCAGAACAAGGTCTCATATCTCAAATATATAAAGAATTTTTAAAATCTGTAAGAATACAAGTCATTCCCCAATTGATAAATGGTCAAAGGATTTGAATAGGCAATATTTAGATAATGAAATCAAAATGTATAGTCATCTGAAAAAATGCTCTAAATCATTATTGGTTAGAGAAATGCACATTGACTGGTTAAAATGATTGAAGGAGAAAATGACAAATGTTGGAGGGGATGTGGAAAAAGTGGGACACTATCATTGTTGGTGGAATTGTGAGTTGGCCCAACCATTTTAGAGAGTAGTCTGGAATTATGCTCAAAGAGTTATTACTTTGACACAGCAATATCACTACTAGATCTGTTTTCGAAGATGATTAAGGAAAAATGAAAAGAACCTGTATGTTCTAATATATTTATAGCAGTTCTGTTTGTGGTGGCAAAAAACTGGAATTGAGGGGATGCCTGTGAACTGGGGAATGACACAACAAGTTGTGGTATGTGATTGTGATGGAATACTACTGTGGTATAAGAAATGATGAGCTTAATGATCTTGGAAAAACATGGATGGATTTGAATGAAATAATGAAGAGCAAAATGAGCAGAACCAAGAGAACATTGTATATAATAAACAATATTGTTATAGGAACACCTTTGAGCAAGTAAGTCATTTTGATTATTAGAAAAACCCAAATGTACTGCAAAGGACATGTGCAGAAAGATACTACCTGCATCTAGAGAAAGAACTAATAAATAGAAGTATGTATAGAAGAATAGCTTTTACATGCATATGTATATATATATGCATATTTGTGCCTAATAATAGTCATCTCTAAGGTGGGAGGGGGAAGGGAAGAAAAAAAGAAAAAGAAAAGAAATTTACGTGATAACTATTATATATTTAAAAGGAATAGCAATTGTGCATAATGTATTTACAGTGGCTGCAGCGACCCTGCAGCAGGCCTCAGAGGACTGAATCGTGGGCAGCTGTGGCGATTTCCAGACTTTTCAATCCACGAATGCCAAAGAAAACTTAGAAGGTCAGTGGGAAAAGTCTGTGACTACGGTGAGAGAAGGAGCTAGGTCTCAGCTGCCCTCAGGACCGCGGCTGTTTCCTGAGCTTTCGGCCCACAGACTGAGGGGGAATCAAGTGGCGGATCAGAGGGGGATTGCAGGGTTCTCTTTGCCAGTGCTGAGGCAGGAATCTCTTGCTTTACCTGTACTTGGATCTGTGTCACAGTTCTGAGGGGCAGTCCTGGGGCGAGGAGGAGCGCTGGTGTGGTGAAGCTTGTTGTGGCAGTGGAGAGAAAACAACTCGCCCCTTATCATAGCACCTTGGAAGAACTGAAAATTTTCAGGTCCCTAGAAGTACCTCTGAAAACAGCTGTACAAACCCCCGAAGCTTGAGACAGTACTTTCTCCACATTGGAAACGGACTTTTACCTTAACAAAGAGTTTAAAACTCAAGTAATTGTCTGGAATCATGAGTAAGCAACGCAAAAAGAATCAGACTATATTATCTTACTTTGGTGACAAAGAAGATCAAAACATACAACCAGAAGAAGACAACAAAGTCAAAGCTCCTACATCCAAAGCCTCCAAGAAAAATATGAATCAGTCCCAGGCCTTGAAAGAGCTCAAAAGGGATTTTGAGAAGCGAGTAAGAGAAGTAGAGGAAAAACTGAGAGTTTTGCAAGAAAATCATGAAAAACATAATATATTTACAGTTTCATGTGCAATCATCTTTTTTATTATACTATTTATGGAAATACTTGTTTTATTCCATAAATTAAAAATAAAGTAAATATTTTTTTAAAATAAGAGGCTGTTGCAATAATTTAAGCAATTAAGTGTGATGAGGACCTGAACTAGAGTAGGAGCCTTGAGAATAGAAAGAAGAAGTAGATACCATATTTTTATTAGAAATGGAATCAATAAGACTTGGCAGTTGGGGTAGGGGATGGAGGTGAATTGGAGAAGGAAATGGCAAACCACTCCAGTATCTTTGCCAAGAAAACCCCAAATGGGGTCATGAAGAATCAGACACAACAGAAAACAACTGAATAACAACTGAAATGGAGTTGAGTAGAAGGAGATGGAAGAATCAAAGATAAATGCAAGGATAATACTTGCATTACCTACCTCATAGGGTTATTGTTGATTAAAAGAAAATAAGGGAAAAACAATTTGTGATAAAAATTTCAGCATCAAAAGATCTGTGATTTTGTAAGTGTGAAGTGTTCTCTCTTCTGACACGTTCTGTAATGTGTCCATGCCTTAGTAGATGATCTTTCATGAGTTGTTACAGCCAAAACAGTTTATCACCTGGTATTTATCCTTCTGTGGAAGAGCCTCTGCTATCTTAGCTAGACGAGACCTCAGACCTCTGCTCAAAGTCATTCCAGCTTGGAAGGTCTGGCAAGAGTTGACATTCTTCTGGAAGAGCCTTTCAGAACACAGGATTGTCTATATGACACACTGTGGCATCACAGGAGGACTAGAGGTTTAGTTAAGCAAATATAATTAATACTACAATATTATTTGCTGTATTTACAACAATAGTAGATTTGCAGACAGTATCTCCTTGTCTGATTATAAGTATTAAACTTAGAGATGCAGACAATTGCCATTTTCCCTCATCTATAAGATGGGAAGGTTTCTTCACCTACTATATGTCAGTGCTCTATTTTCAAGGATGTTAGCAACAGGAATGGTTTAACTCAGTTCTTGCTGTGTAGTGTTTATATGTTGTGATTGTCGCAATTCGAGGTAGAGTAGGGAGGTAAGTAAGGCATAATTAAGTTGTGTTATACATTTTGCAGTATTTTATTTGTTATTGTTATTTTTTTAAAGTTTGGTGCCTTTTGCTTCTGACACCACAGTTATTCCCCACTAAAAACAACCCTCCCTCGTAACAAAGAAAAATAGTAAAGCAAAATCAACTGATGTGGTAACTGCATCTTAAAGAGTATACAAAAATCTACAACTATAATGTCCCACCTCCCTACTGAGGGGAGGGAAGTTCATTGCTTTATCATCAGTCATCTGGAATCAAGATTCATCATATTATGTTTTCAAACTTCACTATTTGAAAGTGAATGTTATTCACATCATTTAAAAATTATATGAAAGTTAGATAAGGCACCTTACAGTATTATGGATGGGGAAGAATTCTTAACTAAACAAAATATAGAGGTTATCACAAAAATTAAAATAGAGAATTTCAAGTATATGAAATTGAAAATCTTCAAAATCAATGCAATAAAAAGGAAAGTGTTAGATTGGAGGAAATACATCAAATATTTCTGACAAAGGTCTGATATCTAAGATATATAAATTCAGGTGTATAACAGAAATATATAAGATCAAACCCATTTCCTAGTGATAAATGACCAAAAGATGTAACAAATAGTTTTCAGAAGAAGAGTTGCACACTGTAAACAAACACATAAAATTGCTTCAGATCACTAATTTTATGAGAGACGCAAGTCAAAATCTCTCTGAATACTTTATACTCTGCAAATTGGAAAAAATGGCAAAAGATGGGAATAATCAATGTCAGAGATATGGTGGGGAAAGATAGACACACATATATAGCCAGTGGAGCTGTGAATTGATCCAATCATTCTAGAAAGCAATCTGGATTTTTTTTTCAAAGAAATTGAAAATATATAGACATTTAAATTCTTCATAGACTCTTTGATGGCAGAAAATGAAGAATTAAGCAGCTTTTTGATGAGTGAAATAAGAAACTGTAAAAGCTGGCTTGAAGCTTAATATAAAAAAAACAACAACTAAAATCATGGCAACTAGTACCATCACTTTCTGGCAAATAGAGGGAGAAGAAATGGAAGCAGTGTCAGATTTTGTATGCTTTGGCTCAAAGATAACTGCAGATAATGACTGAAGCCATGAATTTAAAAGACAGTTGCTCCTTGGAAGGAAAGCTATGGTAAATCTGGACAGCATACTAAAAAGCAGAGACATCACCTTGCTGACAAAGGTCTGTAGAGTCAAAACTATGGTTTTTCCAGTAGCAATGTATGACTGTGAAAGCTGGACTATAAGGAAAGCTGAGCACAGTAGAATTGATGCTTTCAAATTGTGGTGCTGGAGAAAGCTTTTGAGAGTCCCTTGAACAGCAAGGAGATCAAATCAATCAATACTTGAATTAATTAATTCACACTATTCATTGGAAGGTCTAATACTAGAGCTGAAGCTTAAATACTTTGGCCATGCAATGAGAAGACAGGATTCATTGAAAAAAAAAAACCCTGATGTTGGGAAAAAAATGAAGGCAAAAGGAGAAGGGGACAGCAGAGGATTAGATGGATAGATAGTGTCATGAAAGCAACAAACATGAGCTGGAAGATGGAGGATTGAAGTACCCGATGTGCTTTGGTCCATGGGGTCACAAAGAGTCGGACATGACTGAATAAATGAAAAACAACAATAACAAAATACTCTTTGACCCAGAGATCCTACTGCTAGACATATATTCAAAGAGGTCAAAGATAAAAACATTCCATATACCCCCAAATATTTATAGCATCACTTTTTGTAGGTGCAGAGATCTGAAAAAAAATACATTGCTATTGACTAGGGAATAGTTAAACAAATTATAGTAAATGAGTGTAATGGAATATTTTGAGCCATGATGAATATGAACAATATAGGAAAGACTTCTTGCATGGAAAGACTTCAATGAACTGATACAAAATTAAGGAAGCAAAATCAAGAAATCAATATATGCAGTGATTTACAGGAACAACAATTGAAAATGGAACACGGTGCAATTTAAATAACACCAAAATGAGTTCTTTGGCACCAAAGAACTCTGAGAGTGGACCTCCTGTCTTTGCAGAGGAGATGGGGGGAGGAGAGGAAGGCTAAGAATGTAGGACACTATATATACTGTTGAACTTAATTTATTTATGGTTAATTTTGCTGAACTGTTTTTTTTCTCTTTCTTTTTAATTTTTTGTTTTAAGTAACGGTTCTTTGAGTGGGAGTGAGGGGAGGAGTGGTATATTGAAAAAATTAAGGTGACATAAAAACAAAAGATATCAATAAATTTTTTTAAAAAGAAGTGAATATTTCTTGTTATGAAATAATTCATGAGTCCATGGGAAAGAAGAGATGAGTGCCTTGTTCTACATTGGTTATGGGTGTGCTGGAGTCAGCTTGAACTGGCCCTAAAGAGCTGATTGTTAAGTTTCCAGTGTGAGCATTTATAACTTGTAAATCAGCAAATGCTACAAATCAGGATGTGATTCATTGTTTTGTTAATTGTCTATTCTTAAGAAAGAGATGGAGAAAATGTAAATAATGCAGATTAATTTAAAAGTATATACTTTTTTTTGGAGAGCTAGTCTTTAAACATTTACCAGGACACTGCTGATCATTGCCCCTGCTCAGTCTATGGAAGAGGGAAGGATACTGGATAAAGAGATTGTTCTCACAGAAGAACCATGTAATTTTATCATGGTATGACCATTTTAAAACTAGGATGGTACATTTCCACTCAATGCGTGAATTTGTTTTTGTTGTTCAGTCACGTCCAACTCTTCATGACCCCATTTGGAGTTTTCTTGACAAAAATACTGGAGTGGTTTGCCATTTCCATCTCTAGCTCATTTTACAGGTGAGAAAACTGAAGCAAAATTAAGTGACTTGCCCAGGGTTACACAACTAGTAAATATCTGAGGGCAGATTTGAACTTAGGAAGATGAGTCCTCCTGACTTCAGGCTCAGCATTCTGTCCACTGTGCCACCTAACTGCCCAATGCACAAATACCATCTACACCATTCCTAATAATAAAGCATTATCACAATGTCTAAAAGGTCTAAGCACCACATTTTTAAAGATGGACCTGGACTTGGATCTAAGAATGTAACATTCTTAGTATGACAGCACACCTGGTAGCTTTAAGGGAAGCTTTGAGAATTGTTCTCCTGTAACTTCACAATACAAGCAATGTTTGCATATCAAGCAAGGTAGGAAATGCTGCAACATTCCTGGGATTACTGGTTGTGAGGGAATTGGGTAGATTGCCCTAGTAAAAGAAGGTTTATTATATGATGAAAGAAAAAAAAAAGAGTCAAAGGATTACAGGATCACAGTTTCCCAGCTGGACCTTAAAAGTCATCTGGTCTAGTGGTTCTGAAATTTTTTTTCCTACTGAAAGAACAGGGAATTTTTTGCCACAAAGAATTGTAGTGCACTGAAGCTTAAGTTGGCAACACTCTGAGGGGGTCAAGAGATTCCTACACAAATAGTTTCCCTTCAGTAAGAATAGTTGTTTTTGTTGTGTTCCAGGTCTGATATGTTTTAAGGTTAGTTGCATATGTAATAAGCAAACTGTACTTATTTTGCAAATACTATACTTAACACAAAGGTGACAAAGTAGATAGAGTGCTGGACCTCAAGCCAGGAAGACTTCAAATCCAGCCTTAGATACTTATTAGCTGAGTGACCTGGGCAAGTCACTTAACCTTTGTCTGCCTCAGTTTCCTTATCTGTTGTTGTTCAATCATGTCTCACTCTTCATGACACCCAAATTTGGGGTTTTTTTTGGCAGATACAGGAGTGGTTTGCCATTTCTTCTCCAGCTCATTTTACAGATGGGGAAACTGAGGCAAACAGGGTTAAGTGATTTGCCCAAGGTCACATAGCTAGTAAATGTCTGAGGCTGGATTTGAACTCAGGTCTTCCTTACTGCAGGCTTTGTACTCTATCCTCTGAACTATCTAGCTGTCCTTCCTTATCTGTAAAAAGAGAATAATAATAGCACCTACCTTCCAGGGTTGTTGTGAGAATCAAATGAAATAACATTTGTAAAGTGCTTAGCACAAGTCTTGGCCCTATATAGGCTCTATATAAATATTAGAGATGATGATGATGATGGTGATGGTGATGGTGATGGTGATGGTGATGGTGATGGTGATGGTGATGGTGATGATGGTGATGGTGATGGTGATGGTGATGTATGCAGGGTGAGTAAAATTTCTATGAAGCAAAATTTTTAAAAATTGTCTTTTTCTTCAGTAACAACATCCAACTGTTATTTTATATTTGTTGTTCAATGTTTTCAGTTGTGTCCAACTATTTGTGATGCCATTTGGCATATTGGAGTGGTTTGCCATTTCCTTTTCCAGCTCATTTTACAGATATGGAAACTGAGGCAAACAGGGTTAAATGACTTGTGCAGAGTCAGCTATTAAGTGTCTGAAGTTAGATTTGAACTCAAGGAGATGAATATTTCTGACTCCAGGCCTGGCACTCCATCCACTGGGCTACCTAGCTGCCCCAATTGTTTTATATATATTTTTGAAATATATATATATATATATGTATATTATATACACACATACAATATACACACACATTGTCCTCCTTTGGACCCTTCACTCTGACATAAATGTAAGCTCCTTGAGGGCACGGTTTGTTTCACTTCTGTCTTTATATTCTGAGAGTCCAGCACCATGTACATAGTAGGTACTTAAATATTTTCGATTGATTCAAAATTTCACTGTACACCTAGTGAAACTCATGATGCCCTAGTGCGCTATGGTACACCCTCTGAGAACCCTGAGACAATCCAACTTCTTCATTTCACAAGTGATAAAACTGAGATCTAGAGAGAGGGGAAGGAGCTTGACTCAGATCATATAGACAGAGCCAGGCTTTGAACCCAGGTCTCTGGACTTTACATCTGGCATTCTTTCCCCATGCCAATTTCCCTAAAAAGTGATAGCGAGAAGCATTAATGATATTCTTGAGAGATAAAGGAAAGTTGGCTTCCCATTTATCATTGGTGGAAGGAGAGAAATGGGTAAGGTAATTATAACAACATGGACTATAGAAATATTAAGGCATAATGTACACAAATGATCAGGGACATTGTGCGAGGAGGTAGATAAAGGAGGGAGAAAGTTCTGAGCATTGGGGACCGTCAGTGAAAATGTCCAAGATTGGGAGATAAGAGCATCAGGTTCATTAAGAGCAAGAAAGCCAGGTTTGCTGGGTCATAAGGTATACAGAGGACAGTTGTATGTAAGAAGACTAGAAAGGTAGGAAGGCACCAAATTGTGAAGAACTTTAAATGCCAAGCTGACAATTTTGTATTTCATCCTGGAGGTAATAGGGATCCTGGTATTTATGAGATTAATACTAGCGATCTGTAACTGAAGCAATCTTGCTTCTACTCCATTGCCCTCTCCACTCTTCCCCACTCTCAGGCACTGATTACTGGTTCTTGTACTATCTTTCCTTTCATTCTCCTCTTACTATTCACTCTCTGAAATTGAAGGGGGTTTTGGTTTGTTTGTTTTATTACGATTCCTTGCCTGACTTATAACTCTTCTCCCCTTTCCTCGAGCCCACCTATTTCTGTGCTGAGTTTAATATATTACTTCATAAAACTCTGTATGTATGTTATGTGTTTAACTCTCTTTTGCCTAGTTCATATGAGGAAAATTCATGTGATATGCACTTCCCCTATTCCTTCTTCCATTCTCTTCTTTTTCTTACCCCAATTATAAGAAATAGTCTTTTCTACCCCCTTCTTGTTTATTTCTTCCCTAGTGTGTATTCCTTTTCCCCTCCTCTTTCTTTTTTCTACTAAAACCATCAGAACAGAATAAAACCAGCTCCCAATCACTCTGCTTGTCTTTTTTAATTCTTTATTCAATTTAATTTTTTAATTATTTAAAATGTATCTTATTTAATTTGAGGCAGTTAGGTGGCACAGTATATATAAAGCACTGGGCCTGGAGTCAAACCTTAGTGGATCATCATGGTTCACAATCTTCAGTGCTGCTGAATCATTCTGGTCAGAGAACTGTGATTTTCAGCACCTCACTACCTCCCTTACAGATACCTCCCCACCTTCAGTATCCTGGTAAAAGTGTTATTGGCCCTTTGGAGTTTCCTCGTCAAAACATTCTTGGTTTCTGCCCCCTAGGACTGAAGTGCTTCAGCTTTCAAATGCCCTTCAAATGTTCCCGGTCAGAGCACTGACAAGCTTCTAGCCTGTTTACCTGTGCTCACACTTGGCTTGCCTGGCAATATCCCTCTCCAAGTGCTTGCTGTCTCCTGGAGTCTTTATCATTCTTTGTATGCAGGCATTCTCTAGATGAAAGCACTTACTATTATTTCTCTTTGGACCATTTGACCTGGTATCCTCTTTTGATGTTTGCTAAAGCATATGTGTAAGACTGAGCTCCCTAATCAATCAACAAGTATTTATTACTATTTTAAGTCCTATTTGGTCTTATTGGTGGATAGGTGTATATCTTGTAAGTGTATTGGTGCATTCTCCTATATACCAATTTTGGGAGTATGATCTTTGTCTTCTGCTCCAAACAGAAAATATAAATGAATTTTCTGATCTTGTAGCAATAATATTAACTCACAGGGCACCTTTCTTAGTTTCTTTCTGTCCTCCTTTGACATATTCAATAGAGGTACAACCTGAAAGTTTCAAAACATTTTTTTCTGTTTCTTTACTGTGTTCTTTGTTATGTCTGATGGTATTTAGTTCCTCTTGTCGAAAAAATCCAAAACTGTTTTGGAATTTCCTATTCATGACCACACCAAAGCCACAGGAACATCCCTATTGTGCCCCCTGTGCTGGATCTGGATTTTAAACTCTAATATCAGCACATTGGATGTTCATTTTGCAGATACAGGTTCAGTAACTGCCAAGGTTACAGCCTTTGTATAATTTCATTACTGAGTCTGAAACAGTAAGGTTTACCTAAAGGCTGCTTCAGGGATGAAAGGAATGGTTCTGCAGGCTTAATAGAATTCAGGGGTCTACATATTAATGGGGCACTGGGGATGCAAATGCTGCAATGAATGAAACACTTCTTGTTCATAAGGTGCTTACATTCTAACAAGGAAATCAAGGACGTATGTAAGTGCACATACAGGAAAATAGAAAATTTACATACTGAATAAATATAAGGAATAAATGCAAATTCATTGCTTACAAGGTAGTTTGAGAGGGAAGGCACTAGCAATTGAGAGGATCAGGGAAGATTTCGTATTGAAGGTGGTCCTTGAGCTGTGTCCTAAAGGAGGGCAGAGATTCTGTGAGGTGGAGGTAAGGATAGCATCTATTTCAGGCATAGAGTGTGGTCAATACAAAGGCATGGAGATAGGAAATGGAGAGTTGTGTATGGGGAACATAGAAGGCCAATTTGGCTGGATCACGTAGTATGGGACAGGGGTAATGTACAATAATGCTAAAAAATTAGATTGGGGCAAGGTTGTGTAGGGTTTTAAAAGATAAAAAGAGGAGTTTATATTGATTCTAGAGGCAGTAGGAAACCACTATTTGTAGATTAGGAGAGTGACATCTTCAGATCTTTGCATGAGGCCTATCATTTTGGTAGGTGGGCTGAAGTGGGGAGGTGAGACAAGGCTGTGAGACCAGTTAGGAAGCTAGTATAATAACCTAGGTTGTTGTTGTTGTTGTTGTTGTGTTGTTGTTGTTTGTCCTTCACCTTTGAAAAACACCAATGACATTGTTGGTATGATATCTTGACCTGTTTGTAGATTGGATTTAAATAAGTCGGAGCTGCACAAAGTTTCAGCCTTGTGCCCTCTCCTTCAGAGTCATTGATGTCCAGCAGTAAAACAAGTCAAGATGACTGGTGATGGCCAGGATTGAAGTGGATGACCTTTGCTTTTCTAAATTAAGGTCTTTCCACTTGTATGGTCTGATCCTGAGCAAAGTGAGCAGAACCAAGAGAATGTTGTACACAATAACAGCCACGTTGTGTGATGACTAATATTGATAAACTTAACCCTTCCCAGCAATACAAGGATCTAAGATATCTCCGAAGGCCTCGTGATAGAAAATGTTATCCACATCGAAAGAAAGAACTGTGGAATTTGAATTGCTATTTTTTTTCTCTTCTGTTGAGTTTTGTTTCCTCTTTCTGGTGGTTCCTCCTATTGATTCTAATTTTCACTTACAACATCACTAATGTGAAAATATGTTTAATAGGAATGTATATGTATAACCTGTATCAGATTGTGTGCCGTCTTGGGGAGGGTGGTGGGGAAGAAGGCGAAGAAAAATTTTAAATTCAAAAGCATATGGAAGTGATTGTTGATAAATCAAAATAAATTAATAAAAAATTTAAAAAAATAAATTAAGGTCTTTCCCAGGCCTCCGTTTGTCTGAGGCAATGCCGCAGGTGATGAAGTTCCAATCTATGGTGGTAGCTGTGTGAGTGAAGAGAAGGGATTGGATGTGTATGAGATTTGGTTGAAATCACAAGACTTAGCAAATGATTAGGTATATGAGCTGAGGGAGAGTGAACAGTCCAGGATAATGCTAAAATAACAAACCTGGGGGAGTCAAAGAATTGTGCCTTCAAAAATAAAGAAGTTTGGAAAAGGGATGAGTTTGGGGGAAAGATGAATGCTGTTTTGAATAGGTTGAGTCTGAGATACTTTCTGGAAAGCCAGTATGAAATGTCCAATAAGTAACTGGTGATCTGGGATTTGAAGAACTCTCACAGTTAGATCTAGATCAGGAGTGTCAAACTCAAATAGAAACAGATCCCTAAGGGCCTTGGATTGATTTGGATTAACATTATCTATGTTATACAATATTTTTGTAAATGGTTGGCTCCACTTTGGGAGTTTTTACAGACCTTTGCAGCCCATGGGCTGTGAGTTTGACACCTTGGATCTAGCTGATATAGTAAAAACAGCTGAGAAGTAGCAGTCAGATAGGAAGAAAACCTGGAGAGAGAGAAGAGTGTTCCAAAAATTCTGAGAGGAAAGAGTATTCAGGAGGAGAGGGTGGTTAATAGTGTTGAATAAAGCAGTTAGGGCAAGAAAGAGTACTGAGAAATGACCATCAGGTTTGACAATTAGGAGATTATTGTTAAATTTGGAAAGAGTAGTTTTACTTGTGATAAAATTAAAAGCTAGATTGTAAAGGGTTGAGGAGTGAATGAAAGGAAAGGAAGTGGAGACACTGAGTGTAGATAACTTTTTAAAGAAGTTTGACTGAGCATGTGTATCTTTAATCCTATCGAGAGTGTCCAAGTGGGACTTGGGTGCCAGTGGCAAGATTTAATACACAGAATTTATATGGGTTGGAGATCTATATCTCTGGCTGAATGTTAAGAATTCCTTAACTGAGGGTTGTAAAAATCCTGCCTTCTACAGGAAGCCTTTCCCAGTCCTCATTAATCCTAATGCCTTCCTACTGCTAATTATTTCCAAAATTTCCTGTATATAGCTGGAGTTTGTAAATAGTTTTTTGCATGTTGTCTCCCTCATTAGACTGTGAGCTCCTTGAGAGCAGGGACTATCTTCTGCTCTTGTTTGTATTTCTAGCACTTAGCACAGTTCCTAGAACTTGGAAGGAGCTTAATAAATGTTTATTGATTAACAACAACAACAACAAAAAAAGTTTGACTGAGAATGGATGGAGAAAGGAAAATACTTGAGGAAATAGTAGGGTCTAATGAAGGTTTTTGAGGAAAAAGAGCATGTTTGTAGGGTAGAGAAAGGGTAATAGCTTGGGGAAATGGTAGTGTCTAGAGAAGACTTTTAAAGAAAAGAGCCTTGAGAATGTAGTCAGTAAGGGAGGAACTATTAGATAAAAAGAAGTTGAAGATTAGAGAGGAAGAGACGATTGAGGGAGCAATCTTCTGGAGAAATTGATGGGAAAGGATTAAGGCAGTGGTATTCTGGTTAATGTTTTAACAACCAGCTCTCAAAAAAAGTAAATATATTCCTGACATGTTTTAAAATTTAATCAGAATTATTAATATTTCTCCATCATTTCTTAGGTCCAGACAATTTACAAAACAATAAATCAAACCCTCATTTTTAACATTTGCCAGTTTTTTGAAATGTACATGCTAATAGTGAAAATTTAGCCAATAAGAGCTAGCTCCAACATATCACCCTGGATTAAGAGCACATAAAGAGTGGTTAGTCTTGGCAAGCAGAAGTGACACCTCATTGTCAGAGAGTGGAAGAAAGGAAGAATGAATTAAGTGTAATATCCAGGGGTCTTGAGGTGAGAGGAATGGGGGCAGAGAAACTTTATGTGACTTTTCTTATTCTCATTTAACTGGTAGTCAGCAGAACCCTTTAAATACACTGTAATGATACTGGGATTTCCTCTAAAATAAAAGGAAACAGTCTATTCAGTTTGCACTCTTCATTAGCAGTTCTGATGGGTAAAGTGGGGCTGTGTATATAAAGGAAAAAGTTCATACAATTGTTAAAGTAAGGATTTTGTTGTTGTTGTTTTTACCTGTCTCCTCCAATAGTACAAAAAAATTTGAGAGATGGGGTACTATAGTGTAAAGCGAATCCTAGACCCAGAGAGGAATGCTGCTTTCTAATCTCAGTGCTTTCGGCTGTAGCATAGTCCTCCCTGCCTCAGCAAGGGTGCTGAAGTCCAAATTGCAGACTGTTAGAACAGCGTGTCAAGCTTATGACTACCAGGCTGGTGGAGGGAGGAAGTGATGGGCAGAAGTGGGAATTAGTTAATGGATTTTATAGTTCATTTTAGATACTTAAATAGGGATTACAGACTTGCATGATAATCTATTTGAACAGGAAAACAAATAGAAGTGTTCTGAAAAATGAAAGCATACATTTATTTAAAGGCCTTTCATTCTTCTAAGAGCTCGGTGTGGGGAAGAATTCCTTATCCTTAGAAACTCAGCCATATCTAAAGTGAGAAGTTGGCAAGGTAAAAAGAATGAACTAAGAGCCCAGTTTGGTGAGAACAAATCACATTTAATGTTTAATAATGGAAATTGTTACTGACCTGAGGCCCACTCTTAACATTGGTGGGTCCCTAAAATGGACCACCATTTCATGGAGGGCCCCATTCATGTCTCACTTCACTGCAGACCTAACTCCCTCTTTGGAACCCATTGCCAACAGTAGTGCCTCGCATGGATTAAGTACTTATTAAATTCTCTATTGGGCAATTAGATGTCACAGTGGATAGAGCTCGGGTCCTGGAATCAGAAAGATGAGTTCAAATTTGACCTCAGACACTTACTAGCTGTATGACCCTGGACAAGTCACAACTCTGTTTGCTTCAGTTTTCTCACCTGTAAAATGAGCTGGAGAAGGAAATGGCAAACCACTCCAGTATTTTTGCCAAGAAAACTCTAACTGGAGTCACAAAGAGTCAGACACAACTGAAATGACTGAACAACAACAAAATGCTATGTCTCTGTCTCTAATATGAATGGAATTTATTGATGTAAATTAGAATGATTAAGTAAATCTAATATCCAAGTTCCTGGGCACAAAAAATACAGATTTCCTTGCAGGAAAAGTGAAACAAAACGAAACCATTAGCCAGTAGATTCACTCCAACTGCAGGTGAAGACTGATTACAAAAGTTGCAGGATGCCTGTAGGGTTACCCAGGGACAAATGGGTTCTACCTTCCATGAGAAGATCAGTATTGTCGTCACCACCGCCATCAAACACTTAAAAAGATAATAACAGCTGACATTTGCATGTCACTTTGCAGTTCACAAAGCACTCTGCTAAAATTATAAAATCTGAATTTGGAAAGGGGTCTCAGATGTCATTCAACTCTCACTTGAAGAATGAGTCCACTCTCTAATTTCTAGCATTTGTAAAAGTTTGCTGATCACTCCCTCCTCCATGAAGCAGCCTGTTCTGTTTTCAAACAACTCTAATTAGGCATTTCTTTACACAGAAGCAGATAGGCTTCTCATCAACATCCACCTTCACAGGCCAAGGAGAGGTCTGTCCACTCTTTTACTTTATACTCTTTAAATATTTGATGACTTTCCCTCACTTTCTCCACTCTCACTAAGTCTTCTCTGGTTCAAGAAACTAATTCCTTTAACTGATCTTCATATAACCTAGCCCTTCACCTTCTTGATCCTTCATAAATCTCCATAAACCTGTGTAAGTGTTATTATCGCTATTTTACAGATTAGGAAACTGAGGCTAGGACACAGCTAGTATGTAGTAGAGCTAGAAACTGTATCCTGGTCTTGCGAATCCAAGTCCAATCCTATATCCGTGATTTCCCAATGCTTATTACAGCACCATGCTAGATTGTCTTTGTTATTTGTCCTTCATTCTCGAAGAGGACTATGACATCAGGAAGGTGATGCCATGACTTGCAAGTGAATTGGATTTAAGTGAGAGAGGGCTGTGCAAAGTCACCAGACTCACTTTCTCCTCCAGAGCCATCTGGATCCAGTGGCAAGATATAAATCAGCAGGGGCAGCTAGGTAGCACAATGGACAGACCACTGGCCCTGGATTCAGGAGGATCTGAGTTCAAATCTGGACTCAGACACTTGACACTTAACTAGCTATGTGACCCTGGGCAAGTCACTTAACCTTGATTGCCTCATCAGAAAAAAAAAAGATATAAATCAGGATGACTAGAGATGGCCCCAACCATGCTAGATAATATCCAAATAGAGACAAGCATGTCTGTCCTCTTAAGAGTTTTCAACCCTGTAGTAGAGTTCATTAATGCAAACAAAAGTAAAAGCCATGAGAATAAAAGAATAGAGGGCTCTAAATAATTTCTTCAAATTTCTGCGGGAAATTGTAAGTAGCTGATACACTTGAAGCATACATATTAATTCAGTTGTCATTTTTCTGGGAGGGATATTCATAGCATATTCATCAATACAAAATATGTTGTCATCTTTTGTTTAAATTCAAATTTTGAAAACATGCTTAATTAAACTGTATTACCTCTCAAAAACAAACAAACAAATAAATAAAGATTTCTTCAGGAACCCTCAACAGAGAGTCTTCAGGAAATACTGAATTCCCTTATTCAGGGGTTAAAGAGACAATCAGTTCAAAGACTAGATCCCTTCAGTTCAACTCTGTTTCCATAATGTTGGACTCTAGGACAGTGTATCCTTCTTTAGTTATGAGGGGTTCCCCCAACTTACAGGACAGATTCCTTTGAGGACAGCTTTCACAGGTTTAAGACATTTGGGTCTGTACCTATAAAACTGCAATTCATGAGCCCCTGCTGATAACTTTACTTTTCACAGTCAGTCAAAGGACACAATTAGGTCAAAGCAAAGGCATTATTGACATGGCATAGTAATAAAAGTAACAACAAAACATCTCCCCCATATACTTATGGAATATTCTTCCACAAATATATACAATGCAAGTGAGGAGAGTGGACACAGTTAGTAGTCACAAGGAGAGGGGCACACATGTAGAGGGACACTTATGTCTTTACTATAATCTCCACCACCTCCACATCTGGGATACTTGAAATTCTTGACAAGGATATTTTCATGCTCTTTTAGCCAGCTTAGTTAGAAAAAGCAAGCACCCTGGGGCCCTTAAAGTCTTAGCTCTGAAACTGTCATCTTCAGAGCCAAGTCGAATCAGAAAACATTTATTAAGCATCTACTATGTGTCAGACTCTGTGCTAAGTGCTGGTAATACCAATAAAGGCAAAAGCAGTCATTGCCCTCAAGGAGCTTACAATTTACTAGGAGAAACAACATGCAAAGAATTATGTACAAACACCACATATACAGAATAAATTGGAGATTATCTCAGAAGGAAGGCTTTAGAATTAAGGGGGATCAGAAAGGTTTCTTTTGGAACATGTGATTTTAGCTGCTACTTAAAGGAAGCCTGGAGGCAGAGATTCCCAGATATGGAAGGTAGCCAACAAAAATGTCTAATCCTTAGATTCTCAGCCCCAGAGAGTCTTGCTCATCAAAGAAAAAGTTTCTCAGCCCCAGGTGCCATGCTCTGTGAAACAAAAACCAGAGCAAGCTAATTTCTTTCAATGATTTTTCCTATGTGGGGTTGGGTCACTTCAGACCTCACTCTAGCTAATAGTGACTGTTCAATACATCTCCTAAATGTTCATTTCTATGACTATAAACAGATAAAGATTATTTTCCTTGAAGTTACCAAGTATCTTTGGAATTTGAGATTCCTTAGTTAAAAAATTCTCACTTTTCTGTCTACCAGAATAGAGAGAGAATAGGCGTAATCTATGCCCAGGGACCAAGACTATTGCTTCTATTAACTGTGTAGCCATGTTCCTGGCCTGTTCCTATGCAAATGTGGCCATTCAAAATCTGAAATCCTTTTTCTTCCCCACACCTAATAGGGCATGGAATTTCTGGAAGACTTTATGTGGAAATGAACAAAGGGACTCTCTTGGTTAAAGTTATAGAAGTCACTGTCTGAACCTGGCTGAATTATGTTATGTAGCACCTTCTCAGCCAAGAAGGAATTTCCATCATTTGTAACAAATGCCTACTTCTAGAGACCTACAAACTCTCTAATTCAATCTGAATAAAAAGGAATGGCCTTTATTGTCTCATTGAAGATTCCACATGGGTCAGACCATGCTAAAAGTTTCCATGTAGATGCCCAAGTCAAAGTCTTTCCTGGGGCTTCCTGCCCCAGGATGAGCTTCACCATTTATTTTATATAGCAAAAGTGAGTTTTGCTATAACTGTGGTTTTCTGTTAACTTGGTATTTCCACAATTTGAACCCAGGCTTCCATGATCTGTGCACCCTTATATTCTGCAAATAAGACCACTCCAAGTCTGAAAAGGGCACAGACTTATGCTTTCTTGCAGGGCTGTTCAGTTCCATTGTTCGGTAATGAGAATACTGCATGTATATACGTAAACTCAGATTGTAGGGAAAGTAGTGACAATGAAACAAGGCCATTCATGCTCTCAAATATTAAATTCCACACAGAATATTAAACAATTTCCTCTTCAATGATCCCAGTAAATTTAATTAGCTCTTGTTCTCCCGATAGAGTTGTCTCTTGCTTTCTGAAATGCTGTATTCAGAGCAAAGGGGAAAGACAGCTCCTATGTTAAGTACTGTGAATGTCTGGATTGTTTCCCATGACAGCTCAGCACATACCCCAGTGAACTCCTCTGACTGCCTTGCTGCCTCTCCCCCCATTCCATGAGTTGTTCAGAATTACTAGTGCTAAAATATGAGGACTTCAGATAATAATGGAATGCAGGCCATTGGGAATTCACACCCTCTCAGAGGAAATCAAGGATTTTCAGGGTTTGTTCACTGCACTTGCCAAATAATATTCCTGGTGGGGGCAGCTAGGTGGCACAGTGGATAGAGCACTGGCCCTGAAGTCAGGAAGACCTGAGTTCCAATCCGGCCTCAGACCAAACACTTGACACTTACTAGCTGTGTGACCCTGGGCAAGTCACTTAACTCCAATTGCCTAAAAAAAAATAATAATAATATTCCTGATGACCCCCAAAGGAGCAGTCTGTAAGGTCAATATGAGTCAACAGTATCATATGATCCAATCTTTGGCTGCATGAAGAGTGGTGTAGCTTCCAAGAATAAAGAGGTGATAGTCCCACTGGACTCTGCTTTGGTCACACTACAGCTAGAGTATTTACTTTCTTTTTTTAAAACTGTCTTTGCTTTAATGATCTACTTGACAAACGTCAAGAACTATGAATATTTTCATATGCAAAGAACAGAAAAAGATACTCTTATTTAAAGCTTGATTTTTGAAAATCATGTTAGACTTTAAAACAGCAGTAAATAATATCAAAACTACCCTGCTTGTCTGTGTCCCCTTCTGAACTTCCTTTTGCTGTGTATTTTTCTAGGTATATTTTATGTTCCTTTGATACCCTTCTTTCTTTTCTTTTTTGTCCTCTATAACTATCCCTATTTCCCTCTCCTCACCACAAATATACAAATAAATGCTTTCTCTTGTGCAATACATACTCTGAGGTGACTATCCCAATTACCACTCTCAATGATGAGCTTAGTCCTCAAGATGGGGCTACTATATCCCCTCAGTTTTCTAGATATATCCCAGAGGAGTTGTTATTGTTCTGAGAGGACCAATGACATCATGGGGTAATGTCTTGACTCAGGAATGAGTTAGATTTTAGTGAGGCAGAGTTGCACAAAGTTGTCAGCTTCACTCTTTCTTCTAGAGTCATCAAAGTCTAGTAACAAGACAAACGTCAAGATGGCTGGCGATAACCCAGAATGCAGTAGATGACTGGCAATTTCGATGTCTAAGCAGTCTACAGCACTTGCTTTAGCCACCTTCATGATCATTGGAACAAATTGTTCTCATCCACCCATTCTGCCAGGAGAAGTCTTCACACGCTGGGAGAAACATCCTTCTAACTCATTGATGAGTTTGAGGCCAGTCATTACCCTCAACCTGAGGGTAATGTCCATCTGTTGAGACAGTTTTACTAGGGTGTTGCTGCTGTGCATGCTTAAGCTTTTTGGAGCCACAGGTGAGAGTTGAGTGACAGGTGAACACCAGAGGTGGATGAACAGCCCTGGAAAGGGCTTGCACCAGAGGTGCTAATCCTCCCTGAACATCCCAAAAGGGGTTATTACATTTGTAATGTTATAACTTACAAGTCTTCCACCAGTATGCTTCCTGCCCTGATTAATCAGTTAATATCAATTAATGATCTAGACAGTCTCCTCAAATATCTGTGACATATTCTTCAACAAGTGCATAAAAGAGGTCAGGAAACAGTGAGCTCAAATTTAGAGTGTATGTAGTGAAGAAATTAAATCACAGATCCTGAAAGACCTTTTGCTGAAGTCATCAAGACATTCTCTTAGGTACAATGTAATTTTTCTACTGGGATCTTTGTAAATCTGCTGTCCCTCTTCTCTTCCAATCTGTCCTCAGCGATGTAGACACTACCACTAGCTGTTCTTGGGACATTACTGGTATTCCAATAGTGAAATAGGAAGTCCAAAATCCACTGGACTCCTCAAAGCTCACATGGTTCTCCTTTGGTCAAAGTGGTGGGGATGGGAGAAGGGAAGGAGACATAGAAAATCTCCTCCCTCCACTCCCGGCAATTCCTTCTCAGAGGTTGTTCTCTTTTGTCCTGTGACTTTCAGTTTGAATCTCCTATTTCATCTAGCTTGATTTACTCAATCCACCCCCCCCCACCCTTATACTTGTAACAGATGAGTATAGTCAAGAAAAAATGACACATTGCTGGTATCTGGAAATATATTTTTCATTTTACACTTCTAGTCCATCATCTCTTTGCCAAAAGGTAGGAAATATTATCCATTATTAGTCTTCTTAAGTTCTCATTTCTTCTGTAGTTGTCATGTCCAGTTGTCTTCTGGAATAGGTCATTATTAAGAATAATGTTGTTTTCTTGCTTATCGGTTTTTTTATTGTTGTATTTTTAAATAAAATATTTTATTTTTCCAATTACATGTAAAATTTTTTTTAAATTTGTTTTTAAAAATTTTGGTTTTAAATTCTCTCCCTTCTTTCCTTCCCACCCCCTTCATGGAGAAGGCAAGCAATTTGATATAGGTTATATTTGTTCAGTCATGCAAAACATATTTCCATATTAGTCACATTGTAAAAGGAAACACAGAGAAAAAAGGAAAAATAAAGTTAAAAAAGTATGCTTTGATCTGCATTCAGACTCCTTTACTTATTTCTTTGGAGATGGATAACATTTTTCATTACAGGTCCCTTGGAACCATCTTGGATCATTGCACTACTGAGAATAACGTGTTTCTGTTTTTAAACCATGTCTTTCTTCTATTGCCTTGTCTGATATCATGATTGTCACACTTGCTTTTTAAAAATTATCTTGAGACAAATTCTGCTTCTATCCCTTCTTTTAATTCTCTATGGCTTTTTACATTTTGGGTGTATTTTTTGTAAACAGTATATTGTTGCAGTCTGCTTTCTAATTCATTCTGCTATTCTTCATTTTAAGAGTGAGTTCATTCCATTCATATTCATAGTTATGATGGAAAATATATTTTTCTCCCATCAATTATACCCTCTTATACTTCTCTCCTCTTTATCCCTCACCCTCTACATACAATGAAGATTTTGGTGAAAGTAAAGGAATGTAAACAACACAAGAGATCTATAATTGAAGTGATCTGATCCACTTCTCTGCTCTCTTTTCTAGTCATACACACACACACACATACACACACACACACATATAAGCTCACTGGTTTTTACAGTTTAATTCTTGCCATTTGATCCCCCCTTTACTATCTACTCTGTGAAGTTAAAACTTGTTAAAGCTTTTGACTACTTTCTTCTCATCCCTACTATCCCTCTTAAAACCTCATCTCCTTTTTTTGTCTCTTTTTTTTCTATCTCTGCCATAGGCAGAATGAAATACATGCACCAAACTATTTATCTTTGCCTTCAACCATCCTTTTCCTAGTTAAGATGAGTGAGATTCCTATAAATGTTCTCTCTCCCATGCCCTGCTCCATGCTTGTATGTTATTCATCTCACATATACAACTTATGAGAAACATTGTTAGTCCCTTTCCCCTTTATTTCATCTGTAGTGTAGTGCCATTTTCCTCCCCTTTGTTTCTTTTCTTAAAATCAAAATTCTAGAAACAAGCCACTCCAGGCCCTATATTTGTCCCTCTTATTCCTTTTGTGATTCTAGAAGACAGTAGCATTTTCTTTTTTCTTTTTAGGTAATTGGGGTTAAGTGACTTGCCCAGGGTCACACTGCTAGTAAGTGTCAAGTGTTTGGTCTGAGGCCAGATTTGAACTCAGGTCCTCTTGATTTCAGGGCTGGAGCTTTATTCACCCACTGTGCCACCTAGTTGCCCCAACAGTAGTATTCTTTTTTTATTAATTTATTTTGATTTATCAATAATCACTTCCATATGCTTTTGAGTTTAAAATTTTTCTCCCCCATCCTCCCCACCACCCTCCCCAAGACGGCGTACAATCTGATATAGACTATACATTTACATTCCTATTAAACATTTTCACATTAGTGATGTTGTAAGTAAAAATTAAAACCAATAGGAGGAACTATCAGAAAGAGGAAACAAAACTCAACAGAAGAGGAAAAAAATAGCAATTCAACTTCCATAGTTCTTTCTTTGGATGTGGATAGCATTTTCCATCCCGAGGCCTCTGGAGATGTCTTCGATCCTTGTATTGCTGGAAAGGGTTAAGTTTATCAATATTAGTCATTGCACAATGTGGCTGTTATTGTGTACAATGTTCTCTTTGTTCTGCTCACTTCACTCAACATCAGATCATACAAATCTTTCCAGGTTTTTCTGAAGTCAGCCTGTTCATCATTTCTTATAGCACAATAGTATTCCATTACATTCATATACCACAACTTGCTCAGTCATTCCCAATTAATGGGCATCTTCTCAATTTCCAATTCTTTGCCACCGCAAAAAGAGCTGCTATGAATATTTTGTACATGTGGGTCATTTTCCCATTTGTATGATCTCTCTGGGATATAGTCCTAGAAGTGCTATTGCTGGGTCAAAGGGTATGCACATTTTGATAACCCTTTGGGCATAGTTCCAAATTGCTCTCCAAAATGGTTGGATCATTTCACAACTCCACCAACAGTGCATTAATGTTCCAATTTTCCCACATCTTCTCCAACATTTATCATTTTCCCAACAGTAGTATTTTCAAGAACACATTTCTTGTCCCTCTATTAGAATTCATCATCATGTACCACTTACCATTGCTTAAATGCATTTACTTTTATGGATTGCTGTAGATTCCTGTGTTTACATTGCAAAGATTTTATCCAATCTTTTCATCAAGAATGCTTTTAAGTCCTCAATTCTGTTTTTCCCCCTGTGGAATTTTATTCATCTTTTTAAAAATATAATTAATCCTTTCTTTTCCCTTTTGTAGTATCCTGTTCCAAGATGTTCTGTGCTTCATAATAATAGCTCCTCAGGTCTTATGTGATTCTGATTCTGGTTCTTTTGTACTTGAACTCTTTCTTTTAGGATGCTAGCTATATTTTTTCTTTGACTTGAAACCTCTGGATTTTGTCTCCTACATTCTCAGCGTTTCAAATTTCAGGTTTCTTTCAGGAGATGATTGTGGATGCTTTCTATTTTCACTTTGCTCTATGATTCTATTATATCTGGTAGTGTTAATTCATGATCTCTTGAAATACAGGAGTTCAGGTTTGTTGTTTGGTTATGATTTTCAGGGAGTCCAGTGATTCTTAAATTATATCTCTTTAATCTCTTTTGCAGATCAGTCGTTTTTTGCAGTAGATATCTTATATTTTCTTCTGACTTTTTAATTTCTTGAGTTTTGTTCTAATGTGTTTTGTAGTTTCATGGAACTATTGAGTTTCTTGCTTCTGTACTTCATTTTTCAAGTTGTCTACAATTTAAAAAATATTTTCCACCTTCTGTCTTAAGCTATATATCTCCTTTAAATTTTTTTTAAAAAGAGTTTTAATTTAATTTTTTTTACCCATTGTTTCACTGTTTCCAGGTACTCTTACTGTTATTATGGCCAAGCCATTTTTTTCTCAGAGGGTCTACTTTAATTTGTTGTGGTGTTACTATTTTCTTCTGGATTTGCCTCTTCAACTTAATCAATAGTGTTTCCTTATTATATTTAGATTTTTCTTCTGTTTTACTTATATCTTTAGCCACACTTTGTGTTCTGGGACTTTGTGCTTGTATTAGACATTGCTCCCTCCTAAGTGATCTGGAGTGATCTGGTTCTGTTTAGTCCTATCTCCTCTGTAGCCTCAATACCATTCCCTTTGCTGTTCTGGTGAAGACTAGGCCACTTCCTTTGCAGGAATTCTTGACTTCTAGTTTATTCTCCTGGTGGTTGGACTCAGGTTTTGGCCTCAAGCCCTTTTCTGCCTCCTCTTTGCATGAGCTAACACTAAAATTTGACTCCATTCTTTGCTTATAGTCCTGAGAGGAGGCACTGGATGAAGAGTTGATATCAAAGCTCTTGTAGATACCAGATGCTTTGCTACCCAATTGCTGTGTTGGTCTGGACTCTTACCGTAGCTCCAATATGTGCGACTTGTGATCATGCACTTCCTGGCTCTATGCTGACTCTATCTCCTCTTATACAGGCATGGGCTGCTTGAGTGCTGGTCTGCCCCTATTTCCTACTGTAACTTTGGCATGGGATGCCTTAACACTGCGTTGACTAAGCACTGTACTGGTCATGTCTCCTTCTGTGGCTCTAGTTTGTGCTGTCTGGGCTCTCTGGTTTCTGTTTGCCCTGCCTGTGTCTGTGTTCAGAGAATCTAAAAGCTTTCGGTAGTCTTCTTCCACAATCCTGTGCTAGATGGAGGAGCTATTGGCATTTTCTTTGTCATTATTCCCTTACATGCATTTTAAAACTTTACTAGAAGGGCAGCTAAGTGGCATAGTGGATAGAGCACCAGCCCTGGAGTCAGGAGAACCTGAATTCAAATCCAGCCTTGGACACCTAACACTTAATAGCTGTCCTGGGCAAGTTACTTAACCCCATTGCCTAGACCAAAAACAAAACAAAACAAAACAAAACTTTACTAGAATATTTGTGGGAGATCTGGCCTCTTCTAGATTCTGTCATATTCTTTTATACCTAGAAGGCTCTCTTTTGTGATTTGTTTTCAAATATGATATATAGGTTAATTTTTTTTTAGTCATCTTTTTCTAGGAATTTGATGATTCTTAAGTTATCTCTACTCAGCCTGCTTTCCAGAACAGTTGTTTTCGATAGTAGATATCTTATATGTTCTTCTAGTTTTTCAGTCTTTTGGTTTCATTCTAGTGTTTCTTTTGTTTTGCAGAATCATTGAGTTCTATTTGCTGTATTCTGTTTTTCAGGGAATCTAGTATCTGAGAAAATGTTTTCCACCTTCTGCTCTAAACTAATTAGTCTCATTGCAATTTCTTCCTTAAGAATTCTGATTTCATCTTTTGTTACTTATCATATCCAGTTTATCAGAGGTTGGGTTAACTTCCAACCCCTCTGGTCCACACCCCTCCCCCTCTTCCTTCCACCCTTAGGTTGCCCCTAGGTTTCAGGAACATTAACTAGATATGGAGTTGACTTCATGCCATCCTAGTGTTCCTGAAGGATTCAGAACCTATTTCTTAGAGTTCATGATTAAACCTTCTCAATTTATCTGTTTCATTTGACATTGTTGACCAGCCTCTCCTCTTGGTTATTCTTTCTGGGTTTTCATGACAGTATTTTATCCTGCCTCTCTGGTCACTACTGCTCAATCTCCTTTGGTGGCTCATTCACCATATCACATACCCAATTGTGGATGTTCCCTAAGATTCCATCCTGAACCCTCTTCATTTCTTTTATTCTCTCTTTGTCTCTGTTCCTCTCTCCTTCCCTCCTTCCCCCTTTCTCTCCCCCCTCCCTGGAACCTATCAGCTCACTTGGATTTCACTATCTCCTCTGTGCAAAAACTCCCAGATCTACATATCAATCCCCACTTTTCCCCTGAATTCAGTCTCTAATCATTAATTGCCTACCACACTTTTTAAACTAGATATCCCAGAGGCATCTTAAACTCAATATGTTTAAAACTAAACTCATTTGATTTCCCACTAAATCCCCTCCTCTTCCCAAATTTCTTTATTTCTATCAAATGTCATGCCATCCTTCCAGTGTCTCTGGTTCATAATCTCACCACTGTCCTCAACTCCTCACTCTCCCCAACCCCACATATTCCATCAGTTGCCAAATCTTATTGTTTCTATCTTCACAACCTCTTTCACATCTAGCCTCTTCTCTTCACATCTAAGCTACCACCTTAGTTCAATCCCTCATCTTCTGTCATTTATATTATTGCAGCAGTCTCTTAACTGGAGTCCCTGCCTTAAGTCTCTCACACCACCCCAATCCATTCTTTACACAGTTGCCAAGGAAACTTTCCTTAAGTGCAAATCTGACGGTCGCTTCTCTACTCAACCAATTCTGTCAGTTTCTTATTGCCTTTAGAGTAAAATATAAACTCTTTTTAGCTTTTAAAGCTTTGCATTATGTTACCCCAACTTATCTTTCCAGCTTTGTTGGACTGTACACCTCCTCCCTGCATTCTTCTATCTCACTCAACTGGTCTTCTTTCCTATTCTTATTTACAATACTTCGTCTCTTGTCAAAGGCACGTGTCTTTGAACTGGCTGTCCTCCACACCTACAATTCACTCCTCTTCTTTCACTTCACAGAGTCCCTCTCTTCATTTAAGATGCAGCTTAGCACTATCTTCTACAAGAAGGCCTTCCAGATTCCCCCCGCTGCTAGTGCACTCACTTCTAACTATTTTATGTTTATTTACATATGTATATGTGTTAACTTAAGATTTATGCTATAGGTATTTTTTATATATACTTACTGTCTCTTCCACTAGAATATAAGCTCATAGCAAGTAAAGGTTGTTTCACTTTTTGTATTTCTATTGTAAGACATTGACTGCCCTATATTAGACATCTAACCACTACTTGATTAATTCTGCACCCACTGGCCCTTCTCTCACCCAGGTCTTCTCAATATTGCACTTACTAGAAGAGCTTACTAGTATTTCTCATTGGTCTTTTTGGTTATTATTCTATCTGGTCCTTTTTTTTTTAGATATTTGCTGGAGTGTTCACAGGAATGATGGGCAGGAACTCAGGCTTGAAAAAAATCACCATCTTAACTGGAAATCTAAAAGGAAGAGTCTTTCCTCCATCTGCAGCATTTTATTTAGTTTTGGTCACTACAATCTAAGGACAGTGATAAGTTACCTGATAACCGTTGGAAAGTAACGAGGGTGGTAGGTGGTCCTTGAGTCCTTGATGAAGATTGGTTAAAAGAACTGGGACAATTTATTGCAGAGAAGAGAAAATTCAGGGGGGACGTGATAGCTGTCTTCAAGTACTTGAAAGGCTGTCATAGGAGAGAGGGATGAGATTTGTTCTGGTTGACCTCAGAGGAAGGAACCAGGAATGATTTGTAGAAGTTACAAAGAGACAAATCTAGGCTTGATGTGAGAGAAAAAAGTTCTTAACAGTTAAAGCTGTCCAAAAGTGGAATGGGATGCCTCAGGAGGTAGTGAACTCTTCCTTGGTGGAAGTCTTACAGTAATGATTGTGTATAGGTTGGATAAGTTCTAGTGTAGATTCTTTTTCAGGTATGAGATAGCCTAGATGTCCACTGAGGGCCCTTCTGACTCAAAATTCTGCAGTTCTGTGATTCTTAGACTTACACATATTCAGCAATAGAAGGAACAATCAAGAGGATAGGCAGAACATGTTTCATTCTACAATCTATCACCTAAGGATTTCTTTCTAACTAAACCATATTAGAATGCCTTCCTTCCTTCCTTCCTTCCTTCCTTCCTTCCTTCCTTCCTTCCTTCCTTCCTTC
>NW_020948774.1:4580673-4619968 GCF_900497805.2 Vombatus ursinus
TTCCTTCCTTCCTTCCTTCCTTCCTTCCTTCCTTCCTTCCTTCCTTCTTTCCTTCCTTCCTTCCTCCCTCACTCTTTTCATCCCTCCCTCCCTCCCTCTCTTCTTTCCTCCCTCCCTCCCTCCCTTCCTTCCTTCCTTCCTTCCTCACTTTTTTGAGACTGAATCTCCATATTTCACCCAGGTTAGGAGTGCAATGGCTATTCATATACCTAGTCCCACTGCTGATTGGCACAGGAGCTTTTTGAGCTTATTCATCCCCCTTGTGGCAGGAACTTGCTACATTGGTGCTAGACTTAGCATGTGGCTTAACACAATGCAGCTCAGAACTCCTGGACTCAAATGATCCACCAGCTTCAGTCTCCCCAGTAGCAGGGATTACAGGCATGTGCCACCACACCAAGCCCACCAAAGAATTTCAAAGCACTTTGGTGGCACAGCTCCACTGATTTGGGGCCAAACTTTTACACATTGATAAACCATAATACACTTGAGAAATTCTACAAATCAAAGCCAAATTGTAATGGAATCTAGCAACAGAAACCAAGTATCATTTATGGTTCTGAATTTTCCCAAGCACCAGGAGTTCTGTCTAGCAGTAGAGAGCTCAGTACATTAGGGGTACAGAAATAGAACCTGTGAACAAATGTACTGCACCTATAGTCACTTCAGTGGAGCTCGCAATAATAGTAAAGTAGATGCAGCCATATATCTACACCTATAAAATTCAGCAGGTATACCCCTTCTCCTTGTTAACCAACCTTGATAACCATCTCAACACTGGCTACTCTGCAGCCTGGCTGAGGTGTTCCTTTAGAAGCTGATTCTTAAAGTTCTGATGGTTGACCTATATCAACTCATATCAATTACCATAAAATCTAGGGAACAAACAGACAAACAAACCATGCTATATTTAAGAACTCCAACTTCCAGGACAACTCCCCCAATTTTAGCTATGTGCGAGAATAAAAGCTCTTCTGGACCCTTTAAGGTGATTTAAGAACAGTGTCTAATACTAAGGGAAAATGCTACCCTTAAAATGCTATATCTCTTGCTTTCCCCACAGTAATTCATTACATGTTCATTAATTGTTCTTTCACTTATCTATCCAAGGTTAAGTGAGAAGTGTTTGAAGTTCAGAGCCTGGTTTCTCCTGATTTAGGAGTCTCAAAAATCTTAAGACCAGCTTGATATGTCATCAAAATAAGTCCCATAATTTGTTATGAAAATGGCTTTGTATGTATGTGTGGATGGGTGGGGGGTTAATTTCAGTTCAGAAAGAGATCCTAAGCTTAACTTTTGTGAAATGAAGGCCTAATAGATCTCAATCAGAGAAGGAATGTTTTATGTGCCTAAGCCTCCTTTTGTTTCCCCCCAATTCCCGATTTAATCAGAGGTAATTTGGGGCAGTAACAGTGAATACTGCTTAATCTTATGAACTATATAAAGGAACATGAAGCAGATTTAAGAAAGGAGGGCTCAAAGATACGTAGATCACTTGTCTTACACCCCCTGAAGGTGGTCTCTGGATGGGAAATTAATCAGTAAAGGAAACTCCCAAGAATGGCTTGGATTTCTTATTTTGTTTGATCATAATTAATCTTTCAGAATTTCAGCACAAATGAAAATAAACCAGGGGGAAAATCCTTCTCTCCAGAATGGCTGATAGAAGGTTATAAATGTGTCACTGGCAATGGTTCATTAGCTCCAGTGACATATTGAGAGCTCCTAATGGTATGATACAGCAAATAAATTTAAAACTTAATCTGAAAAGGAACACATAGAGGTTGGATCTTGCAACATGTTACCAAACATTTCCTACTAGAATAAATAAAACAACCTTTACACCACAGTTACTTAATCTGGAGGCTGTGAAAAAAAGCTACCTAACTTGTCAATGATTGCGTAATTATTGCCCATGTAAAATGAGTACATCAAAGTGCTAAGTACAATTTGCTGAAAATGTTCCTCAATATGTACTGTAGATTTTCAAGTCAGAGGCTTCTTAAATCTGGAATCTTACTTAGTTAACATATCCTTATACATAAATACCAGAAAATGGATCTAGTAACAATCTTGTCATACCAGCCTAGTTGCCCCAAAGTAGGTATTATTGGGAAAAAAAATGAGAACTATCTTGAACTGCTCCAGCAAATAGATCATTATACTTGGTATTTAAAGATGACATTGATGATGAGAGTGGCTATGAGTATGTTTGTGATTGAAAAGATGGGTACATAATCAGCAGACACTTTCAAGACCGTTCTTTGGATTGATTGGCAAAAGAAGTAGATGACTACCTGCAAAGACTGTGTAATGTATGCTCTCTGGTCATACTCTCTCATGGCCAGGCAGGTTATATCTCCCCTCGGGACTTCAAGGTACCCTGAATGGTCAGTGCCTCCTTCTGTATTGCCATTGGTTCAAGCCTCCACTGGCTGTCTCCCTCACTCATTAGGGACCAATGACTAGCATCCATTTAACCACTTAACACTGATTAACTTTTCCAAAAGGATATTTACTTCGAAGATATTTCAAGATCAAAGTACAAACATCTCTCCCCAAAAAGGGGGTGATATGCCCCCCATCACCTCATTTGGGGAGAGCAGCCTCAACTTAGCTCAGTTCCTACATAGAATTGTTCTCATATAATTCATGTCCAAAGGTGTCATCTGTGCCGCATAATTCCTTGTTTCAGGTTTTTTTCCTGATATGCATCTGGAATATTGTTCTTTGCTCCTCATGCATTGATGCTGGGCTAGTTACATTACCCAGCCTAGGTTCAGACTCCTGTGGTCCTTTGCCTTATTCTCTTGAACTTTTAGAACTCTCAAGAGGAGAGACTGGATGCCATGAGTCACTGAGATTCCCCCAGAAGTGAATGAAGCAAAGAGACAGTTACTGTAGGTCTTTTTAAATGTCTCCTCAGCTAATCAAAGAGCCAAATGGTTAGCCAACCAGAACCAGTTATAGAATATCTATAAGTGCTCCACAATTTCTCCAAGGTATCTATCCCCCTTACACTTCATCATGATTCTCCAAAAGGCAGCTTCCCAGGTTCTCCACATAGAGAGATGCTGTCCCAAGCACTCTGTGCATGTGCAGACATTTATTACACTTGCTTAGGACCTTTCTTTTTCCATTCATGTAGAACTTTCAGAAATGTTCCCTAACAGTCATGATACAGCCTTGAAGCTATAACAGAAGGTGCAACACATAGTATTTTCCTCCTATCACAAAAAGTATCTGAACTTTAAAATGAAAAAACATGGGGATAATTTGCATTTCATTAATTTGACAGTTATCAAAATGTACATAACCCTAACCTCTACTTCCTCTTTATTTCTTCAATAGCTCAAATAAATACTTAATAATTGTTTTTTCTTGCTGAAGAAATGTCTTACCTGAGACGAGATTGTGGGAAGAAATAGGGAATTACATTTGAGTCTGGATGTTCTGTCTCTAGCTCCAACCAGGACGTTGTATTCCATACCTAGATACCTACATTTGACATTTTACCAAAAAAAACCAAAACAAAACATAATGAAATTATAGAATTTTAATGTTGTAAAGGCTGTCAGTGGATCCAACCTAAACTTTAATGGAACACCAACTACAACCTACCCACAAGTGGTTGTTCAGACTCTGCTTGAAGATATCCAGTGGCTGGGCATAATGATGTACATCTATAATCCCTGCTACTCAGGGAGATAGAGCCTTGAGGATCCCTTGTGTTCAGGAGTTCTGAACTGTAGTGAAGCTAAAACCAATTTGTTGTCTATACTATGTGCCACCCCCATACCCACCAATATAAGGAGCACCTAGGAGCAGAAGGGCACCAGGCTGCCTAAGAAAGAGTAAACCAGCTCAGGTAGGAAAAATGGAGAAAGTTAAAGCTTTGGTGGAGATCAGCCTTGTGATTGGGCCCATGAGTATCCACTGCACTTCTAGCCTTGGTGACACAGGGAGATCCAGTCTGAATCTGCTCCCCCCCCCCAAAAAAAAACCCTCCAGTGATTGGGAAACTGCTACTTCTCAAGGCAACCCATTTCACTTTTTGACATCTTGTTCTTTTTTTTTCTATCATATCTAAATTTGCTTTTTTGTAGCTTCTACCTTGTTTCTGTGTTCCAAAACCTGAACAAAGGTAATTGTTCTTCCATATGACAGCCTTGAAGATGGCTATCATGTCTACCTTGAGTCTCCTCTATGATAAACATCCTGAGTTCCTTCATCTAATCTTCATATGACATAGATTTGAGACCCTTCACCATTCTGGTTGCCTTCTGTTTGATAATCTCCAATTTATTGATGTTAATCCTAAATTGCAATGCCAAGAACTAAAATCCAGGTGTGGTATAGAAGTTATGCTTCTCTTAATAAAAACCAAGGTTGTGTTAGCTTTTTTTTCCTTCTTTTTTTGGCTGTTACATTACACTGCTGACTTGTTTTAAGTTTGCAGTCCATTAAAACTGGCAGATATTCTTAATACAAGTTCCTAGCTAACTATTCCTCTTCTATCTTACACTTATAAAGTTGATTTTTTAAAACCAAGTATAAGACTTTACATTTATCCCTATTGAATTTTATCTCATTTATAAAAGGACTTGACAGTGCTTTAGCCTTTCAAGAGATGTTGGATCTTTGGTGTTAGCTAACCTTCCTAGCTTTGTGCCATATACAAATCTGATAAACTTGCCATATATATTTTTGTCTAATTCATTGATTAAAAAATGTTAAACAGCACATGCACAAGCATAGATCCCTATAGTACTAAACTGGGGAACTATAAATCAATAAAAGAAAATCAATAAAAATCATCAACCTTTTTTTTTTAATGTTACCAACAAAACCCAGAAAGAAAAGAGAAGAAAAAAGAAATTCCATTTAAAATGTATACAGAATGTATAAAATATTTGGGAGTCCACTTACCGCAACACACAGAAGAATTGCACAAATATAATACAAAACACTCTTTACAGAAATAAAGAAAGACAAATAATTGGAGAGAAATTAATTTATCCTAGTTGGGCCATAGTAATATAAAAAGTGACAATACTATTTAAATTAATTTGCAGATTGATTGTCATTTCAAACCACTAGAGGATCAATTTGTAGAGCTAGAGAAAATAACATAATTCATCTGGAGGAATAAAAAAAAAATCTTATGGGAAATGTTTTTCGAAAATGGGAAGAAAGAGGTCCTAAGAGTTCCAGAAATCAACCTTACAAAGAAGTGATCATCAAAACAAATTTTGTATTGGTTGAAAAATGGAGTTGGTCAATGGAACAGATTAGTTACACATGATCTATTAGCAATTGAATACAATAGCATAGTGCTTGATAAACCAAAACACCAACTACTGGGGTAAGGATTCTCTATTTGACAAAATCTGCTGAGGAAACTGAAAAACAAGTAGGGAGAAGTTAAGCTTATTTCATCATCTCACTCCATATAATGGATGCTTGACCTAGACATTAGAGATCACATCATAAATTAGAGAAGATAAAGATATTTTTCTTTCTTTTAAAAAATCATTTATTTATTTACTTAATTTTACTATTCAGTATTCACTTTTATAAGATTTTGAGTTCAAAATTCCTCCCTTGGCCTCTTCTCCAAGATGGCTTGCAATCTGATACAAGTTACACATGTGCAATCATATGAAACATATTTCTTCATTAGTCATGTGGAAGAATCAGAACCAAAGGGAAAAACCAAAAGAAAAAAAGAGAAAATAGTATGCTTCCATCCGCATTCAGACTCTGTAGTTCTTTCTCTGGATGCGGATAGTATTTTTCATCATGACTCTTTTGAAATTATCTAAGATCATTGCATTGCTGAGAAGAGCTAAGTCTATAAAAATTAGTCATTGCACAATGTTGCTGTTGCTGCATACAATGTTCTCCTGGTTCTGTTCACTTCATTCAGTATCAGTTCATGTAAGTCTTTCCAGATTTTTCTGAAATCCACCTGCTCATCATTCCTTATGGAAAAATAGTATTCCATTACATTCATATGCCACAACTTATTCAGCCATTCCCCAATCGATGGGTATACCCTCAATTTCCAATTCTTTGCTGCCACAAAAAGAGGTGCTATTAAATATTTTTTGTACATGTGGGTCCTTTTCCCATTTTTACAATCTTTCTGGAGTGCAGACCTAGAAGTGGTATTGCTGGATCAAAGGGTATGCCCAGTTTTATAGCCCTTTGGGCATAGTTCCAGATTGCTTTCCAGAACAATTGGATCAGTTCACAACTACACCAACAATGCATTAGTGTTCCAATTTTCCCACATCTTCTCCAACATTTATCATTTTCGTATTTTGTCATGTTAGCCAATCTAATAGGTGTGATGTGGTACCTCAGAGTTGTTTTAATTTGCATTTCTCATGATCCAATCATTTTGGAAAGCAATTTGGAACTATGGCCAAAGGGCTATAAAAATGTACATACCTATTGACCCAGCAATAGCGTTTCTAGGGCTGTACCTCAGAGAGATCATACAAATGAGAAAAGGACACAGAAAAACCTGGAAAGACTTGTATGGACTGATGCTGAGTGAAGTGAGCAGAACCAGGAGAACATTGTACACAGTAACAGCCACATCAGACTTAGCCCTTCTCAGCAATGCAAAGATCTAAGACATCTCCAAAGGTCTCATAAATAGAAAATGTTATCCACGTCAAAAGAAAGAATTATGGAATTTGAATGCAGATCAAAGCATACTATTTGCTATTTTTTTTCTTCTGTTTTGTTTTGTTTCCTTTTTCTGGTGGTTCCTCCTATTGGTTCTAATTCTTCCTTACAACATCGCTAATGTGAAAATGTGTTTAATAGGAATGTATATGTATAGCCTCTATCAGATTGCGTCCTGTCTTGGGGAGGGAGGAGGGAAAATTTAAAACTCAAAAGCTTATGGAAGTGATTGTTGATAAATCAAAATAAATTATTTTTTTTAAATTTACATTTCTCTAATCAATAGTGATTTAGAGCATTTTTTCATATGACTATAGACAGCTTTAATTTCATCTGAAAACTGCCTGTTCACATCCTTTGACCATTTATCAATTGAGGAATGACTTGTATTCTTATAAATTTGACTCAGTTCTCTGTTATTTTAGAAATGAGGCCTTTATGAGAGACATTGACTGCAAAAATTGTTTCCCAGCTGAGAAAGATATTTTTCACAGCTATGGATAGGGGAAGAGTTCCTAACCAAACAACAGATATAGATGATCACAGGGAATAAAAAGTACATTTTTATTACAAAAAATTTAAAGTTTTTACATAAAAGAAATCAATTTAGTTAGAATTAGAAAAGTAACAGTTAATTGTGAAAAATATTTGCAGCAAATTTCTGTAACAAAGTCTGACATTCGAAATATATAGAGCACTGACATGCATATATAAGAACAAAAGGCATTCTCCAATAGAGAGATGGTTAAAACATTTAAATAAGCAATTCATAAGCAAAGAAATCTAAGCTGTTAACAATATGAATAAATATTTCAAATCCCTAACAATAATAGATATAAAAAGGGCTCTACCTTACACCAATCAGATTGGCAAAAATGACAAAAAAAGAAAACAACAATTGTTGAATTTTGAGAGGACAGACATAATAATACACTGTTGGCAGAACTATAAACTGGTCCAACCATTTCACAAAATAATTTAGAATTATATCCTCTATATGCCTTTTGTCCCGGTACTACCACTAGTAGCATATACCCTGAAGATATTTGAGACAGGAAAGGAACCGTATGTACAAAAATATAGTAACACTTTTTGTTGTAGCAAAGACCTGGGAATAAAGTAGGTGCCCATCAATTGGGGACTGGCTGAACTAAATATAGTATGTCAATGCAATGAAATACTATTCATATGTAAGAGCTGGTGAAAGAATTGAATTCAGAGAAATATGAAAAAGCTTATATAACTGATGCAGAATTAAGTGAGAAGAATGTATAAAATTATCTATTTCATAACAACAACCTTGGTTAAAAAAAACACTTTGAAAGACTTAAAAACAATAATCAATACAATGACCAATCACAAATCCAGAAAATTGATAATAAAGCATGCTTCCTGTCTCTATGTGGCAAGATGATAGACTAGCTGAACAGATTTAGACATACATTTTCAGATATGACCAAAACAATACAAATTTGTTTTGCTTGGCTGTACTCATATCTTACAAGGGAGAGTTTTGATATGGAGGGGAAGGGAATTATGGAAGAGAGAAGATGGATTGTGATGTTGTTACAAAAAATAGAAATGTTCATGATTGTTGATGATAGCCTCATTTGTAATAATTTTTTAGAATAATGTAGGAGGAAAGCTCCTATGGAGAAAAGCAGTCAGGAGGATCACAATACTATATAGTCTATTCCAACAAACATTTATTAGTCATTTAGCCTAGAGTCAGGAAGACTCATCTTCCTGAGTTCAAATCTGGCCTCAGACACTTACTAGTTGTATGACCCTGAGCAAATCACTGAACCCTGTTTGCCTCAGTTTCCTCATCTGTAAAATAAGCTGGAGAAGGAAATGGCAAACCACTCCAGTATCTTTGCCAAGAAAGCCCCAAATGGGGGGTTTAAGATAACTAAAATGACTGAGCAACAACAATAAAGTCTATGCAAAGCACCAGAGATGCAAAGACAAAATGAAAACTAGTTCTTGCCCTCAAATAGCTTGTATTCTACAGGGGATATACAATATTTATACAGATAAGCATACACATGATAATTTGAAGAAGAGGTGGGAGAACTGACATCTAAGGGGCTCAGGAAACATTTTCTGTAGGAGGTGACATATGAATCAAGTTCTGAAGAAAACTAGGAATTTTAAGAGGCAGAGGTAAGGAGGAAGTACATTCCAGGTGTAACAATCCTTATAAAAGGCACTATGGGTGGACAAATTCCATCTCTCTTGAAGGTGCAAGAAATGGATCTCTCCTCTCTAGTAGTGTCTGTTCTAGCAGCAAAGTAGACAAAAAGTGGCTGAGAGTAGTTTTAGTAGCAGCAAGGGCAATGGCTAAGTTGTAGTTTCCCTTCCAAGACCCACAGGGAAAAGTAGTGAAAACAATGGGGGTGAACAAAAAGTTATAAATATTGTCTATTGCGGCAGTTCTCCTTTGTGGAAGGAGAACTGGTAAAGGCAGATGCATTGTGGAGGAACTGATTGTCCTCCCGTTACCCTGCTTTAGTACAAAGTGACTAGAGCCCAATTCTGAGCTTGTTCATTTACTTCCCTGTAAGCAGCATTTTTTTTTAAACTGATTGAGCTTTACTCCTTATAAACACCTGTGATCAATCCAGACCTACCTATTTCCTTGTATCCTTTTCTTTATGCTGTGAGTATGCAATAGGACTGGATCGCTGTCTTGTTATGTCAGTGGAGCTTGCATAGCTCAATGAAACAATGAGTTATGCTGTGCAGGGCTACCCCAGAAGGATAGGTCATAGTGGAGAGTTCTGACAAAAGATGATCCACTGAAGAACGAAATAGCAAACCAATCCAGTCTCTTTGCCAATAAAATCCTATAGACTGTATTAAAATGTTAAAAGATATGACCTCAGAAGATGAGCCCTTGGGGCTTCATGTGCACATGGGGTCACAGAGTCAGGCATGACTGAACAATGGAACACAATGCAATAGGACAGTTCTGGTAGTTTTAGCTATACCTTTAGCTATGCATTGATTGAGAGCCTTTCTTCCTAGCTATAGGTTGGTGATCTGATTCTCTCAATCATTGGTAGAGTATCTCTCTCTAAATTGATGCATGCATTATGAACCATTTTCTAGTATTTTTCTTAGTTATAGGCTCCCCAAATCAGAACTCTAAAAGGGAAATTCTTGGTCTTTCGCTCCCTAAGAGCCTGAGTTTGTGGACCTGCTGGTGGGACTCTGAGGCAGTTTGAGGAAGAATAATAAGTTATGACTTCATTTTCACTCCCTTTCTTACTAGTTACTACACCTTGCTACAAAATAACCCTTTGTGATATGTAGGACAACTTGAATAAAGGCAGAAAAGCAGGAAAATATGGAGTGCTGAGTTCAAGGAATAGCTAGTAGGCTGCTTTGGCTTGAATAGTAGGAGGAGTAATGTGCGATAAGCCTGGAAAGGTAGGCTGGGGTCAGAACACAAAGGATTTAAAGAGCCAAGCTGAAAAGTTTGATGTTCGCCTAGATAAGCTTCTTGTGCAGGATCATGACATGGTCTAACTTGTGCTTGGCAAAGATTATTTTGGTATCTGTGTGGAGGACAGATTGGAGAGCAGAGAGAATGGAAGTTGGGGGTTCAATTAGGAGTCTATAGAAATAGTCCAGGCTAGAAAGGATGAGGGTCTAAACCAGTATAACCTCATATGAGAAGAGGAAAAGGTACAGATTTGAAAGATCTTGTGGAGGTAGGAATCAGCAAGAGTCTACTGGGCAAGTGATTGCATATGAGATAATGGGAGCAGGAGAGTGAAGAGTCTAGGATGATTCTGAAGTTTTGAAGCTGGGTTTCTGGAGGAAGGGGATCATGAAGCCAGCTCTCTAACCACAGGTTTTAGGGTAAAGATAATGAGTTTTATTTTGGATATGTTGAGATTGAAATGTCTATAGAACATTTAAGTGTTGTCCAGCATGCTTTTGGTGATGTAAGCTCAAGAGAGATTGCTAGATATGTAGAGCAATCATTTGCATAGAGATGATAGTTGATCCCATGGTAGATGATAAGGTCATTAAGAGAGAATTATAGAGGAAATCCAAGGTATAAATCTGGGGTATACCCACTCATAGGAGGGAGAAAGATATATGATAACAATACTGTAAAGGAGACTGAGAAAGATCAGTTGGACAGGTAAGTGAACCAGAGAGAGGAGTGTCATTAAAACTAATGAAGAAAACAATTATCCAGGAAGAAGAGTTGGTCCACCATGTCAAATATTAAGGAGTTATCAAAAAAAGGACTGAAAAATGATTTAAATTAAAAGATCATTTGTGACCTTGAGAAAAGCAGTTTCAGTTGAGTGGTAGGTTTGGAAGCCAGATTGTAAAGGACAGAGAAATAGGTAGGAAATAAGAAAGAAGAGTCCAATAGTGTAGACACCATTTTCTAGGAGTTTGGTGGCAAGAAAAGAAAACAGGGATAGGATGTTAGCTTAAGAAGATAAAACCTTCAAGTGAAGGTTTTATAAGATTGAGGAAGATCTGGGCACATTTGTAGACATCATTGAGGATCCCACAAAAATCACGCTCCTACTCAAGTGTGTCTTCATCCTTGGGGGATACAGAGGTCCTTTTGTCTCTTTCTCATTTTGTTTTAGGCAGTTTGAGCCATGAAAGAAATAGGCCGTTTCTTGTTGCCTTAGGCACGCTTTTTAATAATTTTAATGAGGTTTTTGAAATTCCATTCAGTTCAATGAACTGGTTCCTGTTGAACAATTCATTAATTTGCCCTTCCTCTGGAACAACAAAGTAAACAAACAGTTTGCCCCTCCTCCCTTCACCCTTCTCAGTGCTATTTTCTGATTGCTCTCCCATATTCTTGTCACTAAATCAGGGTCAGTGAAAAAAGATCACATACTACGACACCACAGAATTCTAAAGCCTTTGCTCTTTTGATTGGAGGCAGGGAAACCAATGAGTGATCATACCTTGTTGTAAGTGTAACTCAGGAAAGCTGTCCTTTGGAGAAGGTGAGATGGTAGATAAGAAGATCCTGGAGATTCTGGTGGAAGAGTCTAATCTTAAACATTTCAGAGATAACTTGAAAAAGGAAAGAAAAGTGTACAGGCTAAAATAACTATCCATACATTGCTGGGACAGCATTAATTGAGGTGTGTGGCATATTAGGAAAAGAGAGCCCATAACAAGCTGAAAAATTCTGATATATCAACACACATTCCATTTTATCTCAGGGTCAGTTCTGAAACCCCCCAAATGAAAAAGTATTTTTAATGCATATAGTTGAAATAGACATCCTTGTCTTCTGTTATTCCTCTTTCTCCATTTGGTACAGTAGGATAGAGTCCTGGATTTGAAGTCAGAGAGCTTGAATTTAAATCCTAACTGGACTTCTTTTGGAAATCTTCCATTCACTTACTGAAACTTTCCCCCATTTTGGACAGGCAAATTGCTGAACTTCTACCAGCTATTTAAAACCTCCAGGGGTGTGGTTATCTTGTTTAGTTCGCAAATTAAACTGTTCCCTTCTTGATCAAATAAAAAAGGCTCATACCCTACAAAGGGCTCATGGGGCATAAACTCATGTTGTTTGTACATTTTAAATTTCAATACCTGATACTATATTCTATGATTACATCATCTGAGCACTCTCCCCCCAAAAAAAGAATTGGGGAAGGCATTGCCTCAGGGCACAAAACCTACACACAAAGGGGTGTCTCCAGCAGATCCAATTGGCAGAGTATGTGGAGAAGAAAGGGAATTTTGTCTTTGCAGCTATTATAGATGTCTCAATAAAGGTGAGATGAGAACCATTCTAAGGAGCTATTTGTGCAGCAAAAGAAACCATTGATGGGAGAGAGTAGAATAGAGGAGTGTTGAATTGTAATGAGTAAAAGGGTGTGGTGTAGTTGATTTGGAGACAAGACTAGGACTAGCTAATGACAGGGGTGTTAAGATGTATCATATCTTTCCACCTTCTGATTAGTTGATCACACACCACTTGGGTCAAGCCATGGTTCCCTAGGGGATTATAGCTTCCACTTATGAATTTTTTTTAAAAGTTTGATTTATGTTTTTTTACATTATTTTACATTTATTTATTGTTTTAGCATTGCAACCATTTACAAATTACCTCCTTTCTGTGAAAGGTCTTGTATAACAAAGTAAAGCAATTAAATAAATGTAACTGACAATACAGTAACCACATCTGAAAGTGCATGTAACATTCCACATCTGCAGCACCCTAACATTTTTATTATTTTTTATTTAATGGAGATCTATTTTTATTTATTTTTATTTAAATCTATCCCTTCTCTGCCCCAACTGAAAAAAAAAGAGAAAAGAAAAACAAATTCCTTAAAACAAACATACATAGTCAAGCAAAGCAAATTCCTTAGTAGGCTGCATGCAAAAATGTGTCTCATTCTGCACTTTAAACCTGTCACTTATTTATCAGGTGAATAGTATGTTTCATCATCATAAATCGCCATTGTATTGATCATGGTTCTTACAGCTTTCAAAGTTGTATTTTTTTACCAATAACTAATAGCTAAAGTAATAGCTAACATTTATATAACATTATGGGCTAAATGCCATACTAAGCCCTTTATGATTATTTTTTTTTGCTTTAAATAGCATTTTATTTTTTCCCCACAGTTACATATCAAGAAAATTTTTAGCATTCATTTTTACAAGATTTTGAGTTCGAAATTTTTCTACCTCCTTCTGCCCCCTTCTTCTGAGAATGGTAGGCAGTTCAATATAGTTTACATATATATATATATATATATGTTATCATGTAAAACATTTCCATATCCATCACAGTTGTGAAAGAAGAAACAGATCAAAAGGGAAAAAACCCACAAGAAAGAATAAAGTAAGTGAAAAAATTATGCTTCAATCTGCATTCAGAGTCCATCAGTTCTTTATCTGAATATGGATAGCGTTTTCCTTCATGAATCCTTTGTACTTGTTTTGCATCATTGTGTTGCTGAGAGAAGGTTGAGTCATAGTTGATCATCACTTGATGTTGCTGATACTGTATATAGTGTTTTCCAAGTTCCCACTCATTTTGCTTTGCATCAGTTGGTTCATCTGTCCAGGATTTTCTGAAATCTGCTTGTACCACAGCTTGTTCAGCCACTCTGCAATTGATGGGCATCCCCTCAATTTCCAATATTTTGCCACCACAAATAGAGCTGCTATAAATTGCACATGTAGGTCCTTTCCTCTTTTTTATGATCTCTTTGAGATACAGACCTAGTATTGGTATTGCTACATCGAAGGATATGCACAGTTTAGTTGCCCTTTGGACATAGTTCCAAATTGTTCTCTGTAATGGTTGGATCATTTCACAACTCCACCAACAATGCATTAGTGTTCCAATTTTCCCACATCTTCTCCAACATTTATCATTTTCCTGTTTTATCATGCTAGCCAATCTGATAGGTGTGATGTGGTACCTCAGAGTTGTTTTGATTTGCATTTTTCTAATTAATAGTGATTTAGAGCATTTTTTTTCATATGAGTGTAGATAGCTTTAATTTCTTCATCTGAAAACTCTCTGTTCATATCCTTTGACCATTTATCAACTGGGGAATAATTTATATTCTTATAAATTTGACTTAGTACTCTATATATTTTAGAAATGAGGCCTTCGTCAGAGACACTTGCTATAAAGATTGTTTTCCAGCTCTCTGCTTGCCTTGCAATCTTGGTTGCATTGGTTTTGTTTGTACAAAAGCATTTCAATTTAATATAATCAGAATTATCTATTCTACATTTCATAATGCTCTATATCTCTTGTTTGTCATGAATTCTTCCCCTCCCCATAGATCTGACAGGTACACTATTCCTTGTCTTCTAATGTGATTGCTTTGTTGTCTATGGTACCTTTTAGCAAGATGTGGTTTCCTTCCTTATCTCTTTTCATTAGATCTATTTTTGGTTTTTCTTTGTCTAAGATCTGGATTGCTACCCCTCCTTTTCTTACTTTAGCTAAAGTGTAATAGATTCTGCTCCAAACCCTTACTTTATTCTGTGTGTGTCTCTCTGCTTCAGGTGTGTTTCTTGTAAGCAATATATTGTAGGATTCTGGTTTTTGATCCACTCTGCTATCTGCTTCTGTTTAATGGAAGAGTTCATCCCATTCACATTCACAGATATAATTAGTACCTGTATATTTTCCTCCATCCTATTCTTCCTCCTGTTTGCTCTCTCTCTCTCCTTCTCTCTCCTTTCACCCTTTTCCACTCCATCAGTGTTGTGCTTCTGTTTACCACCTCCTTTGATGTGCCCTCCCTTCTGTCAGTCCCCAGTCCCACTTTACTTAATCTCCTCCTGTCCTACTTCCCTGTTGGGGTAAGATAGATTTCTATATTCAACTGATTGTGTGTATTATTCCCTCTTTGAGCCAATATTGATAAGGGTAAGGTTCAAGCAATGCCCATCACCCCCTCCCATTTTCCCCTCCACTGTAATAGGTCTTTCTTGTCTCTTCATGTGAGATAATTTATCCCATTCTACCTCTCCCTTCCTTGTGCACCCATTGTGCTCCTCTTTCTCATCTCTTAATCTTTTTCTGTTTCCCCTCAAATTCACCTTATACCCATATCCTCTGTCTATGTATATTCCTTCTATCTGTACTGTTAGTGATATAATTTTTGCATTACAAGTATCATTTTCCTGAGTGGGATGTAAACAGTTTATCTCTTTTGAATCCTTTATGTTTTCTTTTCTCTTTTTACCTGTTTATGCTTCTCTTGGGTCTTGATATTGGAGGTCAAATTTTTGGTTTAGTTCTGTTCTTCTCCTTAAGAAAGCTTGAAATTCTTCTATTTCATTGAATGACCATTTTCCCCCCTTCAAGTATTATGCTTAATTTTGCTGGGTAAGTGATTCTTGGTTCTAGTCCTAACTCCTTTGCCCTCTGAAATATCATGTTCCATGACCTTTGATCCTTTAATGTTGCAGCTGCCAAGTCCTGAGTGATCCTGATTGCGACTCTCCAATATTTGAATCATTTATTTCTAGCCACTTGCAGTATTTTTTCCTTGACCTCACAGTTCTGAAATTTGACTATAATATTCCTTGGTTTTTATTTTTGCATCTCTTTCCTGAGGTGATGGGTGGATTCTTTCAATGCCTATTTTGCCCTCTGGTTCCAGAACATCAAGGCAATTTTCCTTGTTAATTTCTTTTTTCTTTTCTTTTTTTTTTTTTTGTGAGGCAGTCGGGGTTAAGTGACTTGCCCAAGGTCACACAGCTAGTAAGTGTTAAGTGTCTGAAGCTGGATTTGAACTCGGGTCCTCCTGACTCCAAGGCCAGAGTTCTATTCACTGTGCCACCTCGCTGCCCCTGATAATTTCTTAAAAGATGCTATCCAGGTCCTCCTTTTGATTATGGCTTTCAGGTAGTCCAATGATTCTGATATTGTTTCTCCTGAATCTATTTTCCAGGTTTGTTATTTTTCCTAGGAGGTATTTTACATTTTCTTCCATTTTTTCATTCTTTTGAATTTGTTTGATTCATGATGTCTCATAGAGCTTCCACTTGTCCATTTCTGACTTTTAAGGTATTATTTTTCTCAATTAGCTTTTGTACTTTCTTTTCCATTTGGCCAATTTTACTCTTTAAGGAGTTGATTTCTTCAGTGGAGTTTTGTATCTCCTTTTTCATTTGGCCAATTCTACTTTATAAGCATTTTTTCAAACTGTTGAGTTTCTTTTTTCATAAATCTCTTGCATCACCCCATTTTCTTCTACCTCTCTTATATGATTTTTAAGTTCCTTTTTGAGCTCTTACATGAGTTCTTTCTGGGCTTGAAATGACTTCCCATATTTCTTTGAGGTTTTGCCCATAGGTGTTTTGACACTATTGTCCTCTTCTGAGTTTGTGCCTTGGTCTTCCCTGTCACCATAGTAACTTTCTATGGTCAGATTCTTTTTTTGTTGTTTTTGCTCATCTTTTTTTGGCCTTTTCCCTTTCTTTTAAATTTGATCTCTGCTCCCAGGGTGGAAAGGACTCTGTCTCAGGCTTCTTGTGCCAATGGTTTCAGGCCATGACTGTTTACCTGGTGCTGCATTGATGTTACCCTGAGGCCCATGGGAGACCCTCATGTTTGGTGCTGTGTTGAGGGAATGGGGTGGGGGTGGCTGGTACTACTGGAGGCTGGTACTACTGGGGTCTGGTAGTTTACCTGGTGCTGAGTTGGGGTTCTAGTGGTGGTGTCTGGTGTGCACTGAGACCAGGTGGGGTTTTTCTGCGTTTCTCCAGAGCCCTTTACAATTAGTATCTCATTTGAGCCTCACAAAAACCCTGGGAGGTAGGTGCTCTTATTATTCTAATTTTACAGATGAGGAAACTGGGGCAAAGAGAAGTTAAGTGACTTGCCCAGCATCACCCAGCTAGTAGGTATTTGAGGCTGGATTTGGATTCAGGTCTTCCTGACCCTAAGTATTGTCACTGGACAATGCTCCAGCTACTGCTTCACCTAAATTGTTTTTCTGGTTTTCTGTTGACTTCACTCTGAATCAGTTTCTATAATTCTTTCCATGACATCTATTTTCTCATTTCGTATAGTAAGATTTATTCAGCCATTCCTCAATTTATGGGCATCCCTTTGGTTTCCAGTTATTGTTTTGCCAACACAAATGAGACACTATAAATATTTTATACATATAGAACTTTCCCCCATTTCTTTTCTCTTTATGGGGTACAGACTTAGCATTAGTATTGCTGGGCCAAAAGATATGTACCATTTAGTAACTTTTTGTGCATTATTTCAAATTGCTTTTTACATGGTTATATCCATTCACAGATCCACCAACAGTATATCAATGTACCTGTTTTCTCAAATGGACCCTCCAGCCCTTATGTAAGTTTCCTTTTTTTATCATATCTGGCAATTGAATGAGTGTGAGGTAGAACCTCAGAATTGCTTTAGTTTTCATTTCTCTTATAGTTGTGATTTGGAGCATTTTTTTCATATGACTATAGATAACCTCAGTTTCTTCCCTTGTGAACTGTCTATTCAAGCTTTCAAATGAAGAAATCAAAGCTGTCCATAGTCATATATTTTTTTGAACTGACAGTTTTTATTAATGTGACAAAATTCTATGAAATACAATATGATACATTGGAAGAGAGATAAAGATTATTTTATTTCATGTGAACCCAGAACAATGATATATCTTTTCCAAGAAAAAGTCATAGGGTCATAATATGGAGCAAGAAAGGCTCTTGGAGTTCGTTAAGTTAGTCAATAAACATTTATTAAATGCCTACTATGTGCCAGGCTCTGCGCTAAGCACTGGGGATACAGAGGAAGATAAAAGAGAGTCCGTCTTTTCGAGGAGCTCCCAGTCTGATGGAGGTGACAACATGCAAACAACTATATACAAACAAGCTATGTACAGGACAAATTGAAAATAACCAGAGAGCGTACCAGAATTAAGAGGGACTGGGAAAAGCTTTTTTTTTTTCCTGCTTGAAGATTTTTATTTTTAATTTTTTTTTTTGCATTTTGTAAACTTAATTTTTTTATTTTTAACATGTGTTTTTAAAACTTTGGGTTACAAATTTTCTCCCTTCCTCCCTCCCCATCCACCCTCATTGAAAAGGCAAGCATTTCGATACAGGTCATAGATGTGTAGTCATGCATAACACTTCTATAGTAGTCCTGTTGTGAAAAACTAAGTATATTTCCCTTCATTCTATCCACCCCCCATTTATTCTATTCTCTCTTTTGACCCTGTCCCTCCTCAGAAGTGTTTGCTTTTGATTATCCCCTCCCCCAATCTGCCCTCCCCACTATCAACCCCCTGCTGTCTTGTCCCCTTCCCCCTTATTTTCCTGTAGGGTAAGATAGATTTCCATACCCCATTGTGCATGTTATTCCCTCCTTAAGCCAAATCATATGAGAATAAGATTCACTCATTCCCTCTCACCTTCCGCCATTTCCCTTCCACTGTAAAAGCCTTTTCTTGTCTGTTTCATGTGAGATATTTTACCTCATTCTACTTCTCCCTTTCTCCTTCTCCCAGTATAATCCTCTCTCACCCCTTAATTTTATTTTCCAGATATCACCCCTTCATCTTCAACTCACCCTGTGCCCTCTATCTATATATATCTATACATATGTATCTATATTTATATATCTATACATACATATAATTTTTTCCCTCCCACTACCCTAATACTGACAAAGGACTCATGAGTTACAAATATCATCTTTCCCTGCAGGAATGTAAACAGATAAATCTTAGTAAGTCTCTTATGAATTCCCTTTCCTGTTTACTTCTTCCATGTTTCACTTGAGTCTTGTATTTGAAGGACAAATTTTCTATTCAGCTCTAGTCTTTTCCACAGGAATGTGTGAAAGTCCCCTATTTCATTGAATGACCATTTTTTACCCTGAAGGATTATACTCAGTTTTGCTGGGTAGGTGATTCTAGGTTGTAGTCCTATCTCCTTTGCCCTCTGGAATATCATACTCCATGCCCTCCAGATCTTTAATGTAGAAGTAGCTAAATCTTGTGTTATCCTGATTGTGTTTCCACAGTACTTGAATTGTTTCTTTCTGGCTGCTTGCAATATCTTCTCCTTGACCTGGGAATTCTGGAATTTGGCTACAACATTCTTAGGAGTTTTCCTTTGGGGATGGATTTCTTTTAGGAGGTGATCAGTAGATTCTTTCCATTTCTATTTTTCACTCTGGTTCTAAAATATCAGGGCAGTTTTCCTTGATAATTTCTTGAAAGATGATGTCTAGGCTCTTTTTTTGATCATGGCTTTCACAAAGTCCAATAATTTTTAAGTTCTCTCTCCTGGATCTATTTTCCAGGTCAGATGTTTTTCCAGTGAGATATTTCACATTCTCTTCTATTTTTTCATTCCTTTGGATTAGTGTTACAGTGCCTTGATTTCTCAAATTGTCCCTAGCTTCCAATTTCTCCATTCTAATTTTTTTTTATATCATGGTAATTTTTATTTATTTATTTTTTGTTTTCAACATTTACTTCAGTAAGATTTTGAGTTCCAAATTTTCACCCCATCTTGTCCCTCCCCCTACCCCAAGATGGTATGCATTCTGAATACCCCTTCCCCTAGTCTGCCTTCCCTTCTATCTCTCCCCACCTTCTCTTATCCCCTTCCCCTTCAATTTTCCTTTAGGGCAGGATGGATTTCTGTACCCCATTTCTTGTATTTCTTATTTCCCAGTTGCATGTGAAAGCATATTTTTAAACATGTGTTTTTAAAACTTTGGGTTTCAAATTTTCTTCCTCCCTCCATCCGCACCCACCCTCATTGATAAGGCAAGCAACTAAATATAGGTTATATATGTGCAGTTATGCAAAACACTTCCATAGTAGACATGCTGTGAAAAACTTATTCTATTTCCCTTAATCCTATCCCACCCCCCCATTTATTCTATTCTTTCTTTTGACCCTGTCACTCCTCAGAAGTATTTGCTTCTGATTACCCCCTTTCCCAATCTGCCCTCCTTTCTATCATCCCCCTACTCTCTTGTCCCCTTCCCCCCCTATTTTCCTGTAGGGTAAGACAGATTTCCATACCCAATTGAGTGTGTATGTTATTCCTTCCTTAAGTCAAATTCGATGAGAATAAGATTCACTCATTCCCTCTCACCTTCCCCTGTTTCCCCTCCACTTTTCTTTTCTGTTTTTTTGTGAGATAATTTACCCCGTTCTACCTCTCCCTTTCTCCTTCTCCTAGTATAATCCTCTCTCACCCCTTAACTTTATTCTCCAGATATGACCCTTTTATTTTCAACTCACCCTGTGCCCTCTATCTATCTAACTATATCTATATATACCTAAGTATAATTTTTTCCACCCAACTACCCTAATACTGACTAAGGTCTCATGAGTTACAAATATCATCTTTCCCTGCAGGAATGTAAACAGTTCAACCTTAATAAGTCTCTTATGATTTCTCTTTCCTGTTTACCTCTTCATGTTCCACTTGAGTCTTGTATTTGAAAATCAAATTTTCTATTCAGTTCTGGTCTTTTCCTCAAGAATGCTTGAAAGTCCTCTATTTCACTGAATGACCATTTTTTACCCTGCAGGATTATACTCAGTTTTGCTGGGTAGGTGATTCTTGGTTGTAATCCTATCTCCTTTGCCCTCCGGAATATTATATTCCATGCCCTGCGGTCCCTTAATGTAGAAGTAGCTAAATCTTGTGTTATCCTGATTGTGTTTCCACAGTACTTGAATTGTTTCTTTCTGGCTGCTTATAATATTTTCTCCGTGACCTGGGAACTCTGGAATTTGGCTACAAAATTCCTAGGAGTTTTCCTTTGGGGATCTCTTTCAGGAGGAGATCGGTGGATTCTTTCAATTTCTATTTTGCCCTCTGGTTCTAAAATATCAGGGCAGTTTTCCTGGATAATTTCTTGAAAGATGATGTTAGGCTCTTTTTTTGATCATGGCTTTCAGATAGTCCAATAATTTTTAAATTCTCTCTCCTGGATCTATTTTCCAGGTCAGTTGTTTTTCCAATGAGATATTTCACATTGTTTTCTACTTTTTTCATTCTTTTTGATTTGTTTTACAGTGTCTTGGTTTCTCATAAAGTCACTAGCTTCCAATTGCTCTATTCTAATTTTTAAGGAAGTATTTTCTTCAGTAAGCTTTTGGACTTCCTTTTCCATTTGTCCAATTTTGCTTTTTAGGGCATTCTTCTCCTCATTGGCTTTTTGGACCTCTTTTGCCATTTGAGTTAGGCTATTTTTTAAGGTGTTATTTTCCTCAGTATTTTTTTGGGTCTCCTTTAGCAAGCTGTTGACTTGTTTTTCATGATTTTCTTGCATCACTGTCAGTTTTTCCTCTACTTCCTTACTTGCTTCTCAAAATCCTTTTTGAGCTCTTCCAAAGCCTGGAACTGATTCACATTTTTCTTGGAAGTTTTGGATGTAGGAGCTTTGACTTTGTTTTCTTCTTCTGGTTGTATGTTTTGATGTTCTTTGTCACCAAAGTAAGATAATATAGTCTGACTCTTTTTGCACTGCTTGCTCATGATCCCAACCAATTACTGGAGTTTTAAACTTGTTAAGGTAAGAGTCTGTTTCCAATGTGGAGAATGTACTGTCTTAAGCTTTGGGGGTTTGTACAGCTGTTTTCAGAGATACTTCTAGGAACCTGAAAAGTGTCAGTTCTTCCAAGGTGCTATGATAAGGAGCAAGGTGTTTCCTCTCCACTGCCACAACAAGCTCCACCATGCAATATTGTATGATGAAGAATTGTGAATGACTTAGCTATTCTTAGCAATACAATGATTCAAGACAATCCGAAAGGACTCATGATGAAAAACGTTATCTGCCTTCAGAGAAAGAACTGGTATTGTCTGAATACAAACTGAAGCATACTATTCTCTCTCTGTGTGTCTCTCTGTCTCTCTGTCTCTCTGTCTCTCTGTCTCTCTCTCTCCCTTCCTTTCTTTCTTTCATTTGAGTCTTTTTGTAAAAAATTCCTAATATGGAAAGGTTTTACGTGATTGTACATGTATGACTTACATAAGATTGCTTACCATCTCAGGGAAGGGATAGTGGGGGAGAGGACTGAGGGAAGGAGGGACAGAATTTGGAACTCAAAACTTAAAAAAAAAATTTAAATTCATTGTTAAACAAATTTAACATGTAATTGGTGGGGGGAAATATTAAAAAAAAATTCCTGTTTCTTATTCCAAATCCAATCTTTCTCCACATTTTGTCAATATAGAACTTAAGCTGGGGCAGAGCCAAGATGGCGGAAGGAAAGCAGTGACTTGCTAGAGCTCTCCCCCAAACCCCTCCAAATACCTACAAAAAATGTCTCTAAACAAATTCTAAAGCAGCAGAACCCACAAAAAAACACAGTAAAACAAATTTCCAGCCCAAGACAACCTGGATGGCTGATCGGAAAGGTATATTGTGCTGGGCTGGGAGAGGAGCACAGTTCAGCATGGGCCGCAGCGACCCTGGAGCAGACTTCAGAGGACTGAATTGCGGCAGCTGTGGTGGTTTCCAGACTTCTCAACCCATGAATGCCAAAGACAACTTAGAAGGTCAATGGGAAAAGTCTGTCACTGCGGTGAGAGAAGAAGCTAGATCTCAGCCACTCCAAGGACAGCGGCTGCCTTCTGAGCTTCCAGCCCACACACTGAGGGGGAATCGAGTGGCTGATCAGAGGGGGATTGCAAGGATCTCTTTGCCAGGGCTGAGGCAGGAATCTCTTGCTTTGCCCGTGCTTGGATCTGGGTCACAGTTCTGAGGGGTGGTCCTGGGGCGAGGAGGAGCACTGGCATGGTGGAGCTTTGATTTCTTTGAAAACTGCCAAAACAGAAAATTTTTAAATGATTGAGGTTTCAGGCTGAGGTGACTGGGAGAATAATTGAATAATTGATAGAAATAAAGAATTCAGGAGAGGGATAAATTTCCAGGGGAAGATGAGTTTGTTTTTTACTTATGTTAAGTTTGAAAAGATCATGAAATATAAAAGAGACATGTAGGGACCTGAGAAGCAGACTGAGATAGAAGAAACAAATTTGAATGAGAATGGCTATTCATGCATTTTTAGAACTCCAGTCTCAGGAAAACAATGGATACTTGCAACATGGGTCAGAGTAGATAAATTTGTTTTTATTCCATCATTTCAGTCATGTCCAACTCCTTGTGACTCCATCTGGGGTTTTCTTGGTAGAGATACAGGAGTTATTTGCCATTTCCTTCTCTAACTCTTTTACAGGCAAACAGGGTTAAGTGACTTGTTCATCTCTAGTAAGTGTCTGAGGCCAGATTTGAACTCAGGAAGATGAATCTTCTTGATTCTAGGCCTGGCACTCTATCCTCTCTATCACTTAGTGGCAAATTTCGAGTTTGGGCCCTAATCACCCTTCAGCTGATTGTTGCAGTAGCTTATTGCAATTATCCCTTCCTCACCAGGGTCAGGGGTATAAAGCCCTCATGATCTGGAAAATCTATGTAAAAATTTTTGGCCCTTCTTCTGTACCAGAGATGAAGTCTAAGTTATTATGGTATTAAAGAATAAAATATGTTGGCATTTTACAATCCTACACATACATTTTATGCATTTCTGAGTTTTCAAATTTTTTCTGTGTCATCTGCTGGCCTTTGCATGTCATCTATGGCTTCTGCAGAACTCCCCAAAATTTCCATTTAATTTCTTATGCTGACTTGTGATATATCAGAACCACAATATATCCACTATGGGAAAGTCATAATCTGAAAGGGATAACTGTAATTTTTCTCCATCCCTCATCTCCTTTCCAATTCTTCCTCTACACAGCTACCAAAGTTATATTTTTAGAGGACAGATCTGACTATGTCACTCTGCTCCCTATTCAGTAAACTTCAGTGGCTCCCCATTACCTCTCAGATCAAACTCCTTTGTTTGACACTTAAATCCCTTTATGACCTATCTCTAACCTTCCATTCCTGTCTTATTATACAATACTGCCTTTGACCCACTCTATACTCTGGCTTTTTTGCCATTCCTCATAGCTGATCTCATCAATTGTTGAGCATCTTTGTACAGGTTATTCCTATGCCTGGTCTTAGGAAGTCCCTTATCTCTGTATCTTAGAATCTCTAACTTCTTTAATCCCTGTTAACTCATCTCAAACACTTCAAGCATGAGAAATGTCAAATTCTATCCTCTTCGTCTTCCTTCCTCCTACTGTATTCCTTTTACCCTCCCTTCTCATTCTCCTCATAAAGCCCTCAGAATAGAATCAATTCATCTCTGGGATTTCCATTTTTCTTATTTAACTCCCTCAATTCCCTTTGAAGACAATAAGATTGTTTTGCTTCTGACCTTTATCTACCCTCCTTTTTTTGCTCTCCCTTTCACTTAATGTCTTTCCCTCCTACTTGTCTGTTGGGGAAGATGAATTTCTGTGCCCAACTCTGGGTATGTGCATTCTTCCCTTCTTGGACTAGTTCAGATGAGAATGAGAACTATGCCCCACTGCCCCTTCATTGTATAAACTCTTCTTTGTGCTCCCCATTTATGTGATACACTTCCCCCCATTCTTTTTCTTCCTTTCCCCTTCTCCTAGTGCATTCCTCCTCCTCCTCTCTCTTTCATTCTTTTTTTAAAGATCATTTGAATATAATGTGTTAACATAGGCCCTCTGTCTAATTAGACTCCTTTTAAGATCCTTGGTGATGATAAAGCTCTGAGGGGTTACATGTATCATTTCCCCATGTGATAATGTAAACAGTTTAATGTTGTTTAGTCCCTTATGCTTACCTTTTTTATGCTTCTCTTGAGTCCTGCTTTTGAATGTCAAAATGTCTATTTAGCGCTGGTCTTTTCATCGGGAATTCTCGAAGGTCATCTATTTCATTAAATATCCATTTCTTCCCCTGTAGGATTAGGCTCAGTTTTGCTGCATAGGTTATTCTAGGCTTTAATCCTAGATCCTTTTCCTTGTGAAATTACATTCCAAGTCATCCATTCCTTTATACTGGTGGCTGCTAAATCTTGTGTGATCCTGATCATGGCTCCATGATATTTGAAATATTTGTTTCTCACTGCTTATAGTATTATTTCCTTGACTCGGGATCTCTGGATTTTTGCTATAATAATCCTGGGAGTTTTCATTTTGGGGTTTCTTTCAGGAAGTAACCAGTGTATTCTTTCAATTTCTACTTCATCCTCTGGTTTTTTGATATCTGGACAGTTTTCCTTTATAATTTCTTCAAATATAATGTCTAGACTCTTTTTTGCTTGAAAGCCATATGGCTTTCAGTTGTATTTTCTGTGATATTTCATATTTTCTTCTATTTTTCTTCAGTTTTTGGACCTTGTTTTATTATTTCTTGATATCTCATGGAGTTATTAGCTTCCATTTGGCAAACTCTCATGTTAAATAAGTTATTTTCTTCAATGAGGTTTTGTGCCACTTTTACTTCAAGCTGTTAATTCTCTTTTTATAACTTTCTTGCATAACTCATTTGTTTTCCCATTTTTTCCCTTAGTTTTATCATCTTTGGTTTTTAGATCAGTTTTCTTGTTCTTTTTTATGTCTTTATTTAGCTTTTCTGGTTGGGTTTCTGTTCAATTTGCATTGTTTTCTTTAGGCTTTGCTTGTAGATGTTTTTAAGTTATTGTTGTCACTGTGTCTTGACCTTCCCTGTCACCATAGTAGCTCTTTACTGTCTTTACTATATATTTTTTTTGTTTGCTCATTCTTCTATCATACTTCTTGACTTTGGACTTTATATTAGCATTAGGCTCTGCTCACTTCAGAATTGAATGGTTAGCTTGACCTTCCTTTTTTTATCTGTTTGCTGCTTTTACAACTCGGCCTGGGGACCTGAAAATTGTTATGCCCCCAAAATGGTATGATCTAGGAAGAGGTCTGTTCATAGCCCTCCTAATCTGAGCTCTGCAAGTTCCTGACCCAGATGTGGGCCTGTTGGCTTGTGTGTGGTTGTGTTTCCATAGACTGTGCTAGACTCAATCACTGTTAGTCTGGGAGGTTATTCAATTCAGAGTTACCAAACTGCTGGTTCTCCTTTGGACTTGACCTCTTGTCATGATTACTCCACTGCAGGTGTCAGCTTAGAGGTTAGATGAGTTGCCATTCTGCTCTTGGGCTCAGAACCTTATAGCTACATTTCCAGAACTTGTTCCATGTTTAGTACTTAGCTAGGGCCCATTCCCTAGAGGTTGTGACCTCTTTCTAACCTGAATCTGTGACTCAGATGTGGGTAATGAGAGAAAAAGCTGCCAGATGGTACCCATTCCAACACCTGTCACTAATTTGGGGTTGCCCTGGCATTTCTTTCAACCCTGATACTTTCTTCTTTGTTACTCTGTCTTGGCTCTTTTTCTGTTCCTGGGCACTGGGATGTTCCCCACTACTACCACTGCTCTCACTCATGCTTCTGGGTAGCCCCCATCCCAGTGTCCTCAGTTCTCTTTGTCTGTCTTCCTAAACTCTTCTGGGCTGGAAAGATGACTCACTATGACTATTTTTTTTTTTTTTTTTAGTTTTCCTAATAAGAATGTAGTCTGGTGCATTTTCTAGGTTGTTATGGAGGAGCAGTAATGGATGAGCTAGGCAAAAATGCTTCCTCTCCGTCCACCATCTTGACTTTGCTCCCCACCCCCAACTGCTCTGAAGATATTAAGATTCTGAGCAGACAATTGTTTCTTCATACTTTTAAGAATGTTAACACTGTATGATCATGAATAGCCTTCCAATTTATTAAATGCACATTTTTTGATTCCTCTGTATTTTAAAGTTCCTACTCTGCTCTAGTCTTTCTGAAAAAGGAAAAATGCTTGAATGGGATCTGTTCCATTAAAAGTACATTTCCCCCCCTCCCCTCCCATAGGATTATATTCAGTTTTTCAGGATAAATCATTCCTGGTTGTCAGCCTATAATTTTTACCTTTTGGAATATTGTATTCTGATATCTCCTTTGGTTTTTTGGTAGAATTTGCCAGGTATTGTATGATCCTGACTATACTTTCTTGGTACTTGAACTGCTTATTTCTGGTGACTTTTATTATTTTTTTTCTTTGATGTGGAAGCTATGGATTTTGACTATGACGTTGCTGGGATTTTTCCTTTTGGGAAACCCTTTCTGGGGTTTCTTTCAAGAGGTGATCAGTGGATTCTGACTATCTTTACTTTGTCCCCTGATCAACTCATTGATCTATGAAGTTTCATTTTGTCATTTCTTTAAATATAAAATTCAGGGAGTTATTTAATTAGTTATTTCTATTGTGTTTTTCAGAGACTCCAATGATTCTTAAATTTTCTCTCTTTTATCTGTTCTCTAGGACAACTGATTTTTAAAATATCAAATAGCTTATTTTTTCTATTTTTCAATCTTCTAATTTTGTTTTAACATTTCTCATGCTGTCATTGATTTCTGATTGGTCTTTCCTAGTTTTCAGGGATTCCATTTCTTGGATATGATTTACAATTTTCTTTTCTGAGCCACTTCTTCTTCCAATTTGTTCCTCAAGTACTTTTATTTCCCTTTTTATCTCTTGCTTCATTTCATCTAGGTACTCATGTAGTCCTTGATGAAAATCCATTTTCCCCTCTGATTCTCTGCTTGCTGTTGTTATAGAGTTAGATGTCCAGTTTATCCATACTGGATGGTATTGTCTTTTTAATAATCTAGTTATATGATTCTTTTTTTCCCCTCTCAGTTAAGTAATCGAGTAAAATCCTCTCCCTCTCCTCCTTCAGTTTTTTTTTTAGTTTAAAATTTTTATTTTCAGTACCTTTTTTATAAATAAAAATTAATCCCATTCTCTCCATTATTTATGTTTGCTTTCTGTCTATTCTAATCTTTTATTATTTGGTTTATGGCATATATATGTATGTGTGTATGTATATTATATTATATTCTTTATTTAGTCTTAATATTGCACAGAAAATTAAAGCTTGAGGCACCTGTTTTGGGTTCCCTCTTCCAATTTCTATGTTACTACATGGTAGATCTTGCCACCTTGACCCCTTTTTCAGTTGTATCTCATTCTTGGAAATACCAGTTCCTGCAGGTGATAGAGAGAAATATTATGCCAAGGTTGGAACTTTCCTGTGTTCCTGATTATGCAGTTCATCACTACCCTATTTCTCTTCTCGTGATTATTTTTCCCATTTGCCATGAAATCTCTTCTCTGGGCTATGTCTTCCCATTCTGAGTGTCAGTTGCCCCCAGAATCTCTGACTCTTATTCTCTTGAGGCAGAATGAATTGTCTCAGCACCACATCCTTGCAGTTTATATCCACTGTAAGGTTCCCATCTCCCATTATAATTTCTTTTCCTCCATGGGAACATTCTTCAGTGAGATCCCTTCTAAAGACTGAAATGAGATTTCCTCCTTTTTCCCCCTGGTCTAATCCCTCACTTTCTCACCTCACCTATTCTCCTGTAGCCCCTCTTCTTCCTAAGAAACTACAGGAGTCATTTTCCATTTATTGTTACTATTTAACTTGATTAGAGTACATTACTTACCTTATTCCCTGCTATTTTCCTTCCCTCTACTCTTTTATGTGCCCTTCCATTCTGTAATTTCTTCACACACACACACACACACACACACACACAAGATATACCTCTAGATGGGGGGTATTGTGAGATTTAGTCCATGATGTTCAAGTCCTGTTTCTTCACCATCTCTTCTACTTAATTTCAGCTTTTAATCTTGCGTACTTTTAGAAAGAAATCTCTTAATGATCTTTCTGTTGTTATTGTCCTTGGTTGCTATTGTTTTAAAAGCAGATTCCAATATTTCAGTGATACTAATAACCTAGAATGGCATAGAAGATGGAAAGACCAGTGGATGTGATGATGATGAGTGCAATCTCAGACATTTCCCATGTTATAATGTGTATCCTTCTTGACTCATATGCTGCATTTGACAGCATTACCTTCCTCTCATGTCCTAGTTTTTATCCCACATGTTGATTGCTCCTTCTCAGTCTTCTTTGCTGATTCATTATCCACACTACACACCCAAAACTGTGAGTGTTCTCCAAGGTGCTGTTCTGGTCCCTTGTCTCTGCTCCTTCTAAACTCTCTCCCTCTTGTAACCTTATCAGCTCCCATTGGTTTAACTATCATCTCTATGCAAATGACTTCTAGATTTATATATCTAGATCCAGACAATTATAAGATTCAGTCACATATTACCTATTGGACATTTCAAACTGTATGTCCTGGAGCCATCTTAAACTCAGCTGTTGGTGTCATTAAACATTGGAACAGCTTTGTCATCATACCTGGTATGTCAGATAAACTCAACTAGAATTATCAAACAACTACTATGTAATATAATAGGCACTGTGCCAAGTGTTGGGGATACAAAGAAAAGCAAAAACCATTCCCTAGGACTTCTAGGGGCAGAGCCAAGATGATGGAGTAAAGGAAGTAGCCAAGGTCTTCCAACATTTCACTGTGAAGCTAGATCTGAGTCAAGGTCTGGTTTACTCCTTGTTGAATACTCTATCCACCTCACCACGCTGCCTCTCAAGAATGAGTAAAAACTTGGAGGTCAAAACACTATGAATAAGTATTAAAACATAAGGAGAAATGAACCAAAATTACCTGAATCAAATAGTGAATTTTACAGACTCACCAGAGATCATGGATCAACAGAAGAAATTCTAGAATGGTTGAGAAAGGAAGTAAGATAGAAGAAAACAATAAGATTTAAAATTAGTCTGAAACCAGAGCTCTTAAAGAAGAATTTAAAAATACCAAGAGATGGATACAAGATGATGGAGTAGCAGAAACAGTAAAGTAACCCACTCTTTCCCCAAACAAAACAAAGCCCTATTCCAAACATATCTAGAAAACCATACCAGACCAAATCATGATGGAGAAATTTTAAAAAGTCATAGTGAATTATTTTTCAAGACCAGGTTGGCATAGAGAAATTTGGCAGAGAATTCTACAGACACTAGAGATAGGGTTTGGCAAGGGAGACTGTGTACCAGAGAAAGAGGAGGTCCCTGATTCATATCAGAGCACCACAATGGGGAGTTTTCATCCAGCAGATTTGTTGCTCATTACCAAGTTCTGAGTCATAGTCCCAGAGCAGTCTAATGTAGGGAGATACACCTAGGAGTGGGGTGGCAGCATGAAGAGTGCTCAGAAACCCTAGGCTGTGGACTAAGAAGAGCAAGTTTTTTTTTTTTTAAGGCAATTGGGGTTAAGTGACTTGCCTAGGGTCACACAGCTAGTAAGTGTCAAGTGTTTGGTCTGAGGCCGGATTTGAACTCAGGTCCTCCTGATTTCAGGGCCAGTGCTCTATCCGCTGCACCACCTACCTGCCCCTAAGAAGAGCAAGTTTAAAAGCAAACAGCCAAGAGGTGATCTGAGTCTCATATCTAGATTCTAGTCCGATCTGAAGCCTACAGAGTAATAAATAGGGCAGGAATCCCAGATCAAAGAGGAGCCCAAACTCTCAACTAGCAGAACTTTCCACCTAGACGATAGTGACTGAGTCTAGCAGTAGTCTACTAAAATTCTATATGGGGCTTCTAGCTCATACCCAAAGTCAGGTCAAGAACTTGCAGAGCTCAGACCAGAGGAGCAGCAATCAGACTTTGCCCTGGATCAGAATGCTTTGGGAGCACTGAAAGTCTACAGATCTATAGCCTGAGTTATTCTTGACATCCTGGAATAATAGAATAGTCTATTCTCCAAGAAAACAACAACAATACAAGTTCAGACCTTTCCTCAAGAAGTACATAGAGCCCAACCTTAACATCAAGTCTGAAGTCAGAAAGTAGGCTGGAAGAATGAAAAAACAAAAAAAAAAAAGAATCTCACAACTTGAGAACAAATTCAACTAGAACTGCTAAAAGAGACAAAGCAACAATTTTAGAAAAGGAGTTAAAAACATTTTTTAAATAAATGAAATGAAAGTGCCAGAGGAAAAAATTTGAAAAACAAATGAGAGCTATAGGATAAAGGAAAGGGAATTAATAGCTTCGTATAAGAGGCACAAAATCTTCCCCAAGTAACAGTCTCTTTGAAAATAGAATAGACCAAATAGAAGCCTATGACTCCATGAAACAACAAGAAATATAAAAATGTCAAAATACTGAAAAATGGAAAATGTAAGGTACTTCATAGTAAAAAAAAATGATACAGAAAACAGAATGAGAAGTAATTTAGGAATAATTGGGCTATCTGAAAGACATGATTAAAAAAAGAATTTAGGCATCATATTCCAAGAAATCATTAAAAAAAATCTTCCAAGATCTCTTAGAACCAAATGGTAACGTGGAAATAGAAAGAATCCACTGGTCTCAGTGGAAAGAAACCCTCAAATGAAACTTCCCAGTAACATTATAGCTAAAAACCAGAGCTTCCTGGTCAAAGAAAAAATACTGCAAGCAGCCAAAAAGAAAGAATTCAACTACTGAGCAATCACAGTGAGAATCACACTAGATTTAGTAGTACCATAAAGGAGAGGCAGGCTTGGAATACAATATGCCAGAAGGCAAAGGATATATATAGACTTAGCAATCAAAAATAACTTACCAACAAAACTGTGTGTAACCTTATGAGGGAAAATGAAGCCTTAATGAAATACAGGACATCCAAGCCTTTCTGATGAAAAACAAACAACCAAACAAACAAATAACTCATTAGAAACTTTGAAGTGCAAACACAAGAGCCAGCAGAAACATGAAATGGTAAACATAAACAAGTAATCGTAAGGGACATAGATAAATCATAGATAAATTACTTACATTCTAATATGGAGAGATGAAGTATGTCCCTTCTGAACCTTAGTATTGTTAGGGGTCACAGAGAAAGTTTAATTAGACAGAAGATCTGAGAGTGGTTCTATTATTTCTTGAAGATCTTTTAAAAAGAATGGAAAGGGATAGAAAAGTAATACACTAGGGTCGGGGAAAGGAATGGAAGGTTACGGAAAATTATTTTGAAAAACTGGGGAATGCAAGAAGTTGATACAAAGAAGAAGGGATGAGGAAAGCAAAACCCACGTGAACCTCACTCTCTTCTAAACTGGTCAAAGAGGGGAAAATACTCACACACAGTAGGTTATAGAAATATATTTCACTCAACAGGGAAATAGGAGGAAAAGAGGAGACTGGAGAAAGATGAACAAAAGGGAGGGTAGAATAAGAAAGAAATTAGTCCGCAAAACAAATCTTTTAAAAAAGTTACATCAATATTTATAATTCTTTTTGTGGTGGCAAAGAATTGGAAACTGAGGGAATCCCCGTTATTTGGGGAATGACCAAACAAGTTATGATAGATAAATGTGACAAAGTGGTTTCAGAGATACTTAGAAAGATTGTAGGTACTTAGAAAGTGAAGCAAGTAGAACCAAGAGAATACTTCTAACCAAGTTACACTTCTGGTTAGCCTTTAAAGCCTTACACAACCTGGCCCCAACTTATCTTTCCAGCCATAGTGGATATTATTCCCCTTTCCTGCACTCTGTAATTTAATACTGGCTTTTTCACTCACAACCCACCATCTCCTTTTACTGTATATTTGTTCTGGTTTTCCCATATACCTGAAACGTACTCATTTTTGCCTCTATTCCTTTAAAACTTCTTTCAAGTACTATCTTCCTAATAAAGCCCTTTCTGATTCCCCAAATTGCTACTGCCCTCCTTGCAAGTTGTTTTCTAACTACACTTTTTTAGGTGGTACCTAAGAAGTGTACTGGATTGTATTCTAGACTTGAGTTCATATCCTGTCTCAGACACTTAGCTGTCAAATGTGTTGTAGGGATAATAATAGCACCTATGTCATGGGATGGTTGTGAGGATCAAATGAGATAACATGTAAAATATTTTGCAAACTTTAAAGTAGTATATAAATGCTAGCTATTATTATGTATATGTATGAATTAATTAATTGTGTAACTTATGCTTAGATAGACTTATTGTCTCCCTGTCAAAATATAAGTTCCTTGCAATAAGGATTGTTTTATACTTTATACTTGTGTACCCCATGCATAATATACAGTTGTCATTTAATAAATATTTATTTGTATAATCATGAAAAAACAGGAATTCTGCTGGAAGAAAGGGGATTCTTTAGCTGACTTTATGATAACATTGAGTCCCTGGAGGAAGATCAAAGAGGAGTCTTCATCCAACTCCAATAGGAAATAGGGATAGCCCCTCAGTAGAGGCCTCTAAAGGGGCCAAAATTTGAAATTATCCTCTTGATGTTGCTGTCAAGTAGAGAAAGATGTTGATTATTGGGCTGAGTTTATGTTGAATCCAGACATAAATTCTGGTCCCAGACAGGTTGTATGCAGGAGGTTTTTTTTTGGGGGGGGGGGGCCTAGGCAATGGGGTTATGTGACTTGCCCAAGGTCTCACAGCTAGTAAGTGTTAAGGCCGGATTTTAACTCAGGTCCTCCTGACTCCAGGGCCAATGCTCTATCCACTGTGCCACCTAGCTGCCCCTAAGAGGTTTTTTACTACAGAAAACTAAGACATGATAGTATAGTATTACAGGCCTGCCCAGTATGGTCTGGTTACCTCAGGTTCAAAATTGGAATGAAATGAGATACTCAAAAATCAAGAAAAGAGGATTCATATAGCCATTGTTGGGGAAAGGTATTGAGAGAGAATACAATATTTATTCAGCTGAGCACAACTTTTCTTGTCAGTTTTGTTGCTGGTCTGCAGGTCAGATATCTAAGGAAAGATCCATGTAACTATTTTTGACCTGCCTTTCTAACCTAGGGCACCTAGAATTTATGTCAAAGGCTCAAGTCAGTAGTCCCCTGAGCTACTTAAGTCTCCAAGACAGTTTCAATATTTAATAGTTTAAAAAAAAATAGCCAAGCCTGAGTGGGGCAGGGATTTGAAATTTTGCTTTCATCACAAAATGAGAATTGTCAATAGTATTGGAGGTTTTATCATCTAAGATGTGTATTTGGTGTCTCTAGTGTTATTCCTGGTCATTGTAGTAGTTTTTACATCAGCAGATCTACTCTGAACTGTACCTGATATTACTTCCTTTGTGTGGATGATGCTTTTTCAAGAAATTTTCAAAAAATCTTTTTGTTATTTGTATTTAACTCTTCCTCCAGTGTTGCATATGTTGTCAGAGTTGTGTAAGACTGTGTTAATGGTAAAAGGTCCCCCTAGAAACTTTTTGGGATCTTACTACCAAGTGGGTAGTGGTAGGAGGGGAAATTCTGTTTTATGTAGGCTAGACTGGTCATTTTGTTTCCATGCTGCATGAAGCTTAAACAGCCCATTATAAGAGGCGTAGGTGTCAGAAATTTTAGTGAAATTCCTATTGTCTCATGAAGATTCCTTTATGACCTAGAATTATTGATTTTTATGGTGGATTCAAAGGCAGAGGGGAGTAGTATTTTATTTGAATTTAACCATGAATTGTATCATTTTGAATCTTTTCAACATTGAAGTTGTTTCTACTGAATTTTATGGGCTGTGAAGGTCTCATTCCAATTCTAACCCTGAGCCTGATTAGCTGAATTGGATGGAGTTAGTCCCGTCCCATAATACGGAGCTGTCATTGTTCAGTCATTTCAGTCATGTCTGATTCTTTGTGACCTCATCTGCAGTTTTCTTGGTAAAGACACTGGAGTGGTTTGCAATTTCCTTCTCCAGCTCATTTTACAGATGAGGAAACTGAGGCACACACAGGGGTAAATGATTTGTTCAGGGTCACATAGCTAGTAAGTGCCAAATTTGAATTCAGGAAGACTCATCTTCCTGATTTCAGACACAATACTCTATCCACTGTGCCATGTAACTGCTCCAATAAGAAACTAATGAAGGGTATATGGCTGATCTCATTCTCAGTTTTTTAAAAACTCATTTTAGTTGAAGAAGTTTTCAGAGGACAATTGGTATGTTAGAAAATCTCAATCCCAACTTTAGCCAATCAGGAATGGCCACTACAATATCCTATTTGAACCTTAGGACTCTGCTCAGACATTTCCAGGTATTTAAAAAGGGCATCAACAAACTACATTGCTGTATGTATCAAACAGATTATGTAGACAGAATCACATTATATACAATACTCACAAAATTCACAAAGATTCTCTATTCTGTCACATATCACAAATGTGTGACAAGTTTTTAATGTTTTAGTTCACTGATGAGTCATTGAACATGGTTCTGGAAATGTGGTTCATGTTTCTAATGGACATCAGATTATGCTGGTGATCTCTACTTTGTTGTAGTACTTAAATGAATAATGTTCACTGATTTAATAAAAGCATTAGTAAAATAGAACTTTGATTTGGCTCTTAATGTGCTGTGGTGATTATATTCTAAATTTGCTAATGTTTTCTAATTCTATGATACAACCATCATAAGTTCATATTTCAGATCACACTTATGTAAATGTTCTTTGACTATAATTCTCTGAATACATATACAGCACACAATTATGGTTCCCTTTAGCACTGTGATTTTCATGTTTCAAGTGGCATTTCATGAGGTTTTGCAACATTTAATATATTTATTAATGAGTTCCAGCTCTGCCAGAGATTAGGTGTGGGATCTTAGGCAAAACATTCCACTTTCATGGGCTTCAATTTCTTTATCTGCAAAATAAGGTGGTTGAGTTACATAATCAATAAATCCTTTCTAGTTCTAAAATTCTGAACCTGTGACTTGGATGAAGATGCAGAAGTACTGCAAATATAAAGTCTGACATTTAGGTTCAAAAAACAAATTGCACAAATATAGAATGAGGAGACTAGACTTGAAAGTAATTTATATGACAAAGCCTGGTTGTCTTAATTAATTACAAGTTCAACAGTAATATGTAGTTGCCAAAAATGCTACCATAACCTTAGGCTACATTAATAGAAATTTAATGGCCAGCTTAGGAGAAGCAATAACCCTGCTATACTCTATCCTAGTCAGACCCCATCTGGAGTGCCTTATTCATCTGAGTGCTATATGTAAAGAGGAAAATTGACAAATTGGAAAGTAACCAGTTTAGGATAACTAGGATGGCAAGGGAATTTAGAGACATGTAATATGAGGAAGAGCGGAAAGATACGGGGACATTTAATAGAAAAGAGACAATGGACAGGGGACATGACAGATGTCAGAACATTTGAAGGACTGTCTTGTGGAACTGGACTTATTCTGTATAGCTCCATAGAGCAGAACTATAGAGGTGGAATATTTCAGTTTATTACAAGAAAGAACTGTCCAACAATGGAATGGTCCATCTTATTATGTAGTGGAAATGTTCAAGACTGTGATTCCACTTTGGGAAAGTTTAAAATTTTTTTTAAATATATAGGTGGGACTATATTCCTTTACCTAAATAAAAATCTAGGCTTTAGACACTTGAAACTTACATGATAGACACTTAGGTCATTATAATTCATTTTTTATGTCACTGCCTACATCTGTTTCTTTTTTTAAAAGTATTTTTGCTTTGTAATTTTTTAGTCATTTTAAGGTTAAAAATGAATCAAACATATTATCATTCACAGAACACTACAATGTTATCAAGGCTGTGAAACAAACTGAGAAGAGCCAAGGTTTATCCTTGTTAGGGCTAAATGTTTCCTTTTGTGTTTGCTGGCTTCTTTCATAGCCCAAGTTACCTAAAAGCTGGATTTTAGTCTATTAATTTTCTTTGCTCTCTTTCTCCCTCTCATGTGTGGTTGCTACTCATTTATTATTGTTATTTCTTTTTTTCCTCCGATCTTTTTCTAACCTTTGACCATATAGAAATTGTTTGCATCATGCTAAATATATAATTGAGAACTGTTTGCTTAAAAAAAATCAGATGCTCAATAATGTCCAATATCAGAATTTTGGGAAACATTCAGATAATTGACAGATTTTTCAACTTTCATTTTGATATCCAGCATCTTCTAGACACAGTTTGAATCTTTTCAGTTCTTCCAAAAGTCTGTCCATTCACCCATTATATACATGTATTCATCCAGATGTGCACTCAGCTTATGTATTTTGTATCTTTCTTTTGTGTATGACTTTTGCTTGGATTCAGCTGAGTACATTCACACAGAAGGGACAAGAGCTCCACTTCTGTGCTACCAGCTTAGTATAGACCTCCTTCCCACAATATTGCCTGGGGTTGCCTAGCAATCTGACACCACTCTCTGCTGCAGCAGACATACTACTTGGATGGATTTTTCCTATTTTTAATTTGTTTTCTGGATGGGTATTATTTTGCAAGCTCAGGCTTAGCTCAAGAATATGGCACATGCCCAGTTCAAAACATCTAAGAAAACATGGAGAAGAATCCACATGCTACTGAATGGACTACAACATTCAACAGCTGTTTCCCTGTTTTGCCTTTTTTTTTTTTTGTGGTATCCCCCAGCACTTAGTATAGTGCCTGGCACATTGTAAGCACTAAATAAATGCTTGTTGAATGAATGACTGTTATATTAACTTCTCTGTTATTAAAAGTTGAACAGTCTTCCCACACTCATTTCCCATGTCTTCAGTCCTGCCATCATGGCACTCCAAAGCCTACATGTTGTCAAGAAGCATAAAGGGAATAAAATAAATGTGATGTTGATATGGGATCTCATGCTGGCTGGCTTTCCCTCTGACATTTCTCATTCATATATAAGAGGAAAGATGCAAGAATTTGCAAGTGGCTCATGCAAATAAATGTCAGAACTGAAAGAAACAGAACCAATGTATATCTGTATACTTTTAAGTAAAATATGAACCATATTCATGAAATATACCTTATATAGCAGAAAAAGAAGAAGGCAGTATTTGTTGTTGTTTAGTCATGTCTCAACCTTTGTTACCCCATTTGGGGCTTTCATGGTAAAGATACTGGAGTGGTTTGTCATTTTCTTTTTTATATCATTGTACAGATGAGGAAATGGAGGCAAACAGGGTTAAGTCACTTGTTTAGGATCAAACAGCTAGTAAATGTTTGAGCCAGATTTGAACTCATGAACATGAGTCTTCCTGACTCTAGGCCTGGAACTCTGCCCACTGTGACACCTAGCTGCCAGTATATCTGCTCTTAAAAAAGGGTCTTTGATGTAGTGGGAAAAGCCCTGAGCTGAGAACCAAGCAAAGCTGTGTTCTAGTTCTGACACTAGTTGGCTTTGTGATCTTGGGCATGTTCCTTTCCCTCTCTGGGTCTGTTTCTTCAGCAATAATGGGAATATACTAGACTTTATCTAAAATATCACCTAAAATACTAAGCTAAATCAACAAATTTGTGAGTGATGGAGAGTCCTCCGAAATATAAGTCATTGATTTTTCTTCTCCATGTGAAAGATCATTAATGAACTATTTCAGTAATTTGTTCTTCTAATTCACAGTGTTTTTCTTCTTAAATGGAAATTATTAGCACAACTAGGAAGCACAGTGGTTAAAACACTATCCTTGGAATTACGGTGATCTGAATTCAAATTGTACCTCAGAAATCAGCTCTGTGACTCTGGGCAAGTCATTTAACCTCTATTAGCCTCAGTTTCCTCATTTGTAAAATAGGGATAATAAAAGCACTTACCTCACATGGGTATTACAAGGATCAAATCAGATAACATATATAATACATTTTGCAAACTATAAAGCACTATATAAGTGCTATTATTATATCAGTCTAAACACCTCCTCTATGTACTGTTTTGTGCTGCATATTCAATTTAACAAGATAAAATCCTTATATATTCAGTATATGCATTACTAGGCTACCTGTGGATAGGTACATGTATGTATGTATATTATACATGTATATATTCAACAAATTCAATTCAATAAATATTTATTAAGCATCTGGTATGTGCAGCTTTGTGTTAGGCATGGAGATACAAAGAGAAAAATGAAACCACTTACATTCCACTGAAGGGATACCATAATAATTAAATAAGTCATAAACATATACAAAGTAATTTCAAGAGAGATCTAGAGCTAGAAACTGGAAGAATCAAAAAAAGCCTTCTGTTAGAGGTGGTTACCTGAGATAGGCTTTGAAGAAAGCTAAGGATTCTTTCTTTCTCTCTTTCTCTCTTTTTCTTTCTCTCTCTTTCTTTCTTTCTTTTTCTCTTTTTCTTTCTTTCTTTCTTTCTTTCTTTCTTTCTTTCTTTCTTTCTTT